>NW_021703772.1:19603594-20155673 GCF_005190385.1 Monodon monoceros
TCCTGGGGTCTGAGGTGGGTTGGGAGGGGTGGAGGGGGGTGACCCAAGGATCTGGAAGGAGGCAGCAGCTGGGGCCCCAGGCTGTCATGCTCCCCCCGGGCAGCCTCCTCCCTCGGGGCCTGGCTTCAGGCTGGGTCCTGGCTGTTGAGTTAATATCATTTAGCTTAGTCGTGTTGATGGTGTGGTGGTCCTGCTTGGAGCAGAGGGCTGACTCCACCCGGCCTTTGACTCTGCTCTCTGTTCCCCTCCCCATCTTCCCTTCCTGCTTGAGGTACCTCAGGGCTGAGGGGGAAACAAGCACAGGCACGCTGGGCCAGTGAGGGTTCTGGGTAGGGGCATTCAGGAATCTTAACCCCTGGACAGAGCCATCCACCTCAAAGTTCATCCTAGGAGAGGCTGGGCAGCTCGATACTACCCCTGATGCTAACCTTGGGTGTCCTCTGGGACTGGCCGGACTGGCCCGGCTGGCCGGAGTGCGGGGCAGGGGTGCAGAGAGCCAAGCCAAGCTGTGACACCATTAGGGGAATGAAGTTGGAGTGGAAGCAAGTGTTTCTGGGCACTGAGCTGAGGCTGTCTGCGGGCGGTCGGACCAGGCCCAGCCCGGTCAGACTGTCCGCCCCCCGCTCAGCTCCCCACCTCTGCAGACTGCACTGAGATGCGTGAGCCACCCGGATGGCCTCTTGATCCCCAGCCACTCAATATGCTAAGCAAGGCTAATTTATTCCCTTGCTTCTTCATGGAATTGCGGCAAAGCCAGCAGGGGCTGAGTGTGTTGGAGGTAACCGGTTGGGGGGAGAGCAGTTCTCCATGGTTCTCCTGCAAGACCCCTGGGCTCCCTGTGTGACTCAGCACTGCCTCTCCCAAGGCTGGCCCTGTCGTGAAGGGAGCAGGAACTTGGGGACAGGCAGCTAATGAGTCCTTGCTTACTGCTTCCTAGCTGGGGGCCCTGGGCAAACTAATAGTGTCTCTGAGCCTCAGCTTCCTCGCCTGTGAAATGGGCACAATAGAGCCCACCTTGCCAGGCTGTGGGAAAGAGTATATGCCAAGCTGTGAGACACAGTGGGCAGGTGGCACTGTTCCAGCCCGTCCACACTCTGGTCTTGTTGGCACCTCTTTCCCTCTTTTTTCACCCTCTGCAGTCTGGACTCCTGAATCCTGAGGTCAGCTGGCGATGGGTGTGCTAGGAAGAGGCTGTTCTCAGACCTCTGCTCTGGGGTTCAGGGATTGAGGGTGAGGGGTGGGACAGATACCAATAAAATGAGGGAGGGCTTGTAGCAGAAAAGTGTGGAACCAGGGGTGGGACTGATCTGGTTGCAAGTCTGGGCTCTGCCACTGACTAACTTTGTGAGCCTCAGTTTTCTCATCTGGGAAATGGGAATGATAACACCTACTCGCGGGGTTAGGGAGGGGATTAAGTTGGCTGATGTAGGTAAAGTTCCCAGCACTTAGCAGGCCCTCAGTAAACATCAGTTTCCTTCTCCTCCTGGAAGGGGCCTTTGAAGTCATCTGGTTGACCCCTTTACTTGCTGGCTTGGCCAAGGGTCTCACCTCTGAGCCTCTTTCAGAAAGAGCGAGAGGGACGGGGAGAGCCCTGGGCTTAGGGTCTCTGACTTGGCAGACAGGTCAGAGGTCATTTAGCAATAATGATAATAAATGTCCTTAAAACGAGCCTCACACGATGCTCACAACAACACTGAAAAGTGATGTGAGCAGCCATTATCACCCTATTTCACAGATGGGGAGGTTGAGGCCCAGGGAGTGACTTGTCCATGGTCTCATTACTGTAAGTGCAGAGCTGGGATGCGGGCCAGGTCTTAGGGTTCCTGGCTCTCTGCACTTGGCCCGCCTCCTGCCTCTTACCCATTCTCTCTCTGCTGAGCAAGACAGCCTCCCTCAACTGTACTGGGGTTGGGGCTCCTCTTGTTCTCAGTGGTCTCTTGGGAGAAAGAAGTCATTGTCTTGTTTGACCAGGCAGTCCTCCTGGGACACCCCCCTTCCTGGCCTGGCCTTCAGCCTTGAAGGTGCCCACCTTCCCCCCGCCAGACCCGAGGCAGTGTCGGGAACGGGTAGGGGTTCATCTGCCTTCTTTGGGACTGGGGTGGGGTTAGTCCTGTTGCCCCGCTCATTCAGGCTGGCCAGGGAAACACAGCTGCCTCTCCCTCAGTTGCCTCTAGCAGGTCGGCACTTCTGACTGCCCCCTCCAGGAAGCGACTTCTCGCTCCAGCTTTCTCCTTACCCACTGAGCACAGGAGCCCCGTGCCCCACCCCTGCTTCCCCTTCCCCCTAAGCTCTCCAGCAGCCTCTGTGGCTGTGAGAACAGCCCCCATCTTGCTTCCCAGACCCACTGACCAGGAATTTCCAGCTCTGGGGTCTCCCCTCTCCTCCTCCCCTCCTCCCCCTTTTACCTCCCCCTCTGGGAGCCAGAGGCCCTTTGTGAAGTTCTTTGTGTGGATTTGAACTCCCAAGGCTGGGCAGGGTGACAAAGGGACACCCCTCTCCCCTCTCCATTGTCCCATCTCTTCTCAGGAGGCCGTGTATGTATGTGTGTGTGTGTGTATGCCTGTACACGTGCGTGTGTCATGTCCCAGCTTGGCCTCTTTTATATGGGCGGTGGGCAGGGAGAATCTTGAAAGGATTCAGGGATGCAGAGGAGTCTTGGGTCCCCTACACCAAGGCTGAGAGGCCCTAGTGGGAGAAAGGAGACTGGGTGCCTTTGAGGAGGAGGGTATCGGGCTTAGGAGTGATTCTCTGGCCCTGGGAGTGGGTGCTGTCACCCCTCCCCACCCCTGGCTCTCTCTCTGGGTCTGTCATTCTGTCTGTCTGTCTGTTTCTCTTTCCTTTCCCTCCCTTGCTCCTTCTCTCTCTGCACAGCTCGCTATCTCCATCACGTCCCTCATTCTCACCCTGGCATCTGCCTTCCTTGGCACTGCCCCCCTCACCAACGAGAGACTAGACAGGTATTCCTCCCTGCCCCTCGATGCCAGCTCCAGGGAGGCCCTGTCGCCTGCTGCCTTCCCAGTATTCTAGCCTCTTCTTGACTTCTGTCCCCAACTCAGCCCTCCTGGCCCTGACTCCCTGCCCTGGACCCCCACTCTTCCTGCCCCCCCTCGATCTACAGGGTGCTTCCTCCCAGGGGTACTATTTCCACAGCCTTAGCTTTGGCTCCCCTTCACCCCGGCCAGCACGATGACCCCACAGTCTAGAATAACACTGAGTGGCTGGCTGCCCTCTGGGGCCTGGCTAAAAATAGACCCATGCGTGATGTGCTTTCAAGGCAGTCTGGGGTAGAGGCAGGGTCCAGCCCACAGGTCCTTCATGGTCTCCTTGGGGGACATATTCCACTGGGGCCCTGGGGCCTCCCCACCACCCTGCTATGGCCAGAAGCTTGGTTGGAGGGCCTCGGGCCCCAACGATACCTGAGAGGAACTTTCTGGTGCTGATGGGTGACACGTGGGCAGAAAGAGGCAAGCTGAGTGCCAAGATCAAACGAGGATTCCTAGCTGGTAAGTTTCGATGGTTAGGATTTGAATCCAAGCCCGGGCTGTCAGACTGGAGGCAGAGTCACTCCAGCCGTAGCTGGTTTTGTTGCATGCAGGTTGAGTTAAGATGAGTTCTCACTCCCAGCTTTGCACTTCCCTTGCTTTGGACTCTAAGCAATGGCTCAGGCTCTCCGAGCATCAGCTTTCCTACCTGTACGATGGGGCCACTGCTAGGCGCATGGCTGCTGGGTTAGTGGTTGACAGGACTCCCAGGGGACATCCATAAGCTCACTAAGCTGGCAGCCCCCGTCGCTTTTCAGCCTCAGCTGTGGAACCTCTGTCTCCTCCTGGCCCTTTGGATCTCCCCCTGTATCTGGGTCTCCATGTCCTCTCTGGTCTCCAGATGACTCCCATCATGGACTTGGGGGCCCTATGGGGCCTGCAGAGCTCCTTGGAGAGGAGAGCCTGGCCTCTGCCACGGTGTGCAGAGTGGGTGAAGGGGCAAGTACAGGCTGGGTGCCCAGCGTGGGCCTCCATCTGGGTTCTGTGCTTTTAAATTCCCAGGAGCTTTCTTACTGTTGCTCTCTGAATATTCTTTTTATTTTATTACAGGCTGTTCTTGTTTCATGGATGTATTTTCTTCTCTGATCTCTCTGAGGATATTACTAACTTTTTCTCAAAGTCTTCTTCCCACTGAATTTCACTTACTTTCTTCAAGTTGCTGTTGGTCTCCATTGCTTCTCCGCTAAGCTTTCCTCAGATGCCTGGGAGCCTGGGTTTTCCACTTATATTTTAAGCGGAACATTAAAGGGTGGATTCTTTGCCCTGGGGGTGGGGATGGACCAGCTGAGGGCTTTGCTGGCTCTCAGGTGTCCAGCTGGGCTGCTGTATCAGGGAAACTGCTGTCAATATCTTTGGGTCTCTCCTCTTGGGCTTGCCGGATCTCCAGAGAAGTTTTCACTTTTCTGCCTCGGGGCAGGTACGGGCCCGACAGCCTCATATTCAGTAAACACTCACTTGACCCCCTCTTTTCTATTAGTACTCATGCCCTCAGCTGCCTGGTGGCCCTGGGGCCAGAGCCCGCTGTCTTACCCTTTCCAGGGAATAAATCTCCTGTCTTCTGGTAGGGGTCAGGGAGAGGATCTGGAAATCTAACCGCTTCTTCAGTGTCCTACCAATCCTGGTTCAGGTTCACATTCACCGCCGCCGCTCACCCCCCACCAAGGTATTCCAATGCCACGGATCCTGAGCCTTGGAGGGGTTCTGTGTTGAAGAATCTGGTGGCTTCCTGGCTTTCCCGCAGCCAGCTCAGGGTTTAGCTTTCTCAGGCTCACAGTTCCCACACAGCCATCTGCTCTCCAACTCCCAGAATCTTGACATTGTTGTCAGGGGTGATAATCAAAATATTTAACAAGAGATCCTAGGGACTGCGCTGAGAGGCTGGAGAGGGTCCTGAGGCCCCTTATGAGACAAGAATTAGCCTTTTTGGGTCCAGGCGAGGGGCTAGGGCATTGGGACGGCGGGTGTGCTGTAACTACTTACCCACTGGACCAGGAAGTATTTTAGTTCTTAACAACCGCAGTGGTTGTGCTGTGCCAAGCATTGCTCCTGTAGTCTCCTCTCCCTCTTTTTGGTTCTTTTTTTGACCCTCCAGGCTTTACGCTTTCCTTAAAACAACAACAACTTTCCTGTTGCTTTAGAGGAGTTTCAAGAGGGAGCATGTAAAACGTGTGTGTTCAATCAGCCAACTTCCCCGGAAGTATCCACTTCGCTCCTTTGGGCCGGGGCCTCCTTCACCTGCCGTGGAGTGAGGCTGGCAGGAATGCTGTGACTGGTGAGGAGGGCTGCAAGATGCAGCCTTTTCTCGACCCAGATGCAGGGGATCCTCCACTCCCTTCCTCCTAAGTCAGCTCTCTTAGTTATGGCCTTGAGGCCATTGATGGGATGTGAGGTGTGAAGCCACCAGCAGGTGTGAACAGAGCAGCAGAAGGGCTGGAGGTCAGACATTAGGAAGCACTTCCCGGCAGCTAGGGCTGTGAAGCCAGAGAACACGATGATCTGGGGAGGCTCTGAAGTCTCCCTTCTGGAAGAACTTTAAGCCAGGAGGGCCCTTGGTTGACCTGGGCTGGAGGGGATCTCCGGGAAGGCAGGGGGCTGACCGGGACGATCCCCGTGGGCCTTGCTGCCTGACCTGCCCCCATGACTGTTGATCTTTTGATTTCCCTTTGCTGCCGCCCTTCCTGCTTTCATCAGTAGAAGGCTTCTCTCCATGGGACGCAGAGTCCCCCCTTCTGTGGGGTTAAGGGATAAGCCCCTTGTGGAAGAGGAAGCTTGGGGTGTGAGGGGCAGAGATATAAGGAGGCCTGGGGATCTAGAAAGAGACTTAAGGGTAGGGCGAGGCCCCAGGAGGCCCCCCTCCCTGGGGCCCAAGGCTGGAGGGGGAGGGGCCTCCTTCAAGGAGATGGGGGTCTCAAGGAGGAAGACTGGGGTGGTTCTTACCTCCAGGGCAGCCCTGCACTGACATCTCCTTATAGTCAAGCAGGGCATAGACAAAGAATTCCCTGTAAAGTAACCTCATTTGCATACTCTTCTGCATCCAATTTGCATGCTATTTGGGGTCCAAAATGGCCAGAAGTTTCCATTGGCACCTGTGTTTCTTTCTCCAGGGGTACTCAGCTCTACCCGCTTCCACTCCTTCCTGTCCTGGTCCCCCACTCCTCATCGACAGAGTCCCCGCCCTGGACCTTTGGCTCGGGGACCCTCACCTTGTCCTGTAGGGGCGTGTTTTACGTGTGTCCATGTATGCTGTACACCATCCCTCTCTTTCCAGCCTCACGTTTGCTTCCTTCCTTTGGCCCCTTAAACAAAATATATCCCATTTCTAACCAGGGCCCAGCCCTTTCTTACGAACTTTCAGCCACAATAATGGGGTCCCATCAGCTTTTCCCTAAGAGGGCTCCGCCCTGCCCTCCAAGCTGCTTCACCACTCCCACCACCTCTACCCCCATCCTCGGCCTCTGCACACTTTCCTCTGCCTCCCAGAGACAGAAACTTAACAAAGGGGACAACCTGGGGTTAGACAGAACCAGGTGTGAGTGGCCTAGGTGAGGCCTGGTTGAGGAAGATGTTTCTGGTGGATGAGGGGTAGATGTCTGCATGGGAAGTGTTCCCCTACCCCAGGGATCTAAGATGGCCACGGATGATGGGAATGGGTTTTGGTTTTGGCAAGAGAATCCATACAGAAGGTGCTGGACTGAGTAACGCTGGAGATTTGGGGACCGGGGGGCGGGGCAGGGCCGGCCTGTTTTCCTGCTAAAGTGAACAGGAACTTCTAATACTGAGGTATTATGCTAAGTCATAGGAAGTTGAAGACTCAGACGTGACTTGGGGTTTAGAAGAGGAGAGTGGGGGAATAGTAGGGTGAGAACAGAGGCCTCTCTGGCACTGTGGTGCCTTATTGGAAGTTCTGCCTGTTGTCTAACTTGAGTATTTCATGCTTAGTCCTGACAGTTTCCTCCTGATTATCTTCAGTGGGGGCGGGAAGCTCAGGAACTCACCGCTGTGCTTTCTTTTCTGTCTCCCCTGCTTGAGAGGCATCCTTCAGTTCCTCCCTCTTCCTGAGTTCCAGCCTCTTCTGGGCTTATGTGCCCCCATTCCACCTCTCTCCTGGCCTGCTTCCAACATCTTCCTAACAATGCTGTTCTGGCTTCATCCTGCTGGGACTCCTGGCTCCTCTTCCTCGGGTTTCCATTCCCCGGATGGCAGTGTGAACTGTGTGTTCCAGACAGGGTGCTCTTGCCCAGGGCTCTGGCGGAGAGCATCTGTCTGGAGGGGGTGGGGTGTGTAGTATGCAGCTAGCAGACCCAGGAAGGGTTTCGGGGTGGGTGAATTTGCTTTTACAGTCACCCCAGCGTGCCCCTCCCGGACCCAGGTTCTGAGATATTTGTCCAGTAGCTCCAAAGAATGCCTGGATGAGTTGGGTCCAGTGCCAGGCATTTTCACGTTTAATTTAATCCTCACAACTACCCATGAGGTTAGGATCCTTGTCTCCATTTTATAGAAGAGGAAATAGGCTCAGAACAGAGAAATAATCTCTTCAAGGTCACATAGCTGTTAAGTGTCAGGGCCAGGATTCGACCTTGGTCTCTGCTGGTTTTTACCTCAGTCTTTCTCCTTGGGAGGTGAGAGTGAGGACGATGGAGGTGACACTTCCCATACGTGTCCCCTGGCATGCTCTCAACTGCACTGGGAAGAAAAGCAAATGCAACACTGCCTGTTCCCCAGATGAGGACACTGGGGCTCCCAGAGGGGCTGTGCCCCAAGCCTAGTCTGGGGTGCTTCCTCCTACCCTTGGGTCCGAGTCCTTACCCCTCACGGCTTCATGACTGTTCATCCATCCACAGGGCTGCGATGGGGCGGGGGAGGCTGCATCCGTAAACTCATTCTCTCTGGTCTGACTGGGGCCAGGCCTGCCCTGCTCTATCCAGAAGCTCCCAGACAGAGTGAGAATAGGACATGCCAGGAGCCATGTTCAAGTGGATCACAGAGGGGGTCTGGGACCCTTTTAGGAGGGGGAAGAGGAAGCTGCGTTGTACCATTCAGGTCACGGGAGCAAATGGAAATCTGCAGCCCCAGGAGAGCCTCCAGCCTTGACTTGAAGGGATGCAGGGATTCTACCCACGTCTGATGCAGGGTCCAGCCCGTGTGCACTGACTTGCCGGCTCTCCTGGCTTCTGTGGAGTGGTGAAGGATTCACATCTGGGGGTGCTTGAGGTCCTCCCAAGAGCTTGTTCGGGGCCTGCCCCCCTGGACCAGCTGTGGCCTTCTCCTAGTCAGGAAGCAAGTGGCCTGAGAGCCTTAGCCCAGATCTGGCTTCTGACTACAGGGGCTGCAGCTGGGCCCTTGAGGGTCTCAGCTCAGACTCTGCTCTGTGTCTGCCTCTTCAGTGGTCTGAGTCTGGGCTGGCGGGAGTCCCTGGAGCCCCAGGCCCTGCTTTTTTCTGGAACCTGTAGATGAGGCCATGTCACCTTGTTTCGTGCCTCAGTTTCCCTGGCAGCCTGACTGGTGACACACCATGCTTCCTCTCCTCTTTCTTTATTCCTGTCCTCCCCCCACTCCTCTGATGCTGGCCCTCCCCCCGCACTGCTCTTTGTGAGATGGTCGGAGCTCTCCACCTTCCTCTTTTCTTGTCTCCCGACTTCCTTCGCCCTCTGTTTGCTGGTCCCCTCTCCACTCACACCGGCTTTCTCTCACTTCTCTGGTCATTGGCAGTCCCAGCCCCACTGCATTTTCCATCTTAGATGTCTCTCTTGAAAGCTCGGCTTCCCCACTCGTGTCCTCACGTCCATCTTGGGGTCCACCTGGGATCTGTCTCGGTGGCCTGGCTCCTCCTGGCCCTCCTTCCTTCTCACAGCTCCCTGGACGTCTGCAGGGCGCGGACTGAGGGCCCTGGGATGAGTGGGGACTGGAGAGTCCTGGGGTCTCATTTCCTGGCCTCTCTCCCATTTCCTCACTTTGCAGAAACAGTGTAGGGGGTGGGCCCAGGAGAGGAGCCCAGTGTGATGTCGTGGCTGGAGAGGGGTGAGGGGCGCCAGGGAGCGGGATAGAGGAAGGTTGTCAGGTGAGAATAGGGGGGTAGGAGGGATCTGCTTATCTGTCTGTGTCTACCTCCGTTTCCCTCTCTCTTTGATGCCTCTTGCTGTCCGCCAGTCATTGTCACTATCTTTGCCTTTTTGGGTCATCTTGGTTCTTCGGACTGGGGGCTTTAACCCAGCTCCTCTCCTCGGGTACCTTCCACACCCAGCTGCCCTCTCTGTCCAGTTCAGGGGCAGTCAGTGGGCTGCTTTCCCAGGACGGGGAGGGGGCTGTGTGGGAGAGGGCGGGGGTGGGGTGGACGGTAATTGTATCAGCTGGTTCTGATGCAATTGGGCTTCCCAGACTGGACCTTCCCCTGCCCCTCCTTTCCCCCTCTCCTCCTGCCCTCTCCATTCATCTCACTCCCTCTCCCGGTTCCATCAGAATAAATTAGACAGTCCCTGCTTTAATCTCATTGCGGGAGCCTGGGCTCAGACCCAGCAGCCCAGCTCCTCGGTCTGCAGTCTCCATGCTAGGCCCTGCAATGAACACCCCAGGGGCAGAGGGATGACCAGGATGACTGCAGGCCTCTGTTCTCACTTCTCCACCCCTAGATACTGTGGCTTGCCCGGAAAGGCAGCCCAGGCCTCGGGCTCCCCAGTGGGTCAATACCCACCATCACTCCAGGTCTGTCCCCACCCTTCCCCCACCCATTTATCATGTCAGCTGCTGGGTGGTGATGGAAGTCATTTGGAAAGGGGCCCAGAGGACCCAGGATTTTCAGTCTGCAGAATAGAGAGGGATGGAGGTGGGGTGGGGATGGGGGCTTGAATAGTGAGCTGCCAGTGTCTGAAGGCATTTATTGTGCAGAGAGAGTGACCAAGTCATTCTTCCCCAGGCAAGGCAGTCTAAGAGGAAATGGTCTGGAATTTGAGAGCAGGGATGGAGGTTAGATATCAAGAGGAACTTCCTGCCTGTGACGGGTCAGAGACCTGGGTTAGTAGTGGTAAAGGGGAGAAAGAGAACTTATGGGCTCACCTCCTCGGAATATCTATAAGAGGGGAAACATTTCCTCTCCTCTCCCTCCTCTCCTGCCTCTGCAGCGTTGTGCTGTGGAAGAGCAAAGAGCCAGGAATGGAGGGCTTTGATCCATTCTGGTTCTGCCACTTTTTGGTTGTGTGACGCCTCTCTGGGCCTCAGTGTCCTCGTGTGTCAGTCATGTGCTGTCAGGGTGGGGGGCAGGGGGAGGCACGGGGTCTCTTTCAAGTTTAACTGGAACCGGTACTGGATGTTTGGGAGCAGAATAAGGAGGTGGCCTCTCATCAGGGGTGGGTGGAGTAGGGATGCGTAGAGATCCCACTGTCCTGGTGCAGTAGCTGTAAGAATCTGGAAGATGACACTGCCCAGTGGCCGAAGTCCAGGGCTGCGGCAGGGACTCTGGATTTAGAAGCAGGAATGGCCTGCCTTTCTTCTTTCTTGTATTCATGCAGTCAACCTACCAATCCACCAAGTAACTCACGTTTATCGACTCTGCACCCAGCACCATGCTGAGTGCTGGGTGCTGGGTGCTGGGACTGCAACCATGAATGACTACCAAGATCCTCTGGGAGCCGACAGTCTGGGGGGGAGGGGGTGAAACAGTGAGGAAGTGAGCAAATCTATCAATAAGTGCTATGTGCTCTGAAGACATGAACTTACTGGTGTCACACAGACTGGGAGCTGGCGCGATGGAAGGACTTTAGTGGGGTGATCCGAGAAGGTGACATTGGAGCCCATATGAGATGGGACCCCCAGCTCTGGAGGGACCCCAGTTCTGTTGCTGTGTGCGAGTCCTCGACCTTGAATGTGGTTGGGTAGTTTAACCATGAGTGGGGCTGGTGAAATCCGTCCCTGGTGGCAGTGTTGAGGCTCTGGGGACGCCAGTCTTTGAGGTGAGACCCAAGTCGGAGCCCCCTGGGGGCCGCCGGAGGAATTGCTGTGGCTGGGAGGGTGGTGAAATCAACTCTAGCTGTGAGCAAGCACGTGGGGGGCTGGGCCTGCCGGAGCTGTCCCCATCTGATGGAGGAGGAAGGCTGGGGGCCTCCAGGGAGGGGGCTTGTGCATCTCTCTTGGTGTGAAAGCAAGACCCAGAGCCTCCGATCAGATGCCCAAGCCATTCTTCCTTCACAGGAGCCGCCTTTGTCTCGCCACAGACAAAACCAGCCGGGGGCACTGTGGCCCTGGGGACATGGGACAGAGGAGAATCTGTGCTTACCCTGTCCCCAGGGAGCTGGTGGCTGTGACCTGCTCTCTTGTTTCCCTGACACCTTCTCTGGATGCCTCTGGGAAGTTTCCCGTTCTTCTCCCACTTCTCAGGGGTGGTGGGGAGCAGGGGGGACGAGGGGGGCGGAGCAGCCCCCTTTCTGTGAATGTGGCCTCCATCCTACCTGGCTCTAGACTCTGGAATCTCCTCCCTGGCCTGGACTCAGAATCCGGGTCTCTGGGCTGTGTGAACAAGAGTGGGGTTTGGAGAAGAAATTCCTTCTCCTTCCAGCCGTGGCCAGGCCCACATCCAGCCCTGCTTAGCAGTCTGGACTCTAGCTGAGGAGGCAGAGGGAGGAAGGGCCGGGGTCCCAGGGGTGACAGGGAGACAGGCCTGGGGGTCTGTGGGAGCCTGGACCGGGCAGGGGAGACAAAGCGTCCCCAGAGGATTGGTTAACCCTCCGAGGACGGCGGCCAGCTTTTCACAAGCTCCACTGGGGAGGCCGAGGTGAGGAGCTGGGGGTCTGTTGTCAGGTACCCACATGGGGGCTGCAGAGAGGTTGGGGTCTGACGTGAGGCTCCTGTGACAGAGCAGACCCTGCCCAGACTCATCCCTATCCGTGGTCCCCTATGTGTGAACATCTGCGTCTGATCCATTCTGTGAAATCCTGCATCTCTGACCCTGACGCCTGGGGGCCTGGAAGGAGAGATGGGGGATGGGATGCATGCAAGAACCTACCAGATGCAGTTTCTGGTGCTTTGAGTGCTTTGAGGAGAAAGAAACTGAAATTGAAAGATGAACTTCTTGGATTGGACCCCCTCCCCACCTTCACAAAAGTTGAAAGAGGAAGCATGGGGATCCCTGCCAAAGCCTTCCAGGAGGTTCTGGGGATCCTGCAGCTGCTCTCTTCAGGGTTCTGATCTCCTCTGGTGATGAAAACAGAACAGAGGACGTGTGACTTCCCATGAGGCACCAAACTCCCGAGGACACATTTCCACGTCCTGCCTTGGGGGCAGGATTTCATTCAGGAGCCGCAATGCTGGGTGCGAAGCTCTGTGGAGGTGTGGTGGGACCAAGGGCTGGGAGGAGGGAGCTGGGGAGAAGCCCAGGCAGTGCTGGGCCTGGCTTCCTGTCTCTGTCAGCTAAGGGCTCTTCCCTTCCTCTCTGGAGGGTCACTGGCTTAAGGACACCTCCTGCTGGCCGGTAGATGAAATGAAGGCCCCTCGGCCCTTCTGAGCCCTTTTATCAGGATCTCCTTGTAGGGAAGGGCTGAACCTAGAAATCACTTCCTTCTCTTTCTTCCCATCTGCTCTTCCTTCCTTCTGTTGGATGAGTGCCTTTCATGTTCTTGGTGCTGAGAAGTCTTAAGAATCCTCTTAGAGAAAATCACCTTGTCCTTCTCTCTTACTCTAGGCAGGTCCACACTTCAGCCCACCGGAGGAACTTCCTTCTGTTTGAAAAATTCAACCAGTGATTCCTTTTGAGTAAACTTTGTTCCACGTGCTGTGGATTAAGCCCAGTTTCCTCACATCTCACAACGCAGCCATTTCCTCTGGCGCCAGGGTGGTGAGGCTGTGAAGATTGCAGGCCCCCCCAAAGAGGAGGAAGGGCCCCTCTGCAGGCCTGGCACGGACTTCAGCAGTGCCAGGCACTTCACTGGAGGTCATGGGCAAGAGCAAAGGCAGGGCCTGCTAGGGAGGGGCTCGTGTATTACCTCTCTGCCTACTTCCGTGACGCCCCCTCCCGCTTTCATCCGGGGCCTAAGTGGTGGTGTGTACCGGAAGACAGCGAGGGACCCTTTTTTTGGGCGCTGTTGAGGGCTGAGGGCCCCAGTGTCTGTCTTTCCTCGTCTCTCTAGCCACGTACCAGCAGGGCCCCCTTCCCCGCTCCCTCACTGTGTTCCTGCCAACCTCCCCCAAAGCGCTGCACCTCACTGCCTTGTCTCATGGTGGGGAGATGAACTGGGGAGGGGGGAGGGCCTGAGAAGTCCCATCGGGTGGGGGGAGCTTGGAGGCAGGAGTAAGCTTGCTGAGAAACTCTGCATGTCGGGAAGGAGACCTTGCCTGGAGCCCCTGCAATGCTGGCTCTGTGTCCCCAACCTTCCCTGAGGAAGAAGGACAGCACTGTCTCCCTGAGGACAGAGAGACAGCACTGCCAGGAAAAACAGCCCCGGTACAGTGCCCAGGGAAGCCCAGGCCCAGGAGTGCAGGCAGCGGTGGGAGGCGGCGCGCGGGGTTGGGAGCGCCCTGGCTGGGCTCCAGTGGTCTGTTGCTGTGGAGGAGGCCCTGGCAGGGTCCTGCTCGCAGCAGCCGCGGCTCTCCCGCCCTTTTTCTTTCTGGGCTTGGCTGGCTGGCTCCCCTCCCAGGTTCTCTGCAGGGACAGAACCAGGGCCAGAGCTCACAGCCGCCTCTTTCCACCTCCCCGAAGTCTGTCTGTGGGTCTCCCTCTGCCTTTGTCTCTCTGCGTCTTCTCTCCCTCTCTCCAGAGTCCAGCGCCTCCTCTCACCTGTCTCTTCCTCCCCCTCCCTGGTTCCAGGCTCACAGTATGGTGACCCCCAAACAATTTTCCTGAGAGGCCCCCAACCCCTGTTCACATCCTCTGAGCACAGCAGAGGCAGAGAAGGGTCCCTGTTCTCCAGTGGCGGCCATGGGGCAGGACGTGATGGGATGTGGCACACCCTGAACTCCGAGTGGGAGGTTCAGCCATAGCTGTGGGGGGCGCAGCCAGCTCTCATCAATCTGAGTTGGTTCAGCCTCTTAGGCAGGGGCCCTTCCAGCTTATGGGGGGCGTTTGGATGCTCAGAGCTCCCTCCTGTAGTTGGCTGGAGAGAGATCCAGGCAGAGGAGTCGAGGTGTGGCCAGGGTCAGAGGTTGGTGAGTTGGGACAGCCCGTCCAGGTTGTGTTCTGTGTCCTGACGTGCATGCCAGGCCCACGGATGTTTCTGCTTCAGTCATGGAAGCCGGAGGTCTCCGTTTAAGTTAATCACATTATGCTCTGGGGAGCAATGTGGAAATTAGAGTGAGGTCTGGAGGGAATCGGCACACACAGACGCACACACACGCACACTCACACACTCACTGCAGCTTGGAGCACAATGCTGCTGCCACCGCCGCTGCGCCTTCCCCGCAGGTGGTCGCCTGGCGCCTGGCACCGCCTCTGCTCTGCCGCTCAGCCTCTCCTGCGAACATCTCCCCGAGCCTCCTCCGAAGTTGCCGGGGTGCCTGCGCCCGCCCCCCCCCCGCCCCCACAGCCCGTGTCACAACGAGGGGAGGAGAGAGGCAGCAGCTGGAGGAAGTCCCCGAGGGTGGAAGCGCCCTGTAGCGCCCGCGTCTCCCGCCGGGGCTTCCGGGGGGGAGATGGAGCCACGTCGGGGCCGCGCCTCGGGGGCCCCGTCGAGCTCCTCCCGCTAGAGGGGCCGGGACACTCGGACTGCTACTGCGGGGCTGAGCATCCGGGAGACCACGGGGCGGGTCTCTCGCCTTCCGCCTCCCCACCTCCCCGGAGCAGCCGGTCCTGCTTCCGACCCTTGCGCCCGGGGCGCGCACGTCGGGGTTAAACATGACTCAGATGAGCTGGTGCTTCTCCTGCGTGATTCGATGGAGCAAGTACCTCTTCTCCTGCTTCCTGCCTCTGCGCTTCTGCCTCCGCAGACAGGTAAACTCACCTGGCATCTGCCCCACCCCTCCCCGACAGGCACTCTCCTCCCTCGGTCACCTAGGCGTCAGGTTTATCACCCTCTCGCTGCCCTCAGGGACACCCATCTTGACCGCTGTCAGCGTGGCTTTCATGAGAGTTTAGGGACTCCTGGGGGAGCCCCCACTCATGCATGGATCCACAAGGGGGAGTGGCTGCCTCACCGCCAGGGCACAGCATCTTGGAAGTCTGAAGGATAACACTGGAGTCTGTGCAAGAGCGCTGGAGAGCTGGGCACAGAAGAACGTTTCTGGGGGCTTTAAGCGTCCCTCTCAAGTTTCTGTGGGAAGGGAGGGCAAGTTCCTGGAAATGTCTCTTTTTCCCCCGGATGGGTTCAGAGGATTCAGAGTTAAGGCTGAGATGTAACAGAGTGAGATGGAAATGAAGCTGGTGGACGTCAGGAGGGATTTCCTATCTATTCAGGGGGATGGGGGGACCAGGGAACCGGACATGGAAAGGACGGGGGCTGGGGTAGTAGTTGGGTTAGTGAGGGAGGAGGGGTCTGGTGGGATGCCCAGTGCTGTGGATGGGCGTGTCATGGTTGAGCATCTTTCTCCCAGAGAAGATCCTTGACAGTGCCTTCAGGGTGTGCGTGCTTGTGTGTGTGGAGGGGGGAGGTTAGGGAGAGAGAGGAGGTGGGTCATAGCTGGCCAGCAGAGTAGGGAACTGGTAAAACTGCAGGTAACCTTAAATCCTCCCCTGGAGGCACAGAGAGAATTCCAAGAGCATGACCTCGAGCCCCCAGAAGACTCCAGTGAGGGGAAGGGACTGGGGGGTCTGGCTTTCTGATCCATTCTCCATTCCGCAGGGAAGCCAGAAGGGCCCCTGTCACATGGGGGAAGGGGGCTCGGTGGCACCCAGGCTGAGTGCCAGCTGTAGAGCTTGTTTGCCTGGCTTTGAATTCTGGCTCTACCATATGCTAGCTGTGGACCTTGGGCAAGTCGCTTACTCTGCCGGTACCTGTTTTCAAACATGTAGAATGGGGATTATAAAAATACGTATATCACTGGGTTATTGTGAGGATTAAATGCAGTAGGACATTTGAAGTGGTTACCAGGTGCTTTCTCTGTATTAGGTACTCAATAAAAATTAGGAACCTTTTCTTTATTCTTCTTGTGACTTTCCATGGGGCTCTCCCTCCTTGTAGACCTTCAGGCAGGCCAGAGATGGGGTACGTGGGAATGGAGGGATTTCTCCCAGTATCCATTCTTCCATCACATGGATAGGAAGGATTTTTCCACTCCGTAAGAAGCTTGACTGTTCAGCGCCTCCTCCCAGGTGCTGCCTCTGGGACTCAGTTTCCCTCACTGCCACTCCACAGTGGCAGTCACCCAAGGTGTGCTTTGAAATCTTCTAGCAAAATGCATTGTCTCCAGTGATTGGCTGAGAGGCAGGTGCTGCGGCTGTGGACCAGAGGGCCAGAGCCCCATCGCCGTTCTTGTGGGCTCTGAGTTCAGATGCTGCGGAGTCCGGGTTTTCAGATTTGGGAAAAGGCAGCCTGCAGCAGGAATGGCCAGCCAAGACCAGGTCAGTCGGACCCCAGTCCACTTGGCGATTCCCACTCCTCATTTGCAGAGGTTGAGGGTGACATAACTCCTCCTGGGCTAGGATTTGAGCTGGGGGCTGGGGCTGAGGGGCTGGGTGATCAGCTGCAGCTACCTCCCTCCAGCCTTTGAGGGCCTGAGTCAGGCAGGAAATTAGAGCTGGGGAAGGTATCAAGATCACCAAGTCGAGCTCTGGGAAGGATTTTATTAAACATTGTTGCGATTGGGCCCAGGCACTGTCCCCAACCAGGGTGCTGATGGAGGGGAGGTAGGAGAAGGGGGTGTGAGTGATGTTCCCTCCTGGGTCAGCTGGAAACTGAGGCCCATACAGGGCCTGGTTGGAAGCTCACTTTCTATCTTAGGGAGCATTCCGATTTCTGAAGTGCAAGGGGGAGACCTCCATCTTATACCGGAGGGGTAGTGGGCATAGGGGCAAGGGTCTGGACCTCCCCTGGCCCATAGGGTACCTTCGTGGGCATTAGGATGAATGTGTCTTGGGCCAGGCTTGGTGAGTAGAGCATGGATGAGTCTTCAGCCCCCACTCACCCCTTGGCTACACCCTTGTTCAATGACCATCCTGCCCAGTGGTACATGGAGGCTCTGCTAGGGCTCCAAGCCCCCCAGAACTCAAAGGCTGAGTGTGTATGGGGGTGGGAGCAGGGAGAGACAGCATGGCTTATCTGAACAGAAGCCCTGTGGCCAGACCCTGTCCTCACCCAGATCTCAGGCCACAGGGCTTGCTAGGACTGTGGTTTTTCTCTTCTGGTTGGCTCTTCTAGAGCCACTAGGGAGCCAGTCGGTCTCATCCCGACCCAGGTGGCAGTGCTGTCCTCGGCTTCCCTCTATGTGTCTCCCTCTCCCCTGCCCCAAGCCAGACCTGGGCCTGAGCAGTTGACGTTCTTCTCGGAGCTGCAGCCCTTGAATGAGGGGTGGGGAGGACAGCTAACACATCACCTCAACATAGGACCATAAGCCCTAGTCTCTGGGTGATGGTATTGCTAGAGGAGCAGCAGGAAAATGTTCGATCCCCACGGGATGTGGAATCAGACACCCCAGATTCCGTTCTCACGCATACTACCTGTGTGATGCCGAGCAAGTTGCCGAACCTCTTTGCGCCTCAGCTTCCACATCTGTAAAATGAGAGCTGGTAGGAGGCTTAAGTACGATACCACAATTAAGTGTCTGGTTAGTTAGTATTGATCTTTCCGCGGGCAGGGGACAGAGGGACAGAGCCCGAAGGAGCCATGCCGTTGCCGAGGGCTTTGTTGTCAGATCCTGTGCTGCTGGGATCTGCATTTGGACATTGATGGGGAATCCCAGCACCAGCTCTGCACCTGCCTATTTGGTAGGAGGCCCCTGCGGCTGGCTGCGATGAAGGCTGTGGAGTGTGCAGCCCCCGTGTGAAGGCAGCGGGCTGCAAGGTTGGCAGGAGAAAGGTGAGAGCATGACTCTGGTCCTACAGTGACTGGACAGCTGGGTGCTTGCGAACAATCTGGGGCCCGGGAGCCACAGCTCTGTGACCTCAGGCTGGTCCCACCCCGTCCCTCCGCTGCAGTGTTGCCATCTCTTAGATGAGGGGGCTGACTAGGTGAGAGGTGCCCCAAAGCCCCAACCCTCCTGGCAGACTTGTTTAATTGAGTCCGGCAGAATGATTTAAAAAAAAGAACAAGCCAATGTTTAAAATTTTGCATTTTTCATATTTTATATAAAAGATTTTATAAGGTAATGTAGATTTGGGGCTTCTCTTGACAGGTCAAGATATTTGACAGTGTGGGCTTATGTTGCTGATACCGCAGCAGCTGTCCCCGAGGAGTGGGATCCCCTTTAGCTGGTCCTGCCCTCTCCAGGTCCCCAGAGACTCCTTGCCCGCCACCTTCATTTAACTTCTGTCAGGCCCCTGAAGGATCTGACTGTGACCCCTGGAAAGGCTCCAGGTCTTTCCAGCTCTGATGTTCTGTGACCTTCAGATTCTGTGACCAGTGGTGACAGAGGAAAGACTTGATGCCATGTTAGGAGATGGGCTGACAGCAGGAAGAACTTTGTGATGGACAAGTGTGGAAGGATAGGAAGAATGGATTGGAGGGAGCTGGGGCCTTGGCCTGGGAAATCTGTGGCCTCACAGGAGGTGGAGCTGGAAGGGACCTTCGAGACCATCAGCTTGGTCATTTCGCAGGTGCGGAAACTGAGGCCGAAAGAGGGGAGTGCCAAGCTCAGGCTTACGAGGCCTGTTAGCTGCGTTCCTGCCCTCACTCACTTGTCCCTCAGCTCGGCCCACCTCCGGGCCCAGCGCCAGCCCCAGAGCCTGCGGTCCTGGCTGTTTCTTCAACTGACTGCTGAGCCAGGGGCTGGAGGGCAGTGGGCAGCGAGCAGGAAGGCTCTGCGTGCAGAGGGGAGAGTGGAGTTAAACGCCAGCTGCTGCAGAAATGGTCAGGGCAGCGGGTGGCGTGGCTCAGGGTGGGGGGCCGCTGCTGAGCCAGGTACCCGGTGTCTGTGACCCTGGTCCAGGCATGGGGATCCCAGGATGGGTGGTACCGCTTCAGCCTCTGGAGAGTCTGCGTCCTGAGAGAGCTCAGAGGCCAGGGAGTGGCAGGAAGAGATGGTGCTGAAGAGAGGTGGGTATTACAGGCATTTGCAGAGGTATGCGGGCGAGGTGTGCCCAATGCCCTTTCAACGCCCTTTCTGGCCCACCCTGGCCCCAGAGGAAGGTTTGGGAAGGGGTAGGAAAATATGTTAGATGTTAGGACCCATTGACTGGTGGAGTGATTCATTGCTGCTTCAACCATGTCTGGCACCTGCTGTATGCCAGGCTCTGGAGATACAAAACACAGGACATGTCCTTGCCCAAGGAACTCTCCCTGTCTGTGTGTGTGGGGGGAGGGGACACAAGCTGTGAAGGATGAATAATGGGTAACAAGCCCGAAATAGGGTCATTACATAGAGTTGGAGACACTTCAGGTGGCAGAGTTGAACATTCAACAGGGAAGATGGTGGTTGGGTAGTAGGAGGGACTTCCTGACAGCGAGAGGTTAAGATACAGGAGAGACACCCATGGTCTCGGAAAAGGGGAATTCTGGGCGCAGGGTTCCTCTGAGGGGACCCCCAGCACTAGGGTTCTCCACTCCCGTTTTCAGTCCCGGCTGAAGGGACTGAGGAGGGAGCTGGCCTGGGGGCTGCAGGGCCCCCTTGGGTTGCATGGGAGGCCAGACAAGTTGGTGTCGCTGTGACCTGGTCTTTGGTCTTGTTGTTTAGCATTTCTGGGAAGCAGCAAGGTGATTTCTCAGAACTCCCAAGATAGCTGCCAGCAGGCACGTCTTCTAGTGATGCTGGTGGCAAAGGGTGGGAGCGGGCGGAGGAGATGGGTGGGAGTGGGCGCCGGGACGGCAGGGCTGAGCTGGCTGAGCCCTTGAAGTTGCTGGGAGGCTGGCAGGGCTGGTGATGGTGGCTAGGGGTGGGCTCAGGGGCTCCCAGAGAGGCCCCCTGAAAACCACTCTTCCTTGACTGCCCTGGGCTTCAACCAGTGGAGAGAGGGAAGGTTGGCAGGAGCGTCCATCTGTGGATATGCCCAGCGGTGGCTGCAGGGCCAGCTACATGTGGGACACTGGTCCATTTCAGTGTTGGCTAAACTGTCAGTTGAGCCCTGGCAGGCTTGAGAGGGGATATCCAGAGGCATTGTGGTTCAGGAAAGGGATGCAGGGTAGGGGCAGAATCTTTCATTGCCCCACAGCTCTGCAGAAGGACCTAGAGTGATGTGTGAAGGGCCCTGATTCCTCACCTTGTCGTTTTCATCAGAACAAAGACTCTTAACTCAAGTGACCGCTCCAGGAGGGACCAGAATTAGACAGCTTGCTTTAGTGTCCTCCCCTGACTTCTCAGAACCACCAAGTAATAGAGTCCCTTGTGCAGTGCACAACCTGTACATCCACATGTGGCAGCCTTTTCCCAGACAAAGTGTGAATGTTTCCCTCTCATTCTGGGGTTTCCTAGGTAGATGTCCTGACTGGACTATGGGCTGGGAGCCAGTACACCTGTCTGGGCAGGTCCTCTTGAGGGGAGAGGCTGGTTGTAGAGACTGTACCCTGGGGTGGCACCATGTGTGGGGCTGACAGAGTGGTGAGGGCAGGCTCTTGGGTGCGTGGGGGAGAGAGGCAGGGGATATATAACCCTTTTTACATGTGGCCCAGGGCATCTACCCCATGCTGGTGTGTGTGCATGGGAGCTCAAGCAAGAGGACTTTCTTGCCAAGTTACTCAATCCAAGAAAATGGTCTCAGAGTGCCTCCTCTGGGTGGGGCCCTGTCCTCGGCACTCTGTGTGTTTCTGTGAGCTGGACTGTGTGTCCTGGTGTGTGTGTCTACGGGAGTGTGTGTGGGGGGGTGTGGGTGGGGCTGAGCCCTCTTTCCCTCCCCGGAAGGCTCCAAAAAATAGAAAATAGAGCGGGGTGATTCACCAGCCCCACCCACTCTTACTTGGTCCAGCTGCGGCCACAGCTCAAAGAGGAAAGTTTCTGGGGGGAAGGTAGAGGGGGGAGTTGAGACAATGAGGGCCAGGGGCCGATTTTGCTGGCTTCCCCTGCGGTGCGCCCTGGGAATACATTTGGATACCCCTCTTCTTCCCCCCACCGCAGACCCCAAACTTCTGGCTCTGGGCTAAGGTGAGGGGGAGGGAAGGGAAGGGCTGGCGGGGGCGGGTGGGGGGACAGTGTAGGGGGAGAAGTAGGCACGTGGAATGGTGGGAGGTGAAAACTGGGCCCTGGGCGGGGGAGCAGGGGCGGTGGAGGAGGAAGTGGGGAAATGCAAACCAAATGTTGGCCCGGGGCACAGTCAAGAAAAACAGACTCTCGCGGGAGCCTGGAGCGGGGCTCCTTTTAGGAAGGGCAGGAAGGGCTGGGACAGATGTTTGGAGAAAAGAAAGAAAGAAGGGGAAAAAAAAGTAAGAAAGAAGTTGGAATGAAATCCACAGCCCTGGGGGCAGGGCCGTTCTCCAGCGGTCTCAGGCCAGGCTTCTCTTGAGTAAAGCGTGGAGTGGGCTCTGAGCTTGCCGAATGGGCACCAGGGTGCCCGGGCACTGACCTAGCTAAGTGAGTGCAAGTGACTTTGTGTTCCGAGGGCAGGAGGGCATGCGTGTGTCCTTGGAGATGGGATGGGGCTGAGGAACCCCAGCTCAAGCGGACTGTGCTGTCCCATATCTGTCCGTCCCTCCATCAGTGGTCTGGGGGTGGAGGTCTGCAGTGAGTAGAGCAGACTCCAGGCCTGGCAGTGTCAGATCCAACCAGAAGGCAGGAGCAGCTTGGTGGCTCACAGGGGTTGTGCGTCTGGGGTGGGGGGGTGGCTTCTGGGGGGAGGGGCTGTCTCCAGTAGCTGTCCCTTTGCTCTGCTTCCTTCCCACCCCCCGCGAAGCAGGGCTTCTGACCCCCAAAGCCACCAGTGGAGCTGGGAGGAGGGAGGAGACAGGCGGCTGGGACTAGGGGGTGGAGTGAGGGGAGGAGGAGAGGGAGGGAGGGTGAACGGGAGGCAGGGCGAGCACTGCAGATACTGGCGCTGCCGCGGGCTCAGAGCTCCCTTCTGCCTGCTCCGAGGGGACTGCGAGCTCAGGGGGACCCTTTGCAGTCCCCGGGCGTGGCCCCAGGGACGGGGACCCTCGAAGATGACGTGGATCTGTCTGTCCTGCATGCTCTGGGTAGGTGTGGTAGCGTTAGCTAGGAGGTCGAACCGCCGCCCCCCCCTTCGACCTTAGCCTTACCCTGAGAGCCTGGGATTGGGGGAGTGTTGGTGGTGAAGGAGGGGGCCTTTTTGCCTCTGAGAGACAGAAGGAAAGACTGACTTGAGTAGACCCTCAGCCTGAGTCTGTCTCCATCAACGGGGCCCAGGCCCCAGTTCTGCCGGTCAGTACATCCCCCCTCCCCAGTGTCCTCTCCCCCAGTTGAGTCCAGGAGCTGTAAGTAGAAGGAAGCCATCATAAAGTTTGTTTCTTTTTGGAGCCACTCCTGTCTCCATTCCCACCCCATACCGGGGTGAAAATTCTTCACCCCTCAAGTTGCTCAGCCTAAGAGTCTGGGGGGGGGCAGTGGGAGGGGCCTGAGGAACAGGGGGCATTGACCTAGAAGATGAAAGCTGGAAAAGCCAGGCTGGGGAAAAGTTCTGCTCGGGTTCCATCACTTTTACCCCAATTTCAGCTTCTACCCGCTGCCATCCCCCCCCCCACAGCCCTCCCATCCTTACCAAGACCTCCCCCGACCCCCTTCAGTCCCAGAGGAGGAAGCCACAGCCTCCTCTTTCCCCTTTCTTGGCCCCAGATTCAGGAAGGTGTGCGTCAGTGCAGGGTGCTTGAAGGGTGGGCAGGCAGGGTCTGGGGGCCACATGGTGAGGGTTAAAAGTCTTGAGGCCAGTCAGGGCAGAGGCTCCTGGGAGAGAGGGGGCTGGGGCTGGGAGAGGGCTGACTGCTGCAGGAGGGGAGGGGGCAGGGATGGGAGACCCCTTCCTCAGAGGGGCTCCGCTCTCTGGGCTGGGTGAAGGCATGCACAGGGGTCAGGAGGGCAAGGAAGTCATCCCTGGCTGAGGTTAATGTTGGTCTCAAAGAGCGTGATGGCTGGTTTGGGGGAGGGAGCTCCAGGCCCAGGATCCAGATGTGGCCTTTCCTGCCCCTTTCCCTGTCCCGGCCCGTCCTCGGGAGGCCCTCCTCGGCCCAGGCGAGCCCAGGTTGAGGACAGTGGTGGGAGATCAGACTTCGGGCAGTCAGGTGTGCTCTGGGCAGAGAGGGGAAGTGGGGAGGGGGCGGGCATGAGGGCGTTTGGGTGGCGTGTGGGGCTTGGGTGTGGGCGTGGTCTGAGTAAGAGACTGAAGGTGTCTGGAGCGTCCTGCACAGAGGATGCGTCAGGGGCTCGCTGGGCTGCTGTCAACATCTGTATAATGGGAGCCTTGGCCAAGGTCATTTCTCCAGCCCCTTTCAGCTCCCTGGGACAGACTCTGGAAGGCCTGAGGATGGTGCTGAGGAGAGAGGCTGGCAGGGAGGGAGGCCTGCGGTGGGAAGGATGGCAGTTAGACTTCCAGGGGTGATGCGGGTGTGGATGGAGACAGGGCCACGTCAGCGGAGAGGCTCTGGGAGAAGCGCTGCACGGCTCTGAGCCTCAGTTTCCCTGTGGGTAAGACGAGGGTGATGGCGGGGAGGTGCAGAGAGGTGAGCATGAGTGCCTAGTCCATGTCACTTCTCTCCCTGAGAGCTGGGGACCAAGGGCTGGTGTGGATGCAGCCACTTTTCTAAGGCCCTCCCCTCACCCCTTTTCCTGTCCTCTCTCCTGGTGCCTCCCCGCCCCTGTCCCTCCCCAGCTCTGTGAGACAGCCCAGCAGGCAGGCTTCTGTGGGAGTGGAAAGAGGCCGGTGGGAGTGGGCTGGGGAGAAGGGTGTTTTCTCTCCATCCTGCCCGGCCTGGATGCCCATTGCCAGGGTGGGCCCGAGTCTGGAGGGTGTGGACTGGCCCGAAGGCACAGCCCTGGCCCCATCAAGCTCCTTGTCCCCCTCCTCCAGTTGTCCCAGCAACCTTCCTCCTTTCCGGGTGGGCCTCTATGGGGCTGGGGTGTAAGTTTGTAGCAGGAAGGGGAGGGGTAGCTGGTACCAGTTCCGGAGAGGGGACATGGAGGTCCTGGAGACCTTGACAAGGGAGCTGCTTCCGCCTTGAGAGGCTCCTGCTGGTGGGAAGTGCGTGGACTTTGACACCAGGCAGGGCTAGGCTCAGATCCTAGTTCTGTCATTTACCAGATGGGCAGCCTTGGGTACGGCAGTTCCCTTCTTGAGCCTCAGTTTCCTGATTCCGTAAAGTGGGGAGAATAATACACACCTTGTCTGGCTGGGGTGAGGACAGAGACAAAGTATGTCAAAAGACCAGGTACCCAGGCACTCAGTAGGTGCTCAGTAAATGCTGGTCCCTACCCCACTCCACAACCTCCTTCTTGGCTCACGGGATCCCCTGTATTGCAGATCTGATGTGTGGGAGGATCTCCCCAGGAATAGCTGCAGACATTTCATCCAAGAAGTAATCTATCTCTAATGCGTAGTTTTAACAAGCTCTAGGAATAAAAATCACTTTATTAGCTGAGGAGCCGAGCTATATATTATGCATAGCTTGATTTTCTCATCAAATGCTCCCATTCGCTATTACATATTCAAGCACGGTTTATTTAGAAAATAATTACATGCCTATTAATTGAGGCTTTTTGGTGTTACACCAATGGAGTTAGAGCTGCAGGCCCTTCCTTCTGGAGGGGCTTATTCTGTTTTCAGAAACTGGGAAGGGGCTTATTAGATGGGGCTGAAAGAGCCACAGGCATGACTGGGGGCCAAGTACAGCCCTGGCCCTGCCCTGAGCAAGCCATGTGGCCTCGGGCTCGTCACTTGACTTTTCTGGACCTCATTGAAGCTGACCTCTGAGGCCAGCTGCAGACAATGAAGTGTTCTCTTTTCTGGAGCTGGTGTCCTTCCCAGCGCTAAGCATACATTTTTGTCAGAGGGTCCGCGTGAGCCCCCGGTTTCCTGGTGTGCAGTTCTTGCCCTGTGTACCCCACTCTGACCCCTCCATCCTGAACTCACTCTCTTTGGAGTTTTGTTAGCCTGTAAGGGCTGTGCCCACCGGGGGCCTCCTGGCCACGCGTTTGGGAGCTAGGCTGGGCTGCGTGACACTGACAGGGTCCGAAAGAAAACACCCCCTTTGCAAAATTTTTCAAAATGGGGTTTGAGGCACAAAGTCAGGGGGCAATACCGTACTGTTTTTCTGTGATGCTCAGTGGCAGTGTGGCAGGCTGGCCGAGAGCACAGTGCCTGTGTTTCATCCTGGCCCTGTGACTCGGAAGCTCCGTGGCTTCCAATCTGTTTCTCGGTTGGTTTCTCCAGCTACCTATAGCGTTGTTAAGTTTTAAAGGAGCCAATACATTTCGAATAGCGTTTCTCCCCCAGTAAGAGCTCAAGAAGTGTTAGCTCTCTTTATATGACGGCACATTTCAAGGCCACACAGCAAGTTAGAGTCAGAACTAGGACCTGGCCCTTCTGCGTCCCCATCCAGGGCTTTCCATTCTGGGAATACTTCGGGGAAGGGCAGGAAGGGGTGTAAGGATGATGTGAAGGCCCAGAACGTGCAGGTCTTCTCCTGCAGGCAGCGTGCACAGGGTCAGAGCGCGGATGCTGGCTGTGTGGTCTGGGCAGCCACGTAGCCTCTCTGTGCCTTACCTGCGTCCATTTCCTTGACTTATGCAATTTCATTTGAACCTCACTGTAATTCTGTGAGGTGGGAAGGGAAGGGATGGCTAATTCCAGTTTCTAGCCAAGGCGAAGGGGACCCACAGAGGGGAAGTGGCCCGTCCAAGGGGCCACGTGGCCACTGGGTTCAGTGCTCCTGAAAAGAGGAAGGGTATGGGCCGGGGGCTTTGCAGCTCTGGGTCGAGGGGTTGTTGGCCAGCAGCCTAAGGATAGGAAATGGTGTTAGGGAAGCACCGTGACAAAGAAACCATCCAGTCATTCTGCCAGGTCAACACCCACCCACCCATGTTCCTGTGCATCTGTCTCACCGATGGTTATAGAGGTGCCGACTTTCTTCAAGAAGCTTGCAGGTGTTGGGCAAGTGGTTACAATAAGATGGGTGTTACCAAGAGGGAGACTGTGGGGACATTTAAGGGGGGACCTAGCCTAGACTGGGGGAGAAGGGACATATCAGGAAAGACCTCTTGGGAGGTGAACTTTAAACTAGATCCAAAGATGAAGCTGTGACCTCAGAAATCCAAGTGTGGGAAGTAAGAATAATTGACAAAGGATAAGGAGGGGTAAACCAGCCAGTAGACGGCCTTTGGACAGAGGGGCCCTGACGATGCAACTGCCAGGGCTCCTCCGGATCTCACAGACGGCAGCTGTGGACACACCCTCGGAAGTGGTGGCAGTGCCACGGCTAGGGACCCCGTCTCAGACAGACCTGGATTTGAATCTTCGTTCCATCCTGCCCTCCTTGTGTGTCGCGGAGCACATTCCTCAGCCTCATCATAGGATGTGGTCGTGAGGATTCAGTGAGGGAATCTGTGCCAGCCCCTCGCCGTGATGCCGCCCCTTCAGACTATCCACATCTCTGTGCCCTCCCGCTCCAGGAGATGATTTCATGTTAGAGCACAAAAAAGGGACCTGGGACCTGATGCCCAAAAATGTTGGGACGTGGTTTATGAAGGAGCCAAGGCGAGAGAGAGAGAGAGAAGCAGGCTGATGGCGAGAGATGGTCCAGCTCAGGAAGCCGAGTCACGGGCCGAGGGCCACAAGGTAGAATCCCGGACTCCCCAGGCCTCCGCGTGCTCCTCTGTCACACGGGGAGCTCAGTTAAAGCCACTCTCTGCATCCTTCCTCCCATGGAGATCCAGGGCTACTCGGTGTCAGAGAGCTTTCTCCTCAGCCCGGTGATGCCAGCACCTCAACCCGTGTTCTGTCCCCTGAGGGCAGGACAGTGGGAGTGGGTGTAATTACACTAGAGCGAACCAAGGTCAGACTCCTTCTGACTTGTTTTGGGCTCACACTGTTCTGGACACAGGGGACATGGAGCAGGAGCACGTGCAGATGTGGGCACCTGGCGGACTAGTCCAGCGCACACACAGGCGTGACAACATGAATCAGAGCCCGATTCTGGTGAGCGCTTACTGTGTGTCAGGCGCTGTTCCAGCGTGTTTTCAGGCATTGTCACAACCTATGGGCAGTTGCTATGATTAGCCCACTTAACAGATCAGTAAAGTGAGGCAGACAGGGGTTAAGCGACTTGCCCGGGGTTACCTAGCTAACAGGTGGGGCAGCAGGGACCAGTCAGATTGCACAGAGTGTTGAGACGGGGCACCAAGCACGTGCGACTGAGGAAAGGAAGTGGCGTTGGGCAGCCCTTCCCCTGCATCGAATCATGAGGAAATGACCAGACAAATCCAGATACTGAGGGACATTCTGCAGAACCGCCTGGACTCTTCAAAAAAGTCAGTGTCATAAAAGGGAAATCATAAGGTGGAGTAATGTGTCCACATGAAAGAAGAGGAAAGAAACCCAGCAACTAAATGTAATACAAGATCTTGCTTGGATCCTGAGTCCAAAATAAAAACAAACGCAGACCCAGATGTAATGGGTGTTATTGTGGCAAAAGGGGAAATTAGAATATGTTACTGAAGATTAGATAATGCTATCGTATCGATGTCAAATTTCCCGAGGGCGGTGATTATGTTGGGCTGAGTTAGGGGACAGAGACAGAGCGTGGAAGCGGTGAATCGGGGCCAAGGGCATAGGCGTATTCATCTTTTCCGGAGCTTTTAAAATTTTCATGGTGAAAAAAGAAGACGGGGTGGGGAGATTGTTTTTGAGGGAGGGGGGGGGTGGGTATCTGGGGTCATCTCCCTGCGGGGATGAGGTTTGAATGAGGCCTTCAAGGATGCCTAGAAGCTTGACAAGCTGAGAGGGAGGAAGGCATGCTGGGAAGAGAGAAGAGCAGAGCAGAGGCTCAGAGGTGGATGCAGGGTAGGCAGTTGGGGAGTGGGGCGAGGGGATTGAGATGGCCAGGTGGGCGGGGTATGGACCAAGGCTGCTTTCTTGCTGACTTGAGGGAGTGCAGGTCTTAACTTGGGTGCCTGGGAAGGCATGGAAGCATATTGGGGTGAGTGGGGGTGACCCCATAGAGCTGTGTTCCTTAGAGGCTGTGTGGCGAGGAGAGGTCCAGTGTCTTGGGGCAGGAGGCCGGAGGCTGTTGCAATAGCTCCAGACAAAAGAGACAGGGCCTCCAACAGGCAAAGGCAGTGGAATGAAAAGCACAGGAGGCCGCAAGAATATTTAGGGAGCAACATTTGTGGAGTCTGGCAACTGGTTGGACTGGAGGGTGGAGCTGGGAGGAGTTGAGAGTGACTCAGAGTTTTCCACCCGGGGCAACCAAGAACATGGTGAGGCCATTAGCTGGCTAGGGGATGGCGGGGCTGCTGGTGGTAAGGAACTTCCGTGTGTACATGAAGGTGAGGTGGGGTTGCAGGGAACTTGTGTTTGAGGGGCCGGGGCAGCGGGGGGCTCCTGGACACCAGCCTGCAGCTCCAGTGGGAGTCCCAGTCTTCCCCATAGAAATGACCACTGATGCCAACCAGGTCCTGGCATCCCAATGCAAGGTGATGAGACATGGAGGGGTGGATGGCTGGGAGGCAGGGAGAGGACCGAATGACCCTCCAAGTCTGTCCTAGGCCTGCTTTTCAGTGACTCTCTTTCCCAAGGCTCACTAGCTCGTAGACTTCTGCCCTCTGGCCTCGTCATCCAGGTCTCCTAGTGTGGGGCGCAGGGAACCTGGTGGGGCTGGGCTGGGGAATTTTCTTGGGGAGGTGGCAGGAGCTCATGAGCTGGAGGACCCTAGGGTTATCAGTCCCCCTTCATCACCACCCCCACCCCACTCTGCTTTGCCCCAGGGGGCAGGGAGGAGCCAACAAACAGCCATTCCCACCCCAAGACCAAGGACTCCTGCCAAGGCTGCCCAAGCCAGATGCGCCACACCCCTCTGACAGGCAGCTTGGCTGAACGGAGGGTGGGAGGGAGAGATCCCCCAGAGGGCCAGGAAAGCCCTCCGATGCTGGGTGGGCTTGTTGCAGGGCTAGGGCTCTGGGTTTGGAGGGTAGGGAAGAATGACTTCGGCTGGGACCCCTTCCCTTTTCTGGGTTCTGGCTCTCGAGGGAGGTAGGCTTTGGAAGGACTAGGCAGCTCCTGCCATGGCCAGGCCTCTTCTGTCCTGAATTTCCCCCAGGTCTGTTAGGAGCGAATCCAGCAAGGGAGGGGCCGGGTGTACTTTGTGAGGCTGTCTGCCACTTGTCGGGGAAAATGATGGTCATTGTCATAACAAGCCATTACCCTTGAGCTTGGTGCCTTATGGGCTCGTTCTCATCCTCTGCGTGCACCTGCAGAGTAACCGCGGGCGAGGGCAGGGTAGGTACTAGACCTTCGTTTATCTTCTTCCTCTGGATTTTGACATATGATGGTTAGGAAGTTCTTTCCCCCCCTTGAGTCTAATCATGGGTCCTGGCAGCTTCTGCCCAGTGGGTTTTGTTTTGCCTTCAGTAACTTCACAGCAACTTCTTACAATGACAGCTCCTTCAGATATTTGAAGATGTTCCATCCCAGACTTTCTCCTCCATCATCCTGGCAAACCTTCAGACCTCTGTGGATGACTTTTAACGAGATTACCAGACATCCCACTGTATAGCCAGGGATGCTGTACATCCGGGGTCCCTTTCCTGGGCATGGCCGAACTGGCCTCCTCACTTCCACCGGGGTTGCCCAGCCTCTCATGGAGGGGTGATGTCTCATTAGACATCCCTCTCTCTGTAGCCAGCAGCACGTCTAGTCCCCAGATCCCACAGTCCCTTCCTCTGAAACTGGCCCATTATTTCCCCTACACTGTGTACACTCAGGCTGTCTTGTCGGAACCCCTTATTTTCAACTGGGGACTGTGAGGCCACCGGCTTAGAAAGCAGGTCTCTAGACTCCCATCTCAGTGCTCCCTCAGCCAGACAGTCAGGACGGGGTAGGGGTGAGGGGTAGGAGTGTGCTGGGCCGTCACCCAGAGGCAGCTTAAGGAGGCCTTGAGCGAGGCCAGGGAGTGTGTTTTCTGAACCTGGTTCCTGTTCCCCAAGCCCGGGCGGGAGGAGAGTTTGTAAACTCAGACGTTATGGAGTTGGCCAGGCAGGGCAGGGAAGCCCAGGGCCCAGGGGGGAAGCCCGGTGTTTGCTTGTCAGCTTGGAAGTCTCCTCTGTTTACTGGACAGCCTGGACCCTCTCTGGGGAGATTCCACTGCCCTGACTATGCTTTAGGGAGGAGGCCTCTTTCCCTGGGCTTTGGAGGAAGGGCTGGATTTGGGGTGTAGTCAGAGAAAGCTGGGGGATAAGCTGGCACAGGGAGCTTTGCTGACTTAGTGGGGTAGGAGAGGCAGGCTTCGGGGGGCAGACTAGGCCTGAGATGATGGGGCTTTAGGGCTTCCTGCCTGCCCACCCTCCCAGACAGGCCTTAAATTGAACCCCGAGTCCCCTCCCTGCTTCTCCTCCTATCCTAGGCCTTGGCCGCTGCAGTTGATGTGGGACTGGGTCCCCTCCCTGGAATGTCTGTGACAGAGATCATTTGGAAGGCCGCCAGCCAGGGGCAGAGATGGGAAAACGGGGGAGGAGAGACCTCAGAATAGGAGGGGACTCGCCTGCCCCTCCTTGTGGGATGGCGGACACTGGGTCAAGTCCAGAGCTGGACCCTCAGCCTACCGCCCCCCGTCCCCCTCCCCTTCCCCAGCCGAAGCTGGAAGCATGGCTCCCAGAATGAAGTGTCTGGAGTATCAGAACCCAGGTCCTGCTGCCTTGCCCAGCCACCAGGGGGCACTGCTGCTCTCTTGTACCCACTCCTGACTCCACCACCCTCTCTGCTCTCTGGTCTCTGCTCTGGGCTTTATATCTGCTCCGTCCTGCCTCCTTACCGTCTTGACAAATAGTCTGTCTCCTTGAATTTTGACACAATCTAAAACTTCAGAAAAGTGGCAAATACAGTGCAAAGAACTTTTTTTTTTTCCTGAGCTATTTGAGAGTAAGTTGCTGACACATTGCCCTATCACCCCTGAATACTTCCCTATTTTCCTACAGGGACTTTCCCTACCTAACCCAACACAGCCATCCAAGCCAGGAAATTGACATTGATGCGTGACCTTCTCATCCTCAGACACCACTGAAGTTTGGCCAGTTGTCCTAATGATGTCCTTTGGGGGCGTGGAAAGAATCCAGTTCAGAATCAGCCGTGGCATTTGGTTGTCATGTCTCCTTAGTCTCCTTCAGTCTGGAAATCTCCTCAACCTTTCCTTGACTTTCGTGACCTTGTCACTTTGGAATATTATAAGCCACTTAATTTGTGGACTGTCCCTCCACTGGGTTGGTCTGATGCTTCCTCATGACTAGATTCAGCTTGTGTCTCTTTGGCAGGAGTATCGCAGAGGTGACGTTCTGTTCTCATCCCCTCCGTGGCACACAATCTCCACTCACCCTGTTACTGGTGACGTTAGCTTTGATCACTTGATTAAAGTGGAGTGTGCCAGGGAAAGTTACTTTTTTCCCCTTTGTAATTTATAAGCATGATGTGGGGAGGTGCTTTGAGACTCGTAAATACTCTGTTCCTCGTCAGACTTTGTACTCACTTATTTCACATATCACTATGGACTCATTTAAGCCATTACTATCATTATGTATTTTGATGCTCAGATCTTCCCAGATCTGAGGAGCCCCTTCAAGCTGGCTCCTGTGTCCTATTGTCTGTCTGTCCCCCTTTGATCCTCTGGTTCCCTTTATAGTCTCTGTGTGTTTCTATCTAATCTCTCTCATTCTCTGTGTGTGCTTGTTTGTCTCTGTCTTTGTCTCTGCCTTTATCTTGGTCCTCTTTTTTTTCTTCTCTGTCTGACTGTTGCTGTTCCCTGTCTTTCTCTGCCTTCTCTCTCTGTCTCTCTTTGTCTTTCTCTCTCTTGTCTCTGTCTCTGACTCTTTCTGTCTCTCTCTCCCCCTCTACTTCTCTCTCTATCTCTTTGCCTCTTTTCCTACTGGCTTTCTCTCTTATTTTGTCCGTTTTTCTCTCCGTGCCTCTCATGGTTCTGTCTCTTTTGCCCAGGACTCACCACTACAGGATCTTCAGCTGGGAGTCCTGGACATGCTGGGTTTGTGGGATGCTGCCACCAGTCCTCTGAACACGCAGAGTGGGGAGGCTTGGACCAGGGTGCTAGGAGGGGGACTTGGAGGAGAAGAACCTTCTCCCTGGTCTGTGATCATGTCTGTGTGTGTCCATGCATGTGCAGAGGGCATTGGAAAGCTCTGTACCTTTGGCGGGTGGGGCGCAGGCTGCAGAAGCGTCAGTGTCTGTGCTCTGCTGCCCCCTGCTGCTGGAGCCGGGAAATGAATCCAGTTATAGGTACCAGGGTGAGGTGCCTCGGAGAGGAATGGTGCCTGCAGGCAGGGCAGGACTTCCCGGGGAGTCCTCTGAATGGGGAGCCTTCCCAGCATGTGCCTGGGCTGGGGGCTGCGGGTGGGAAGAGGGTGGTCCTAAGCAGCGTGGATGCAGGACTTTGCGGCTTAGACTGTGTTCAGATGTGTGGTCACAAGCAGTGTGGGGCCCAACCTCAGGGTGTCTGGAGGGGGCAAATGAGGCCCCTGTTAGTGGTGGGGTGGTGGCTAGCCCCGGGATCGCGGCAAGCCAGACACGGAGAAGGCTTGGACTGCCAGCCCGCCTCTCATCCCATGTGTGTGGTGGTGTAGTTTTAAAAATTTTTTTTAACATCTTTATTGGAATATAATTGCTTTGCAATGTTGTATAACAAAGTAAATCAGCTATACATATACTTATATCCCCATATCCCCTCCCTCTTGTGTCTCCCTCCCACCCTCCCTATCCCACCCCTCTAGGTGGTCACAAAGCACCGAGCTGAGCTCCCTGTGCAATGTAGCTGCTTCTCACTAGCTATGTTTTACATTTGGGAGTGTATATATGTCCATGCCACTCTCTCACTTCATCCCAGCTTACCCTTCCCCCTCCCCATGTCCTCAAGTCCATTCTCTACGTCTGCGTCTTTATTCCTGTCCTGCCCCTGGGTTCTTCAGTACCATTTTTTTTTTTTGAGATTCCATATATATGTGTTAGCATATGGTGTTTGTTTTTCTCTTTCTGACTTACTTCACTCTGTATGACAGACTCTAGGTCCATCCACCTCACTACAAATAACTCAATTTCATTTCTTTTTATGGCTGAGTAATATTCCATTGTATATATGTGCCACATCTTCTTTATCCATTCATCTGTCGATGTTTACTTAGGTTGCTTCCGTGCCCTGGCTATTGTAAATAGAGCTGCAATGAACATTGTGGTACATGACTCTTTTTGAATGATGGTTTTCTCAGGGTATATGCCCAGTAGTGGGATTGCTGGGTCATATGGTAGTTCTATTTTAGTTTTTTTTTTTTGCGGTACGCGGGCCTCTCACTGTTGTGGCCTCTCCCGTTGCGGAGCACAGGCTCCGGACGCGCAGGCTCAGCGGCCATGGCTCACGGGCCCAGCCGCTCCGCGGCATGTGGGATCTTCCCGGACCGGGGCACGAACCCGTGTCCCCTACATCGGCAGGCGGACTCCCAACCACTGCGCCACCAGGGAAGCCCTGGTGGTGTAGTTTTAAAAAGGATATTTAACCTGTTGATATTTTCATAATGTAAAGAATAGTAAATAAAAATAAAGATGGAAGAAGCCTTCTGGGCTGGAGCACGGGGTGGTAGTGAGGGTGAGAGAGAGAAAGCTGAGGGGCATGGCACTCGGGGACATGGGTAAAAGGTCGCGGGCCATCAGCAGTAGGATGGAGGAATGAGTCAGTTGCATGCACACGGTGGAGTACCATGCAGCAGCACAAAGGAGGAGCTGCTGCTGTGTGAGCACAGGGATGAATCTCCCACATTCTTGCTGAGTCAGAGAAGCAGACACAGGAGTATATACTGTATAACTCCATTCATATGAAGCTTAAAAACCTGTCAAAATGGATCTTCGGTGACAGAAGTCACAGCAGTATTTGCCTTGGGGTGATATTGACTGGGACGCCACGAGGGAGCCTCCTGGGCTGTGGGTCCGTGGGGCATACGCGTGTCAAACCGTATTGAGCGATACACTTAAAATGAGTGCACTCTGCTGATAAACTAAATCAGAAAAGTGATTAAGAATCCATGGAGGGGGCTGGGGTTTTCGACTGTTGTCTGACCCCACCTCTGACTGGGAGTCTGGGTCGCACCCACAGCATTCTCTTTCCCTGGGCACCTCCTCCCATAAATGGGCTCGGGCCTTTCACAGCTGAAGGGGCTCTCACCTCTCCTTTCCCCCAGTGCTTGCCTGCTTCTCCCCTGGTCCCCTGGCTCTTTCCCGAGGAGCCCGGCCTGATCACTCTGCCTCTCCTCCCACAGCCAGAGGACCTGGAGGCCCCCAAGACTCACCACTTCAAGGTGAAGACCTTCAAGAAGGTGAAGCCCTGTGGGATCTGCCGACAAGTCATCACCCGGGAGGGCTGCACCTGCAAAGGTGAGCAGCTGGCTGGGCCACGGGGGATGGGGAGCACGTCTTCACGGGAGTGAGGTGCCCGAGGCCCGGGTCAGGCTGGGATGTCCTTGGGGTCCTGACTTGGCGCCCGGTTCTCATTTGGGAGGGGATGCTGAGCACACGGATAGCAAGCATGTGGGTATGTGTGGATGGCACATGGCAGGCGATGGGTGGCATGGAAATGGCATGTAGCTTATGTGTGGATGGCGTACAGGTGGCATGTGAATGGCTTAGGGAAGACATATGGATATTATGTGGTGGCAGGTGGATGGTGAGTGGCTGGCGTGTGGAGGGCGTGTGAGAGGGTATGGTTGGCCTGCAGATGTCATGTGGTTGGCACGTGGATGGCGTGTGGTCGGCACGTGGAGGGCCTGTGGAAGGTGTGTGTGGGGGTGTGTGCCTGGCACTAGGAGTACTGCAAAGATGCCAAGCCGTGGTCCTGCCCTTGTGGCAGCTTAGGGGTGAGTTTAAGAGGCCCCCAGTTAGCCTCGGAGGAGGGCCTGCTCAATGGCAGGCTTTTGTAATCCCCGTTCTCATGTGCTCCTGGAACGGCCTGGGCTTGGCTGTCACGGCTGCCGGAGGAGTTGGTGTCTTGCCCCAGGTCACACTGTGAAAGCAGAAGGAGGCCTCTGCACCCAATCTCAGCGACTGACACCATCACCCGCCCAGTTGCCCCACCAGATGCCTCCCTCTCTCTCACCCCCACCTCCCATCAATCACCAGCACTCCCCCCTCCATACAGCTTGAGTCGCTGAGCCTCTCTGCAGCCAGTTCAGGCTGCCGACACCTCTCACCCGTGCAGCTGACAGCTGTCCCTCTGCCTCTGGCATCCTGACCCACCCTCTCAGCCCACCCCCGCACCAGCTTCCGGAGGGCCTCGATGTCAGGTCCCCGGGTTTAGCCTTGGGAGCCCCCGCTCCCTGAAGACAGCGCACACCCCTTCCTGCGGCTGCGCGGCCTGGTGTTGGAGGTTGGAGAGGGTGGATGGAAGTGTGTGTGTGTGTGTGTGTGTGTGTGTGCGTGTGCATGTGGGGGGCATTCCAGGCAAAGCCTTTCGGGCCAAGGGCAGAATTTTATGGTCCTTAATTGCAGGACTGGGACACACCCAGACTGAGTTTAGGGGGCCCGACAGGAATTTATGCCATACCAAAATTAGCCACATGGTGGCACCCTCCTCCCAAGAGTCCTGGCTGGCGCGGGTGGTGGTTTCGGGTCGGAGCTGGGAGAAGCCCGGGGGGCGTTGCCTAGGCTGGGGTTTTGCCTTTTGCTTCCGTCACCACCTCCACCTCATCCCGTCCCTTGAACCTGCTCATGTTAGCCCCCCCGCCCCGTTCCTTCCTTCCTCCCCCAATGCACCTTCCCTTCCCCCCAGTGACTCTGACACGGCTCTGATAGGAGGCAGCACAGGGCTGGGGGCGTAAGGAAGTCCGGCACTCTCACCGCGTGACCTTGGGCACATCTCTGGCTGCATATTCTGTGATCGTCTGTGGTCCTAACTTCCCCAGATGACCTGGCTTGAGGGCCTGGGTTGAGGAGGGGATTTGACCCCATGTGCATGGAAGGCTCCCAAGGCGAGCAGAGATGACCCCGGTCTCACCTGGTTCAGAGCCTGGCCCTGCTGGTGTGAACCAGAGTGGAGGGTAGGTGGCCAGTGGGCTGCCAGGCTGGGGTGGCTGCTCTGGGTGAGTTAGTGGGAAGAAGAGGGAAAAAAGCCAGGGCCACTCTCCAGAGGCACCACCTGGTGTCAGGACTGGACCATGGAAGGACCAGGGACCCCCAGCCCCACAAGGGAAGACAGAAGACTCCCAGCTATACAGGCCACATGTGTATCCCCAGCAAGAGGGTTGGGGTCACTAGGCTTGGGGGCAGGGTTGGGGCCATTGGGCTTACTGGTGGGAGATGCAGGAGTGTGCCAACTTTCTGTGCTTTGGAACCAGGAGGTTGTGGTGGCATGAGATCCCCCTTATCCTTCCCTCTCTCCCTTCCTCCATCCATCCATCCGTCCATCCATCCAGGTCCACCAGATATAGCTGTACAGGTTGTTCTCTGGCTGAGGGGGCCATTCACCAAGGCCAATCCAAAGGGTTTGCTGTGCTCTTGTTTCCTCTTCCAGTCTTCAAGTCTCCGGCTGCACCATGGTGACCCTCTGGATTAGTGGCTGGGGGTTCTGGGTCGAATGTCAAGGCCCTGCATTCACAGTCTCCATGGGGCTTGCAAAGCTGAGGGAATTTTGCTGCAGACAGGGGCAGTGAGGACACCTTCCCAGATCTAGAGAGACTGGAGCATTTGTCCTGTCTCCCACTGGCTGCCGTACCCCATAGCTCCCCATCCTACTGCATTTCACTGTTTAATGGACTATGGCTGAAGGGGGTGGGGTGGGAGACGGGGTCGGGAAGAGAGTCAAGGAACCTGGGGTCTAGTTCTGGTTCTGGGAGACTCAAAGGCGAACAAGGCAGACAAAGAACGAAGGTGTGTGGACATGTGGGTGTAAGCGTGACGGATATACAGGCAAAGAGGTGGTCGTGAGACTGCGGCTGGTCTTCTGCTGCGCTGAGCCTGTTTCCTTCTGTGTATCGCGGGGTTAATAGTAAACCCTGTCCTCGTCTTTGAGGGGGTGCTTGTGAGGAGCACTGAGGTTCTGTGTGTGGCTGTAAAGTGAGCACTAGTGTCAGGACAAAGGCTCCCTGTGCGGAGACAGAGACGGATGAGACAACTGGAGGAGAAGAGGCCTGGGGCCTTTGTCAGTGGCCCAGCCTCGAGTTCTGGGCCTGCCACTCACAGGCCAGGTGACCTCAGATAAATCCCTTCACCGCTTGAACCTCAGTTTCCTCATCTATAGATAAAGGGTTGGACCAAGAATATCTACTGAGGGCTTCCCTGGTGGCGCAGTGGTTGAGAATCTGCCTGCCGATGCAGGGGACACGGGTTCAAGCCCTGGTCTGGGAAGGTCCCACATGCTGCGGAGCAACTGGGCCCGTGAGCCACAACTACTGAGCCTGCACGTCTGGAGCCTGTGCTCCGCAAGAGGAGAGGCCACGATAGTGAGAGGCCCGTGCACCGCGATGAAGAGTGGCCCCTGCTTGCCACAACTAGAGAAAGCCCTCGCACAGAAACGAAGGCCCAACACAGCCAAAAATAAATAATTAAACAGACCAATGAACCAACAACAACAAAAAAGAATATCTACTGGGGCCCAGACTATGGGGGTCCTGGAGAATTCCCTTGTTGGAGTCTGGAGAGCCTGGATAACTCTCCCAGTATAGGCTGCCACTCCACCCCCTGTGTGTATGTGTGCACCCATCTGACAATCATGAACCTCTGGGCTGGATGCCATGCCAGGTACTGGTGCCAAGACCCAGCCCCTGACCTGGGAAGACAGACATGCTGTCAGTCAGAGAGCCCGGTGGCAAAGCTGACACAGAGGTGTGTGTGTGAAAAGCTGTCTCTGACTCAGCAGAGATTTTCCTGTCAAGCTTCAGGAGGGAATCCATATGTAGGCTGGGTCTTGAGGGATGTGTAGGAGTTCCTCAGTTCAAACAGAGGGTTTCCCACAGGTCTCTGGGAGCAGTGCTCTAGGGAGTCTAGGGCCTTGCCCAAGGGCCCTAGCCTCCCACCAGGCTGAAACCCAAGGGAAGAGACCAGAATGCCAGCTCAAGGGCCCAAGGCCTGCCATCTGGATCTGAATTGGGGCCCAGACTTAGAGTACTCGCCTTCTTAATGTTTCTGGTCAGCTTGGAAGGTGGGGGCAGTTACCTGCAGTTGCCCCAGGGTAGAAACTTGCCTTAATGGGAGAAGTCTATCTAGAAAATCTCACTAGTTGGATTTGGGGAGACCTTGTTTCAGGGAGCTTTCTCTTTACTGGGGATCCCAGCTTCTACCCTGTGTCTGAGTCACTCCCTTCTTGGAGTCACTGGAAGCAGCCTGGTAGGGTGGGAAGATGCTGTTTTCCAGTCCTGGCTTCCCCCTGCGTGGTTGTGTGACCTTGGGTGAGACAATTAACCTCTCTGGGCCTGGTTTTCCTGGTTCTCTAAATGAGGGGTTGGACTAGATCAGAGGTTCTTAACCATGTTCCAAAGGAGCTGTAGGGTTCTTTCGGGGCCCGAGGGGGTAGGAAAAGGGGGAAATCCTAGGGCAGGCTTAAGGACCTGGGTCCCTGGAACCCCTGCCCACTTTAATCAGAGCAGCTCTGGTTTTAGGAGTTAAATATATCAGGAAGCAGGATGGTGTGGGGGTCTTTCACTTGGCTCAGACATCCTAGATTCAAATCCCAGCTCTTACCAGTGAGAACTGAGGCAGACTGTTTCACCTTTCTGTGCCTTAGTTACCTCACCTTTAAAACGGGACAGACGGCAAACCTCCCGCCTTGGGCTACCGTGGGGATTACCTGAGATAATATATGTAAAGTGCTCAGAACAGATCCTGGCACATAACAAGCATTCAGTAAGTGCCAACCAATATCACTGAGATTCCATGTAAGAGTCCAGCTGCATCAGGATTTTGGCTGCCAAAACAAGAGCTTGAAAACCACTGGATGGGATGACCTAGAAGGTTTCTTCGTGCTTCAACTTCAGAGCCACACCATACCCACTCCCCCGCGACCACCCCCAGAGTCACCTTGCATTAGGGTTCTCCAGAGAAACAGGACAACAGGATAGATAGGTAAGTAGGTAGGTAGGTAGATAGACAGATATTCATTATAAGGAATTGGCTCACATGATTGTAGAGACTTGGCAAGTCCAAAATCTGCAGGGCAGATGGTCAGGTGGGAGACCCAGGGAGGAGTTGCAGTTCAAGTTCAAAAGCTGGCAGAATGCCTTCTTGCTTGGGGAGATCAGTCTTTGTTGTTCAGGCCTTCAACGGATTGGACGAGGCCCACCCACATATGGGAGGGAATGTGCTTTACTCAGAATCTACTGATTTAAATGTTCATCTCATCCACAAAACATCCAAAAAACAAACCATTCACAGAAACATCTAGAAGAATGTTAAACAAATCTCTGGGTACCGTGGACTAGCCAAGTTGGCACCTAATATAAACCATCATATACCTCCAGGCCAGGCTACGGAAGTAAGCAAGGCAGGGAAGGGCGGCGAGGCCTGGTGGGCAGGTGGGCGGCTGAGCAGGTCTCTGCCAGCTGGGGAAGGAGCGGAGGCCGGCCACGCATGCAGGCAGTTATCGCCGGGGTCAGGTGCACACCGAGGCTATGCGCTCATTTTCCGACCCGAGGCCAGGAGGAAAAGGCCATTTAGGTCCCAACAATGTGGCTTCCTGTGTTCCCGAGAGGCAGGAAGCCACCCCAGGAGAGAGTCCAGGCAGCCCAGCAAGGCAGGAGTAGGCCAAGGGCTGGGGTTGGGGTGCAGTGCCCCACCCCTACAGGTAACCTACAGACCTCTCCCCTCTATGGTGCTTTCTCCTCCATCTCAGGCCGCTGGCCTGGCCCTGCTGTGTGGGGACAGTGTTGACACCCGTGGGCTGAGGTGGGGCTCCTGGGCTCCATGGAGTTTTGGTTTGACAGGGTCCCTCCCCAGGGGGCTTCATCTTGCAGGGTCACTAGCCTTCCGTGGGAGCTAGGGAAGGCCATGGTCTTCTCAGGTGGGGTGGATCATGAGATGTGTGTCCAGGGGGGACTCAGGCATCTGAGGGATGCCAGGAGGGGGAGGCTGGAGTTTTCCTGCCCTCGTTCCCCCGCAACGAGAAATGGTACCCTGTGGAGTGGGCATCCCTGTCAACCGGGTGTTTCCTCAACAGCGTTTGGGATGTTTTCAGGGTGGGAACCTGGGTTCCCCCCTTTGTTGGTTGTGGGGAGGAAGTGGTAGGTGGTGACTATGATGGAGAGACTGGCTGGGGTTATACACACACTCTCACAGCTGGAAGAGAGCTTGCAGACCATCTGTTCCAGGGGTCGGAAATGCAAGGGCTTCAGAGGAAAGCAGGCAAGTGAGTGTGGACAGCAGGCCCTGGTGGGGGCCCCAGGGATCCGGAGAGAGCTGCTCTGCTGGAAGGCACTCCAACTAAGAGAAGAATTCTTGCCTTTGTGATTTAAACACTGAGCCGGTTAATGAAGACAAGCGTGCAGGCCCAATCTACCCTGGAGGCTGCCAGTTGGCTGCCTTATTTTCTGAGCAGGAGTCTGAGACTCAGAGAGGGGAGTGACTTGCTTCAGGTCACACAGCTCTGATAGCAGTCAGGACTAGAACCCAGCTCTTCTGACTCGGGGCTCTTCCATATAATAACAGTCACGAAGGTGATGGAGATGTGGCTGATATAGCTAATCCTTCTACAGAATATACTCTGGGCTGGCCGCGTATATTAACTCATTTAATTCTCACAACTCTGTGATGTAGATGCTATTATTACCCCCATTTTCGAGATGAAGGGATGAAGGCTCAGAGTGGTTAAGTAACTTGCCCCAGATCACAGAGCTGGTGTGTGACCTGCATCTGAGCTGAGAGCCAGTGTACATGAAGCCAGGTAGGTAAGTGGGTAGGTGGAGAGCAGGACCCATGGACGAATGGATGAAGGATCAGTTAACTCCTTTAGTGCTCCCACTAGGCTTGATCATAGGTGGTGTTTGTCCTGAAGCACTTGGGAAGACTGACTATGGTCCCCACCTGCCTTCTCCCAGCAGGGGGTGGAGCTGAAGAGTGAGGCTCCCCGACCCTCACTTGTGTCTTTTCTGTTGCCCCAGAGTGTCAGTCCTGGTCCCAGGGGTTTAGGCTGGGGAGAATCCTTCCAGTTTGAAATTTACTATACATTTATTGAGCCCATCTATGCCAGACCCAGTGCTAGGGGATGGGGCAGGGTGCAAAGCTGAAAAGTTGAACAGGACCTCCCTTTCTGTCTTAAAGCAGTTGAATGTGGGGGAGAACCAATAATAGAGGAATACTTAGTCCTCCAAGGTGACAAGCACTTTCCGAGGGTTGTGGGCTGAGGATTCTTGGAGCACAGAGGAGAGAGGGACCATCTTTGAATTATCCAGGGAGGGACATTTTGAACTGGGCCTTGAAGGATGTATATGAGCTCACCATTCCAGACCTGAACCTTGTAGACTCGAAGTCTGTGTGGGGAGTTTGGTGGGGCAGGAACAGATCTCTTTAGTGGCAGTGGCTGGAGGTAGAGGCAAGACTAGGCCATGTAGGGCCTTATAAGTGTGTTGAGGAGCTAGACAGAGGGTCTAAGCAGGGGTACAATGTGATCAGTTTGTACTTGAGAATGGCCTGTGACTCTGTGGATTGAAAGGAGACAAGGCTGGTGGGGAGATGGGGCCCAGGGAAGGATAACTGGTCTGAACTGGTGCAGTGGTGTGGGAGGAAGGTTGGGATTCAGCAGCCTCTTTGGATGACTAATTGCTTGGTAGGGTAAGGAAAGGGAAGAAGGAGTTACAGAGAGGAATATGCAGGTACCCAGGGAGCAAGGAAGGACCCAGGGAAGGGCCTCTTGTCTTTGTTCGCAGCATCAGCCTTCGGCCTCTTGCTTTCTGAGGGATCCTGTGCTCTGGTTTCTGTATTAGTTAGCTGTAGCTGCATAACAAATTACTCTAAAACTTAGCAGTCTAAAACAAGTACAGAATTATTCTCTCACATAGTTTCTGTGGGTCAGGGGTTTATGAGTGGGGATTCATCCACGTAACTGGGTGGTTCGGACTCTGGGTGTCTCATGAAGTTGCAGTCAAGGTAGCTGGGGCTGTAGTCATCTGAAGGCCTGACAGGGGTGGAAGATAGGCTTCCAAGGTGGTTCAGTTGTGCGCCAGTGAACTTTATGCTGGCTGGTGGCAGGAGGCCTCAGTTGTTCATTACATGGCCCTCTGTATTGGGCTGCTTGAGTGACCTCATGACATGGTAACTGGCTTCCCCTAGACTGAGTGATCCAGGAGACAAAGGCTGAAGCCACCAGTGCCTTTGATGACTTAGCTTCAGAAGTCATATACCATCTTTTCTATAATATCCAATTGGTATATAAACCAGTTCACTGTGGGAGGGGACTGCAGAAGGGTGAGCATACCAGGAGGCGAGACACACTGGGGGCCGCCTTGGAGGCTGGCTGCCGCAGTTTACCTTTCTGTGACACATTTGAACGTGCCATTGGTCTGAGAAGTGAGAAGCCAGCTAAACGGCATATTTCAAATTACAGCAGGAGGGATGCAGGTTAGAGAGAAGGAAATACTGCCCTATGGGAGAATACCTGAGACAGGTGACTGAGATTGTAAAGGAGCCTTCCCTGGAGGGGACTCAGGGCAAGAGGGTTTCCCTGGGGTTGGGAGCAGGTGCTTCTGAAAGTGCAAAAATTCATTTGTGGGGGCTTGACAATGCCTGCGCTGCTTGGAACCTGCCACTTGAATTCAGTTTGCTGAGCTTTTGTCTTTTGAGCTGGGGGCTGGGGGCTGAGGGAGGTATATTCCTTTGCTCCCCACTCTAGAGCTTTCAAGGACAAGCTCTCTGCATTCCAGCACGTAGGGAGAACTCAGCGCATTGTACTGCAGTTGCCCAATGATTTCCCCATCTGCCCTCCATTCAAGGGCATTTATTGAGTGTCTGTCCACTGTGTGACAGGCAGGCCTGCCCTGCAGGCCATTCACTGCCAAGAGTGCCTGCCCGAGAGAGCACTGGAATCGGTCTACATTTTGCTCACCAAGCCATGCATCTAGGTACAGGGCTGGGTCCTCCTGGAGGACGAGCATCTTCTTGCCATTCCCACAAAGACACTATAGTCAGTGTCCAGTGGGCTGGTCTGCCCAGAGGTTGGGACTTCTTCTAATTTGCACAGAGGTGCTGTTTGGTGCTGTGCGCTTGGAGCAGACACTGTTCTAGCTGCTGGGGATACAGTGTGAATGAGACAGGCATGTTCCCTGCCGTCATCCGTCTGGTGTGGGGAGATATACTATATATAAGTGAGCAGGAATTACCCCAGATGAGTTCAGACTGTGAGCTGTGCTAAGAGGATTTTATCAGGGTGCTGCTGAGAAAGAATAATGGGGAGCCTACTGTAATTTGGGTGGTCAGGGAAAGCCTCTTTGAAGAGATGGCTCTCAGTGGATTCTAGAAGTAGAAGAAGGATGTGGCTTGGTGAACAATGGAGAGATGGAGTGAGGGAGAGCTTTCCAGGCAGCCAGAACAGCAAGTGCAAAGGCCCTGAGGTAGGAAAGCTTTGATGCGCTCTGTGAACGTCAGGAGTATGAAGTCTGATGCCGAAGAAAGATGGAGTCCTGGCTCTCACTGTGCTCCCAGTGTCTAGAGTGGGGTTGGGAGGCCTGGAGTGAACACTTAGGGGTGCCTTATTGATTGACTATGAGACGCTGTGGGGAGGGTTATGGTTCAGGAAAAGACTGAGTGGGGGGGATGATTAAATGGGGGTGCACATAAACTCCAGGGGAGATCTTCAGGTCAACTCAGCAAACATTTATTAAGCCTCTACTACGTACCAGGCACTGTATCTCTCTCTCGTGTGTGTGTGTGTGTGTGTGTGTGTGTGTGTGTGTGTTTGTAAGAGAGAGGGAGAGAGAGAGAGAGAGAGAGAGCCAGGAGGTCCCTTCCTTGAAGGAGCCCACAGTGTAGGAACCAAGATGGTGCAGGAAATGGCACTCTCTGGTGATACCTTCAAGGAGGAGGGAAGAGTGAGAGAGGCCTCCAGAGGAGGGGCCCAGGCCTCATTCTTGAAGACCTGGCATTTGATTAGCAGAGGAAGAGGAAAGGTCCCTTGGTTTGGAGGCAGTGGCCCAGTGGGGCGCCTGCCTGACTGGAAGGGCCTTCAAAGCTCAGGCCACATGGCCAGAGGCTTTCTCAATTCCACATTCCTAGGCCAGAAAAGAAGGCATGGGGGTGGGGCTAGGCAGGCTGCCGGCGTCAGAGTGGAAACACCCTCTGCAGGGGCGTTGCCTGGGGTTGGGGGGGGTGGGGCAGAGGGAGAAGCAGAAAGGCTTGATGGATGGGTCTGACTTGACGTGGGTGGCTGGGGGCGGAGAAGTCCCCGGGCCGTGCGGCTGGTGGGGTCAGGAAAGCCTTGCGCATCACTGGCTGAACCACAGGCTGCGCTGGGGCCAGAACTAGGTGCTGGGAGAACAAGGGCCGGCCAAGGTCACATCCCAGACTCCACCCGGTGTGCCTCCCAGCTTCCCCCCGACCCCTACTCCCACCGACAAAGCAGAAGCCTTCGTGTGGGGTGCCTTGGAGCCTCTTTTGGCGGCTCTGGGCCTTCAGCTGTGCCTCAGTCTCCCTTCTGCGTTCTGCTGGGGATCTGGTTGGCTCGTGGTTGGAAAGGGGTTGGGTAACTGTAGATCCAGGAGGCAGGGCAGCCGACTGTGGTCCGGGGCTGTGAGGATGCGCCGTCAGGGTGGCTCCCTGTTCCCTAACCAGCGCCCCTGACCCACCTGCCTCCGCAGCCCAAGTCAGCGCAGGAACTCAGCTCAGGAGACCCCTCACCCACCTTCGGGACCTGGTGAGAGGGGCTCACCAAATCCTGGGTGGAGGGCCCTGGGGTTAGGGTGGGCAGGCTGGGACATTCCAGGCTGAGGGAACCCCACAGGAAATTTGATTCCAGCTTCTGGTAGTGGGAGGGCAGAGCAAGTCGTGTGTGTGTGTGTGTGTGTGTGTGTGTGTGTGTGTGTGTGTGTTTCAACTCACGTGTGTTTCAACACGTAAAGTTTGTGAATCTGTGCCCACACGTCTGTGTACAGGCTGTACTCCGAGGATCTCCCATGAAATTGTGTGTGCGACTTCCCCCCCTCCCAGCCCCCAGTCAGAGGTTTCTCCTTGAGCTTGTGAGTGGGTGTGCAAGGCTGGCTCTGTGTGCACGTATGGCTGAGTGTATGGGTGTAAGTGGTTATTGGTGTCTGTGTGTGTGTGTGCGCGCGCGCGGGCCTCTCCTGGACCATGAATTGGGTGTGTGTGTCTCTCCTGGGGGGAGTGAGTGTGATCGTGGTTCCCGGGTGCCAACTGCCTGCAGGGCGTGTAAGGGGAGAAGGTGCCCTTATTCCTAGCTCGGCTGACAAGGACCCTGGGTCCCGGCCACCTCTGCCCTCTGCAAGGATCCAGCGGCGGAGTCGGTTCCCCTCCTCTCCCCTCGCTCCTCCCAACTTCCCGCGGCCGCCCGAGGGGCTCTGGCAACGTGGTCTAGGCGCCTCCTCGGCCCGCGGGTTCGCAGTCCCGGGCGTTCTCGCCCCTTAGGCCCCGGGGAGCTGCGGCAGCCCCCCGCCCCCTCCTCTCTCCGTCCCTCCTTCCGTCCGTCCCTCCTTCCCTCCCGAGCGCGGATTGCGGGCGGGGGTGGGAGGAGATTTCGCCGGAGTTTCCATATCATACCTCGCGGCTAAACTTTCTTTCTGTGTCTCGCCCTCTTGCAGTCTGCAGCTTCTCCTGTCATCGGAAATGCCAGGCCAAGGTAAGGGGCTGCGGGCCGCTGGCCCCGCGGGGGGCTTGAGGACGGGACGGGCTAGGGGTCACGGGACTGGAGCGGGGGCGCCGGCGGGCCGGGGGCGGTGCCCTGATCGTCCCCTCCTTCTCTCTTTGTTTATGCAAAGCTTCTGGGCCCCGGAGCTGGCTCAGGTCAAGGTGAAGGCGAGGGCCGGGGGCGGGGGGCGGCGAGGGGGATGGGGGCGCGATGCGCAGGCTCGGCGGCTATTGGGGGTGACTGGCGGGGATCGAGCTCCTGGAGAAGGGCCTTTGAAGGTATTTCCACCTAGTTTTCAAGGGGAGTGGATATATGAAGGCGGAGAGGGATGCATTTCAATTCCCCCTTGGGCCGCGCAGAGCTCTAGTTGGCCTGATTTGGCCAGCCTAGAAAAACGCGGGATAGTGCCACAGCCATAGGACCCCCAGGGCGGAGAAGGGGATAGGTAGGGGGAGTGGGGGTGAGGTGGAAAAAGGTCAGAGGTCAGGGTCGCGCTGGGTCTGGAGCCTCCTTGAGCGACTGTCCCACTCTCTTCATTGGTGGGATCCCACTTCGGTGCTCAGTTTCCCCATCAGTGTTTCCTGGCTTGTCTTAGTGGGAGAGGAACACAGGAGGAAAGAAAGACCAGAGGAATTGCTGGGTCCTGGTTGGCCAGGTCGGCTGGTCCCTTGCCGCATCCTCTCATGCTTTGGCAGAAGAGTGATCACCTGGTGGCAGCCTTGGAGTAATGGGGGTGGGGGTGGGGATGACACCAGGTTGGATTTTGATGGATGACTTGGGAAGGAAATTGTTCCGTCAGATGTGCTCAACTTTCTGGAGGTGGAAGTGCTCTGCCTCAACCTTTCGTGTGCAGCCAGTCTACGCACTGTCCCCATTATTGTTAATATCCTCCCTGCCCTCTAACCCCTGCCTCTGCTGTTCGCACTTAATCTTTCAGGAAGGAGTTCAGTGAATGGAAGGAAGGGGGAGGATGCTTCAAAAAGGAGCTTTGAGGAGTTGAGGCCCAGTGTCTGGTGCATCTCATGCTCTGCTTCTTATTAACTGGGTGACCTTGGGCAAGTCATGTAACCTCTCTGAGCCTCTATTTCATTCTCAAGGATATGGGAGTAAGAAAAGGTTATTATGAGGCTGAGATGGGATAATGTGTGTGACGTGCCCAGCACAGTGCCTGACACACAATAGGTGCGCAAAAACATAACAGGTAATTGATTATTATCAGTTGGTAGCTCTGAGGGCGGAGAGTTACGTTGGAGAAAGGTGCTGATGGAGTAGGCCTCTCTGAGAGGGGATCCACTTCCTCCTGAGTGACCTTGCTCAAGCAGAGCGCACAGCCTTGCTGTGGGGTAGGGTAGGGGTCTCTCCATCTGGAAACTCCAGGTTGGAGGGCTGTCCCGGCAGAAGTGCAAAAGGCCTGGCTTGTTTCTGCCACCTGGACAGTTTCTGCCCCTTCTGTTGTCTTCTGCTTTTCTGACAACCTCAGCCTTTTCTTCTCTGGGTGGGAAGTGAGTTTCTGCCTCTCCCTGCATCTCCCACCTTGTTCTCTTCATCCAGAGCAGAGTTTTTCCACCTTTAACCCCAGAACCTTCCGGTGTTCTTGCTCCTCCCCAATCAACCCCCCCCCCTTCCTGCACCTGTTTCTCTTAATAACAATGGACATTTGTACAGTGCTGTAGGCATTAGAAAACACTTCAATGCGTTATCTGATTTTATTCTTTTAATTCTACCAGAGCATAAAACAGGCCGAAAGATCTCGTTGTTTTACAGATAAACCGAGGCACCCAAAGGTTGATTGACTTTCCCAAGGTCTCACAGTATAATTCCTCACCCATTTCTGTCCCTGGGCCTTTGCGCTTCCTTCTAAAATGTCCCTCTTGCCTAGGGGCAGACATTCCTTGATCCTTACCTGCTTTTCCCCCTTTGCCTTCCATCTCTTGCGGTAGTGGATACAGTCAGAGAGGATAGGTGATGAATGTCCAGTGAAGGCCTGAGTAGGGTGAAAGGGGGGGTCCAGAGAGGCTGAGAGGTGTGACAGAAGATGGCTCCTTGCTGTACAGCTGCCTCCTGTGTGGACGCAGAGAGATGACAGAGATGACTTCTGGGAGGTGTACCCTACTTGGCAGTTCTCACATACGCTGGGGGTTCAGAATACACCAGGCTGCTGCAGCCCTGCTCTGCCCAGCCAATGAGGCTAACCCGGAGGGGAGAGGTGGCCTGGCAGGGCAGTGGCCAGACAGACAAAAGGGGCTTTTTATAGGATCTTCCTCTATAGGAAATGGTACCCACTGGTGGTGTGAGCTCCACCCACCTGGCAAGTCTCTCCCCTAAAACTACAGATCTTGCTAACGCCCTGCCTTTTCCTCCTGCTGGGAAAGGGTGATGTGAGCCCCAGACCACACAGCAGAGCTCTGTACCCTGGATTTTATAACCAGATCAACTTGGAGGTCATCGCATCCATCCCCCTGCCTCTAGAAGGGATTCATTAAACCAGTGTTTTTTGAGCTCTTTCCATATGCCAGACACTGTTGTAGGTGAACAAGACAGAGAAGGCCTCTGCCCTCATGGGACTGACATTCTCACAGGGGAGACAGACAATAAATAGGCAAACAAGTTATGAGGGAATCGAGCTAGAGCGGGGGTTAGAGAATGATTAGGCTGAGTGGCCCAGGACAACTCCTCCAAGGAAGTATTGTGTGAGAGGAGACTCCAGTGATGTTACATGATGATTTGAGAGATGGAAAGAGCCAGTGCACCCGAGGTGAGGTGAGCTTGTCACGCTTGAAAGAAGGCCGTGTGGCTGGAGAGTAGTGAGCACTGGCGGGTTTTAAGCGTGAGAGGCATGATCTCATCTCCACTTGGAGAAGGCCACTCTGACCTTGAGCAGGCAGAAGTGTAGGAGCAGGGAGGTGGGCCAGGAGGCCGCTGATGTTGTCCAGGTGAGAGACGCTGGTGGCTTAGTCCATGGCGCTTGCCAGAAAGATGATGAGAAGGGACCAGGCCTGGGATGCATTCTGGGGTAGAGCCCAGAGCCTGGCTGTGGATGGGATGGGATGTTGGATGTGAGAGTGAGAATGGGCTCAAGGATGACTCCCAGGTTTTTGGCCAGAGTCACCGGGTACACGTGCTTCTATTTACTGAGGTAGATGAAGAGTGTGGGAAATTTCTAGGGAAGAGGGTGCCAGGACTTCTGCTTTGCTTGGTCTCTTATTTCACAGTTCTTTTCCACACACTGGGGATTTCTCGCTGGTATTGATCCTCTCCTGTCCTCTCAAATTCAGCTCGCTCTGGCCACCCCTCTGGGAAGTGGCTGGTTCTAGATGCCTAAACATGCCTCCTTCCAGACTGTTACTGCATCATGAACCCATGGCTCTGAGCGGGGCTCTATGACTTATACGTCACAATATGATGTAACTAATTACCCCCAAATTTAGTAGCTTAAAGCGGCAACACACAGTTTCTGTGCGTCAGAAATTTGAGAGTGGCTTAGCTGGCCGGTTCTGGGCTGGGGTCTCTCATGGGGTGGCAGTCAAGATGTCAGGTGGGGCTAATGTCATCTGAAGGCCTGACAGGCTGGGGGATCTCCTTCCAAGATGGTTCATTCACGTGGCTAACAAGTTGGGGCTGGCTTTTGGCAGGAGGTGTCAGTTTCTTGACACACAGCCGTCTCCATAGGACTGCTTGAGTGTCCTCATAACATGGCGCCTGGCTGCCTCAAAGTGAGTGATTCAAGAAAGAGCGAGGCAGAAGGCCCATGTCTTTTATAGCCTGGCCTTGGAAGACAAACACTATTTCTACAATATGCTGTTAGTCACACAAGTCAGCCCCATTGAGTGTGGGAGGGGCCTATAAAGACATGAATACTTGGAGGCAAGAATCACTGGGACCATTTGGAGGCTGACGACCACAGAGTTCCAGGGAGAGAGCAAAACTGATCTGGCTCTCGGGAGGTCTCGAGAGCGGTGGGAAGGGCAGGGACATAGGAATCAGACATACCTGGGTTTGAACTCTACCCTGCTGCCTTCCAGCTGTGTGAGCTGGGTTATAGAGGATTAAATGCACGTTGACACATAGTAGGCACCTTCTTTCTTGGAACCATAGGTGAAACTAGAAAGGAGCCCAGATCTTCTGTGCCTCGTTCTTTGCCACTTGGACCTGCTTGAGAGAAAACGCTCAGTGCTGGGAGAGGAGGGCCCTTAGTGCTCAGCTCAGGGCAGATGTTAAATACATGTTTATTGCACTTGGGACTGTTGAGAGGTATGTTGCGCCCTCAGCTTCTAGAATAGCGCCTGGCCTGTAGTAGAGGTTCCAATGAAGAAGTAAAGGAGTGGAATAAAGGAATGTTGAGAAACAAGAAGTTCCTATATAGGGAGAGGCTGAGGGGGTGGATGAGAGCAGGAAAGAAGGAGCAGAAAAACCATTTAAAAATTCTCCTTCAAAAAGTTCTCCTACCTCCTAACACAAAGATGCTCCATATAGGGAATTCCCTGGCAGTTCAGTGGTTAGGACTTGGCGCTTTCACTGCCGTGGGCCCCGGTTCAATCCCTGGTCAAGGAACTAAGATCCTGAAAGCCGCATTGGTGTGGCCAAAAAAAAAAAAAAAAGATGCTCCAAATAATAAATCTAAGCATTTACATTGTCTAGTTGGGGTATAACTCACATACCATCAAGTATACAAATTGACAAATTTGTACATATATATGAACCAGATCAAGATCTAGAACATTTCCGGCACCCCAGAAGCAGCCTTTATGCTCCCCTCCAACCAATATCCCCCAAAGGTAATTGCTAGTCTTACTTATACCATCAGAGATTAGTTTTGCCTGTTTATGAACTTCATATAAATTGAATCATGCAGTATGTTTACTTTTGTGTCTGGCTTATTTCATTCAGCATTATCTCTGGGCGGCTCATCTGTGTTCTAGTGGGTTGCAGTGGTTCCTTCTTTTTTTATTGCTGTGTTGTATTCCAGTATGTGAATAAACCCCAATTTATTTATCTATTCCACTGCTGATTGCCATTTGGGTTATCTCCAGTTTGGGGCTACTATGAGCAGACTGGCTCTGCACATTTAATCACCTGTGTCTACACTGAACTTTGTAATACACAAAACATTTTCCCTTACCTTCTCAGTCCTGGGAGGTGGGCAGGGCTCATGGGAGTCCCATTTTAGAGATCCAATGTTGAGGCCCAGGGACGGTAACCAACTTGGCTAAGGGCACCTTAGTGCCAGTGGCTTTCTGGCACTGCCCTGGGATAAATGGTGGGGAGCAGGTGAGAAGAGAGGTGAGTCTGAGAGCAAGCCGGAGAAACAGAGACAAATAGAGAGAAGGGGCTGGTACAGGCACTGGCAACTCATCGTAGTTCACGGAAGCCCCACTCTCCAGCTGTCCCCCTAAATCTCTTGAAGGGAGCAAATTCTAAGCCTCCCTTAGTCCCCACCCTTAAGTCTCATAGGGGTCCTTATCTGTCCCCAGTTGTTTCTCCTACTGAGGATTTAAAATGAACGGCCCAGGATTTGTCTTCCACTTTTATTTGAGCATGTGCACAGTGTGTATATACACAGCAGATTTTCTTCTGTTTTGCTTTTCTCCTCACTTGCCTGCTATAGGGTTCTACAACCTCCAGATACATCTTATTCATTTGTGTATTTATTTATTATTTTAAAGGAGACTTTACATTTTAGGCTGGCTTTCGATTTACAGAAAATTTGCAAAGATAATACAGAGAGTTCCTGCGCAGCCCACACCCAGTTTCCCCTCATCCTGATACGTGTCTGAGAAACCCTTTTTTCACTCCTGACTTGCCCCCTTGTTTGAAATAGCAGTCCCAGCTGACAAGGGCGGCTCCTTCCAGCAAAATGCTAGCTGTCTATTCCAGGTCAGATAAGAGTTAGATGAAAGGACCAGGTAGATGCAGGGCAGGCAAATTGCCCAGGCCCACACCTCAGCCTCCGGGCAGCCCCTTGTCACCTCGCTTCCTCTAGTTCTCCTGCCCTCTTCCCAGCCCTGGCACCTCCCTGCCCTCAGCACCGGGAGGGGGGGAGGGGCGAGGGGGGTGAAGGCAGGAGGCCGCAGCAATGAGTTGGTCTCCTCCCCTGTACCAGAGGGGTTTAAATCCCATCCTTTAAGCTTGAAAGGAAAGGAAATCCCATAATTAACCCCCATCTTTCAGTCACATTATACATCACTCTCCCACTCTCTCATAAACACACCTGCAGCCTCCCTTCACAATTGTGTTGGAGGCTTGTTGTATTCTCCTGCTACCAGGATAGCAGGGTAGTGGGAGGAGGTTCATGGCTCCAAGACCCATCCGTTGCTCTGAGCCCAGTGGAGTGCTTAGGTTCTTTGGCCTTGGAGACAGACTGTTGAGTTTAAATGCTGACTACAATAATAACTGGCTGTGTGACCCTGGGCAAGGTACTTAACCTCTCTGAGCCCCAGTTTCCTCATCTGTAACACAAGGATTATAGTAGGACCTATTTTGTAGGGCTCTATGATAACCCAGCTAAAATGCCAAGCTCAAAATTAAGTGGTCAAAATGTTGCTAATATTTATCATTTTGTATTCCTCCTACCTTCTTCTAACTCAGAAAAAGAGGGGAGATGGGAATTCCCTGGCGGTCCAGTGGTTAGGACTCCACGCTTCCACTGCAGGGGGCACGGGTTCAATCCCTGGTTGGGGAACTTAGATCCCGCATGCCATGCTGGGCCACACGGTGCAGCCAAAAAACCCCAAAACAAAACAAAACAAAAAATGGTGGGGAAAAATCTGAACTGAGAGACCAGCCAAGCTTGCTAAGGGCACTGGTGTCAAGCAAGATGATGCTTGCATATGTTTTGCTTCTCTTCTCCCTCTCCACTATCAAGGAAGAATGAGGAAACAGATGTAGGTGAATATAATGTGTTTTTTGCTGTTTGCTTGCCTCAGGGCACCTGAGATCTGTAGCAGTGGTTCCAGACCTTGTCTGTGCATTAGAATCACTAGGGTGCTTTAAAGATAATGATGCCTGGGTCCCCCTCCCCAGGGATTCTGATTTAATTGGTTTGGGGCATGACCTGGGCATTGGGATTTTTGAAAGTGGCAACCATAAGTAGGAGTGTAAAATGGCACAACCATTCTGGAAAGTGACCATTCCTTATAAAGTTAAACATACACTTGCCTTATGACCCAGCAATTCTGCTCCAAGGTATCTACCCAAGAGAAATGGAAACATGTCCGCTGAAAGGCTTGCACATAAATTCATACCAGCTTTATTCACAATAGCTATGAATTCACAGTTCACAAACTGGAAAAACCCAGATAGTCAACAGCAGGTGAATGGACAAACTGTGTCATAAAGGTCCAGTGGAATACTACGTGGTGATAAAAACGAATGAACTATTGTTACGCACAGCATCGTGGATGAATCTCAGAAACACTGTGCTTAGCGAAAGGAGCCAGACACAAAAGAGTACATACTAGATGGTTACATTTTTATGAAATTCTTGACAAGGCAAAACTCTCCTGACAGAAAGCAGGTTAGTACTTTCCTGGAGCTGGGGGTGGCGGGAAGACTGACTGCAGAAGAGCGTGAGGGAACTTTTTTGGGGTGATACAGATGTTCTTTATCTTGATTGTGGTGGTGGTTACCCAGAGTATGGGTTTGTCAAACTCACTGAACTATATTCTTAAAAGGAAGGGATGCATTTATTGTATATAAATTATATGTCCATAAAGTTGATTTAAATAAAAGCTTCCCAGGTGAGTCCCCTTTGCAGCCAAATTTGAGAACCGCTAGTCTGCAGCTTCTGAAGACCCACCTCTGTCCTTGCTGTCTTGGTCAGCACCCAGCACAGTGCCAAGTGTGTAATAGTGCTTTCTGTGGTCAAGGGCCTCTCTTACTCTTTTTAAAAAAATAACAACTTTCTTGAGATGTAATTCACATACCATACAATTCACCCATTTAAAGCATACATTTCTTTTTTTAAAAAAAATTTACTTATTTTATTTATTTATTTTTGGTTGTGCCAGGTCTTAGTTGCAGCTGGTGGGCTCCTTAGTTGCAGCTGGCAGGCTCCTTAGTTGTGGCATGCGAACTCTTAGTTGCTGCATGCATGTGGGATCTAGTTGCCTGACCAGGGATTGAACCGGGTCCCCTGCATTGGGAGGCGAATTCTTAACCACTGCACCACCAAGGTAAAGCATACATTTCAGTGGGTTTTTTTGTATATTCAATGTTGTGCAACCATCACCACAGTCAGTATTAGAGCATTTTATCACCTCAAAAAGAAACTCCATACACTAAAAAAAAATTATTTTATTGAAGTATAGTTGATTTACAATGTTTTGTTAATTTCTGCTGTACAGCGAAGTGATTCAGTTATACATATATATACATTCTTCTTCATATCCTTTTCCATTATGGTTTATTACAGGATATTGAGTATAGTTCCCTATGCTATACAGTAGGACCTTGTTGTTTATCCATTCTGTATATAACAATTTGCATCTGCTAACCCCAAACTCCCAGTCCATCCCTCCCCAGCCCCCTCTCCCCTTTGGCAACCACAACTGGGTTCTCTATGTCTGTGAGTCTTTCTGTTTCGTAGATAAGTTCATTTGTGTCATATTTTAGATTCCACATATAAGTGATATCATATGGTATTTGTCTTTCTCTTTCTCTTTCTGACCTACTTCACTTAGTATGGTAATCTCTAGGTCCATCCGTGTTGCTGCAACTAGCATGATTTCGTTCTTTTTTATGGCTGAGTAGTATTCCATTGTGTATATGTACCACATCTTCTTTATCCATTCATCTGTCGATGGACATTTAGGTTGTTTCCATGCCTTGGCTATTGTGAATAGTGCTGCTATGAACACGGGGGTGCACGGATCTTTTTGAATTAGAGTTTTGTCCGAATATATGCTGAGGAGTTGGATCATATGGCAACTGTATTTTTAGCTTTTTGAGGAACCGCCATATTGTTTTCCATGGTGGCTGCACCAACTTACATTCCCACCAACAGTGTGGGAGGGTTCCCTTTTCTCCACACCCTCTCCAGCATTTAAGTAAACTTCACACAGTTTAACTGTCCCTCCTCAATCCCTCTGCTTCCCGCACCCCGGCCCCAGCCCTAAGCAACCACTAATCTGCTTTCTGTCTCTATGTATTTCTCTATTCTGGAGATGTCACATAAATGGAACAATAGAATGTATGTTCTTCAGGGCTGGCTTCTTTCACTTAGCATAATCTTTTCAAGGTACATCCTTTGTATGGCCTAATAATATTCTATTGTATGGGTATACCACACTTTGTTTATCCATTTATCAGTTGATGGACATTTGGGTTGTTTCCACCTTTTGGTTATGGTGAATAATACTGCCATGAATATTCATGAACAAGTTTTCATGTGGACATATGTTTTCACTTCTCTCGTATCTATCTATCTATCTATCTATCTATCTGTACCTATGTGTGGAATTATGGGGTCCTGTTGTAACTCTATATTTAACTTTCTGAGGAACTGTTCAGCCTGTTTTCCAAAGTCGCTTATATTAGTTTTCTAGGTCTGCTGCAGCAAAGTATCACAAACTGACTTAACAGAAACTTATTGTCCCACAGTTCTGGAGGCTAAAAGTCCAAAATCAAGGTGTTGGCAGGACCACGTTCCTCTGAAAACTGTAGGGGGAACCGCACCTTGCCTCTTCTAAGATTTGAGTGGTTTGCTGGCAATCTTTGCTGTTTCTTGGATTATAGATACTTCACTTTAATCTTTTATCTTCACATGGTATTTTCTGTGTGTGTCTTCTTATCATCTTTGCTCTGTATCTATCTGTCTCTGTGTCAAATTTTTATAAGGACACCAGTCATATTGGATTAAGGCCCACCGTGATGATCACATTTTAACTTGATTACCTCCATAAAGACCCTTCTTCCAAATAAGGTCCCATTCTGAGGTACTGGGACTTCAACATATCTTTTCTTGGGGAACACGATTCAATTTACAGCATAGCTGCAACATTTTGTGTTCTCACCAGCAATGTATGAAGATTCTGATTTCTGTACATCCTCATCAATACTTATTTGGCTTTTTGATTATAGCCATCCTGGTAGATATGAAGTGATATCTCATGGTGGCTTTGATTTGATTTCCCTGGTGACTAATGATGTTGAGTATCTTTTCACGTGCTTATTAGTCATGTGTATATCTTTTTTGGAGGAATGTCTATTCAGATTCTTTGCCTATTAAAAAAATTAGGTTATTGGGCTTCCCTGGTGGCACAGTGGTTGAGAGTCTGCCTGCCGATGCAGGGGACACGGGTTCGTGCCCCGGTCCGGGAGGATCCCACGTGCCACAGAGCTGCTGGGCCCATGAGCCATGGCTGCTGGGCCTGCGCGTCTGGAGCCTGTGCTCCGCAATGGGAGAGGCCACAGCAGTGAGAGGCCCGCGTACCGCAAAAAAAAAAAAAAAAAAAAAAAAAAAAAATTAGGTTATTTGCCTTTTTATTGTTGGGTTATAAGAGTTCTTCATATGTTCAGGATACAAGTCCCTTATCAGATATGTGATTTGAGGCATTTTTTCCCTGTCCTGTGGGTTGTCTTTTTACTTTGTAGCACACAAGTTTTAACCTTTGATTCAGTCCAATTTATCTAATTTTTTTCTGTTATGGCATGTGCTTTTGGTGTCATAGCTAAAGTCAAATCCAAAGTCATGTTTATCCCTATGTTTTCTTCTGAGTTTTATAGTTTTGGCTGTTACCATTAGATCTTTCATCCACTTTGAGCTAGTATTTATATATGGTATGAGGTAAGGGCCCAACTGCATTCTTTTTCATGTGCCTATCCAGTTGTCCCAGAAATTTGTTGAAAAGACTACTCTTTCCTCACTGAAAAATCTTGGCAACCTTGTCAAAGATCAGTTAACCATAGATGTGAAGGTTTATTCCTGGACTCTTAATTGTATTCCATTGAGAATGGAATAAGGGTATGTCTGTCCTTACACCAGTACCGCAGTATTTTGATTCCTACTGTTTTATAGTAAGTTTTGAAATTCGAAGTGTGAGTCTTCCAACTTTATTCTTCTTTTTCAAGATTGGCCTATTTTGGATCCTTTGAGTTTCCATTTGAATTTTAGGATCAGCCTATCACTTTCTACAAAGCAGCCAACTGAAATTCTAATAGGGATTAAATTGAATCTGTAGAACAGTTTGGGGAGTATTGCCATGTTAACAATGTTGAGTCTTCTGATCCATGAGCATGGCATGTCTTTCCATTAATTTAGATCTTCTTTAAATTCTTTTCATACTGTTTTGTAGTTTTCAGAGTATAAGTTTTACACTTTTGGGAGGCTAAATTTATTCCTAAATATTTCATTCTTTTTGTTGCTATTTTAAATAGAATTGTTTTCTTAATTTCATTTTCAGATTGTTCATTGCCAGTGTATAGAAATACAATCGATTTTTTTAACATCTTTATTGGAGTATAATTGCTTTACCATGTTGTGTTAGTTTCTGCTGTATAACAAAGTGAATCAGCTGTATGCATACGTATATCCCCATACAATTGATTTTTGTATATTGAAGATTTATCCTGCAACCTTCATGAACTCATTTATTAATTCCAATAGTTTTAAAATGAATTCTGTAGGATTTTCTGTATACAAGATCATCTCATCTGTGAATGGAGATAGTTTTACTTCTTCCTTTCCAAACTGAAAGCCTTTTATTTCATTTTTTTTGCCTACTCATCCTGGCTAGAACCTCTTAGAACTACAAATGGCAAGAGCAGAAATCCTCATCTTGTTCTTGATCTTAGGGGAAAGCATTCAGTCTTTAACCATGACGCATGATGTTAGCTGTGGGTTTTTCATAGATGCCCTTTATTACATTAAGAACTTTTCCTTCTATTTCTAGTTTGTTGAGTGTTTTTTTTTTTAAAAACAATATTTATTTATTTATTTAGGTTGCGCCAGGTCTTAGTTGCAGCACGCAGGATCTTTAGTTGCGTCATGAGGGCTTCTTAGTTGTAGCACGTGGGCTTCTTAGATGCAGCATGCAGGCTCTTAGTTGCGGCATGCAGGCAGGATCTAGTTCTCCGACCAGGAATTGAACCCAGGCCCCCTGCGTTGGGAGCATGGAGTCTTACCCACTGGACCACCAGGGAAGTTGAATGTTTTCTAAATCAGGGTTTTGTCACATCTTTTTCTGCATCTGTTGAAATGATCGTGGTGCTTTTGTTTTTTTATTCTATTGATATGGTATATTACAGTAGTTGATTTTCAGGTGTTGAAACAACCTTGCATACCTGGGATATATCCCATTTGGTCATGATGTATAATTCTTACTATTATATGTTGCTGGATTTGGTTTCTAGTATTTGTTGCATCTCTGTTCATAAGAAATATTGGTCTTTAGTTTTCTTTTTCTTGTAATGTCTTTGTCTGGTTTTGATATCGAGGTAACAGTGGCCTCATAGAATGAGTGTTTGCTCCTCTTCCACTTTGTAAGTGTTTGTGAAGAGTTGATATTGATTATTCTTTAAATGTTTGGTAGAATTCACTTGTGACATCATCTGGGCCTGGGCTTTTCTCTTTGTGTAGTGTTTTGATTGCTAATTCAGTTTCTTTATTTGTTATATGTTTATTCAGATTTTCTATTTCTTCTTGAGTCAGTTTTGGTACGATGTGTCTTTCTAGGAATTTGTCCATCTCACCTTAGCTATCTAATTTATTGCCCTACAATTGTTCATAGTGTTCCTTCATAATTTTTATTTCTGTAAGGTCGGTAGTAATATCCCCTCTTTCATTTCTGATTCAAGTAATTTATGTGGTCTCTCTTTTTTTCCTGGTCAGTCTACTAAAGGCTTATCAACTTTGTTTACCTTTTCAAAGAACCTATTTTCTCTCTAACGCGCAGGGGTTTTCATTATAATCACTTTGTTTATAGCCACTGTTTATTGAGTATCTGCATGGTGGCTACTTGACACTCATCTCACTGAATCCTTGAAAAACCACCCATGAAGCGGATATAATGGGCCACACTCTCAAATGAGAAAACTGAGGTGTGAAGTGTTTGCACCAGTCATGAAACTAGCAGGCAGCTCAGATCTGAGTATCTGGCTCCAAAGCCTGATGACTTTTCATTACTTCCTCTTCCACTTTCAGCCTCTACTCTCTGCTGCTGAGGCTCGTTTTCTGAATTCTAAGCAGAAGAGCCATGGGTCACCATTCCCTTGCATCACCTGTCAGTGGGCCTCAGCCTTGCCCGGCGAGCCCATTAAGCATATTCCTGCCACCCTCAACTTTGGTTCGGTGGGGCTTGGCTTGGGCCCATGGATCTGCATTACTGTCTAACACCCCCAGTGATTCTGATGCTGGGGTCCCTTGATAGCACCTGACTAACGTGTGTTTGCCCCTGGAGACCCCGTTTCAACTCCACTGGGCACAGGGCCCTACGAAGCCACTGGTTCCTCTGGCTTCTGCTTCCCTGGCAGTGGGGGTCGAGGATGAGGTAGGTCTTGGGTGGGAAGCCATTTTATCTCCACTTTATAAAATATTTTGAGAAGTTGTAATAATCCTCCCTTCCTCTCAATCTTCCTAGAGTCGTCTCTCAGAGTGCGGGGCCTTCAGGGGTTACTGAGTAGACTTGGAGTGTGTCATAAGCAGTCAGTGCACACGTGCGTGCACACACACACCCACACCCACACCCACCTAAGGCTAGGAGAGAAAGTGACACTGAGCTGCGACCGGCTTCTCATTTTCCTGGAATGTGGCTCCCAAAAGGTCATATTTTTCAGCGTTTCTGACTCTGGGGCTGTGTAAACATCGCACGGGGGTTTGCTGCTTCTGAGAGACTGCAGGAGTTAGGAAGGGGAGGGTGGGAACCCAGAGCAGGGAGAGAAAGGCAAATGGGAGCTGGAGAATTAGAGCCAGAGAAGGAGACAGGAGGGGGAAATCCTGGGGTCCCGCTGAAACAGGACACATGGTGAAATGTGCAGGAGGGAACAAAGCCCAGCAGTTTCCTGCTAAGAAACAGCGAGCGTGAGGGATCTGGTGAGGGCCAGGGTCTGCGGTGCAGGGAGAGGGCAGATTAGAAGTTCTGTCAGTGGCATGGGAAGGGAGGGGACTCCTGAACCCCTGGCCCATGCCAGCCTCCCTGGCTGCTTCTGGCTTTTAGCTTGAGGGTCTGCAGTGTCCGCTGGAACTGGCTGAGCAGGGAGAGCGAGGGAGAGATGGGCTTCCCCTCCTGGGGCGTCTGCCTTTGCTTGAGAGAAGCTGCTCGTCCTGAGGGAAGGCGCTGAGTTGCCTCCTGAAGACCCGGCCTTCTCTCCTGCTTGGCTCTCCCTGGGGGCCAAGACTCAGTCTTAACCTTCTGAGCCTTCCAAGCCACTGACCCCAAACCAGTGCCGGAGCCTGGATGTCCTGGTGGAGTTGGAGCCCCTCTGGCCTTGGGCTCAGGTGGATCTTGATTCTGCCGTTTACATGAGCTGCGTTATAGCGGACAAATCATTCCACCTCTGAAACTGGTCCCCTCATCGGTATAAAAACGCTGCCGCTGATATGTTTCAGCCGCCTTGCAAGGTTGGTTTGAGGATTAGAGAAAACGTAGGTAAAATCCTGTGGGCTCTTTCTCAATAGATGATAACTCTTATTCTATTATTCTGAGACCCAAGGATAACAGACGGCTAAGTGTCCCAGAAACCCACTAGCCAGCAGGCCTGGCCAACTCCACAAGAATGACCATGGCCCACATTCCATTACCCTCCCCACACATTGATTTCCTCACCTGTGGTCACCTCTTGGCCCCCTGCGGTCACCTGCTGGCCCCATGTCCTCCTTTCTGCTCTGCCCCGCCCAGGACCTACAAGGCCTCTGCTCCCTCTCTCTGAGGGTTTTGGCCCCTGGCTGATGAATGACTTGGCCAATTGTTACCCGCAGCCAGCAGGCAGCAGGCAGCAGGCAGGTCGGGTGGGATGTTAGCGGGGGGCCATTAGGAGGAGATGGGTATGTGTGTCCTGGGGCACAGCGAAGTACAGAGCGAGTCACACATTAACCGCCTGGCCTGTTTCCACCGGCTGGGCCTGGGCACCCAAGCGAGGGTGTCCAGGTGTCTGGGTTCAAACCAGGTTCTGTTCAAGGAAGCAGGGAAGGAAGTTCACTTGTGGGTCATGTGTGATTGGAGGAGCAGCAGAAAAGCTCCAGTGCCCTTTCCTGCACTCCGAAAATCACACTGGCTTGAATTCCACCATTAGTCTCTGGCTTACAAAGATCCTCTATGCCTGCACAGACAGGATCGTTTAATCTAATCCTCACAACAGCACTAAAAGATAGGCATTAATATAATCCCTCAGGGCACAGAGGAGGAAACAGGCTGAGATGGTTGAGCAGTGTGCTCACACAGCCAGGAAGGTGGTAGAACGGGGACTCAGGAGTTGAACCCAGACTCAGGGAGAGGCTCCAGGAGAGAGTCTGACCTGGAGGTGGTGGTGAGAATCCCGAGCCCGCTTCTGACTCCTTCTTCAGTGCTCACTAACTCTGTAAGCTGCTTAGTCTGTCTGTGACTTGGGTTCCTGATCTATAAAAGTAAAAAAATAGTCCCTGCCTCCTAAGATTATTGTGAGAACTAAATGAGTGAATGCATGCTTAGAGTAATAGATAAATACCAGCAATTACTATCATGGCTCCCCTGTGAATGGGGTCCTAGGCCAGAGGCTGCAGTCAGGTTGGGTGGAGGAAGTTCTGCTTTACTAAGCTTGCCTGGACCTCTAGGGAAGACAGCTGGAATGGTCCCCCCTGGAATGGGCTGTCTTGTGAGATGGTGAGCTCTCAGCAGCCATCTTGCATTGTGGGGAGGAGGTTGGACTGAGGGCAGTGAAGATCTCTTTTGTGCTAAGACTTGGGAGCTTGGGAGTCAGAGCTGGATTGGTTTCCTACTTTCCTTGCTTATAACTGAACGACCTTGGACCGTTTTCTTTTCTTTCTTTCTTTCTTTTTTTTTACATTTTATTTGTTTTTTGGCTGCACCATGTGTTACTTGCGGCACGCGGGATCTTTGTTGAGCCATGTGGGATCTCTCACTGCAGTGCGCGGGCTTCTCTCTAGTTGTGGCATGTGGGTTTTCTCTTCTCTAGTTGTGGCACGCCGGCTCCAGGGTGCGTGGGCTCTGTAGCTTGTGGCACGTGGTCTCTCTAGTTGAGGTGCGAGAGCTCAGTAGTTGTGGCCCGCAGGCTTAGTTGCCCCATGGCATGTGGGATCTTAGTTGCCTGACTAGGGATCGAACCTGCGTCCCCTGCATTGGAAGGTGGATTCTTTACCACTGGACCACCAGGGAAGTCCCCGTTGGACGGTTTCTGAAGTGCCCTGATTCTCAGTTTCTCATCTATAAACTGGGGTTATGAAGACCTTCCTGCAGGGTTGTGGTGAAGATTGAATTAGCTAGATATGGAGAGTGCTTTTCAGCTGCTGGTGCACAGTAGCCAGAGATTTGTGACAGCTGTGGTTGTGGTGGTGGCATTGTGGTTATTATCATTAGACGCCAAGTGTGGCTCTCTCCAGGTGATGATCCCAGAGCTGGAATACCCGTGTGTTCCACCTCGGCCAGGTCTGTTTGCTTTGCTCCCTGAGCAGTCTTCCTTCTTCCTCCTCTGCCCCCTTAGTTTGAGCATCTCTCATCTGATTCTCAGGAGTCTGGGGACCTTCTCAGGTTCAATCCATCTTCCCTTCCAAGGACTTAATTTTTTAATAGTCCTCTGCTCTCATTCTGACCCCTAATCTGTGTCTTCTTCAGGACCCACTTAAATTTTTTTAAAATTTTGAGATGATTTTAAACTTCCAGAAGATTTGCAAAAATGGTACAAAGAGTACCACTATACCCTTTTCTCATTTTTTGTGAATGTTGACATCTTGTGGAACTGTTGCATGATTATCGAAACTAGGAAATTAACATTGATCTGATGCTATTAACTAATCTACAGATCTTAGTAGCATTTGGCCAGTGTTTCCGTTACTACCTCTTTTCAGATCCAGGATCCAGTTTCAGATCCCACTTTGCATATATTTCTCACATCTCCTTAGACCCTTCCAAGCTGGGACAATTCCTCAGTCTTGCTTTGTTTCCTTTGACTTTGGCACTTTTGAAGAGTACTGCTTAGTTATTTTGCAGAATGTCCCTCAATTTTGGTTTACTTGATTTTCTATTTCCATCATTCCTTCTACATTTATTAATTGGAATTCTACTGTAAAGAACTGTACCTTATCCCCCATTTATTTATTCAATTATTTATTTATGTCTCTATGGAACCTGGATATCCACTTTACTTTATAGGTTATAATCCAATGCTATCATTATTTTTCTTGGATCAAATTGACCCAGCTCTGGCCATTGGGAGTTCCTTTAAGTCGGTAGGACCCATAGTTTTTGACCTCTCTTATTTACTCCCTGTAGCAGTTAGGGTTCTCCAGAGAAATAGAATCAATGGGATATTTATATGAAGAGAATTATTTTAGGGAATGGGCTCACACAGTTGTGAGGACTGGCAAGTCTGAAATCTATAGAGCAGGCTGGCAGGCTGACACCTCAGGTAGGAGTTGGTGTTGCAGCCTTGAGGCGGAATTCCTTCTCCAAGAAACCAGTTTTTGCTCTTCAACTGATTGGATGAGGCCCATGCATATTATCGAGAGTAATCTTGATTTCAGGTCAGTTGACTGTAGATATTAACCTATCTACAAAACACCTTCACACACACCTGGATTGGTGTTCGATTAAATCACCAGGTGCTCTAATCTAGCCAATTTGACGCACAAAACTATCATACCCACTCATTCTATAGGAAGCATGAAAGTCATTTGGCTTTTCGTATGTCAACATGGGTGGGTGGATGGAGAATACAGGCCCCCCGCCTCAGGCTGGTTTGGGATGGAAGTTTGCAATCCTGGTCCACGCCTCTTTAGTTTCCAGATTTGACCTTTGATTACTGCTCTCCGTGAGAGCTTGGGCAAATCCTTCCTTTCTTCTGTAAAGCTCGAGAATCATTGTTCTAGGGTGGGTGGATTTAGAAGAAGGATTTTAAATGCCTGCTTCTGAAGCCTGAGTGAGAACATACCTACCTGCTCCCCCCTCGACCCCCCTCCCCCCCGCAAAGCTTGGCTTCTGGTACCTTCCAGGACTTGCCGCCAACCTTCTGGGGATACACCTGGGGTACCCCCTGCTCCATCATGGGAGAGGCTGAGGTGCTGTTAACCGCAGCTGTTCCTCTCTCTGATCTGATCACTTTGGAAGAGGGTCATCAGAGAGTCTAAAGTGGGTCAACCACAGAGCCCAGGCAGGAACTGTGGCTACGCGCATATACGAGTGTGTGTTTAATATCCTGAAGTCGGATGGGGAGTAATTAGAGATACAGGGAGACCTTCTGGGACTTGAACCTGCAAGGGGCCCACAGGTGCTGAGCAAGGCTCTCTAACTGGACAGGGTTCCCCGAAGTTCTTAGACCGCTGGGGAGGCGGGGGTGAGATGCCTGGCTTTTCCAGAACTGGGGAAGGAGATGTGGAAACTAGTGTAAAGGGACCTTCACGCAAGAGGAAAAACCTAACTATATCCCCAAAGACCTGCGCTGCTGAGAGGGCCTGGGCGTTCCTCCTACCTCCCTGCTTCTTTCTGTAAGGGGAAACTGAGGACTAGGGCAGTTCCAGCTTCAGTAGAGGAGTCGGTATCAGGCACAGTCACTGGGGGTAACCAGATTATTTCCTTGGTCTTCGTGGAGGACAACCTAAGAGGAAATAGGTTGATACCGTAGCTGGAAGGGATTAGTTCTAGGAGGTGCTGGTGGGAGCCCAGGAACGGGCCCCAGGGGACTGAGGGGACAGCTGGGACCCCTTGATTGGAATCTCAAGAATAGAAATGGTTGTGTTTGGCAGGGGAGAGCTGGGCCTTCCAGAACTGGGATGTGTGTGTCGGTAGGGGGCAGGATGGTGAGCCCAGGAGAATCCTGAAGTCCCAGCCTGCCTTGCACTGACCTGGGGAATATAGCACAGGCCAGCTGGTGCCCCTTAAGACCACATCTGTTCTGGCACCACTGCTGCACCCACTGCTGTGAGCCCAGCCTCTGGGGCAGTGACAAGAGCCAGCAGATGGGACTGGTGCCAGTGAGTATCCTTGGGCCTTGAGCTGGACCAGCCTGAGCCTCAGTTTCCTCCTTTGTAAGATGGGGATCATGAAAGTAATGTCTAGCTCATCAAGTTGCTGTGGAGAGCTTTGGGGATGGTGCACCTCGTGGGGTGAATGTCCTATTCCTGGTTGGGGCGATGAGTGGGAGGCACCTTTATGTGAAGCTGGCACTCCTCCTGCCCCACACTCACTGGGCCAGTTAGGAGGGGCTGCGGGGGTCTCCCAGGACCGCGGTGCAGGAGCGGTCCCTCCCCTACAGGGAGTCCTCCCACTGCTCTCTGCAGTTGCCTCTCCCCCTCCTCCCCCTCCTCCCCTCACCCAGGAGGACGATAAGTGCACCGCCGGCTCCGAATAGGGCCTGACCTCAGCGGCGAGGCATCTCCCCTCGCCCCCCACCCTCCCAGCCGCCAGCCCTGCATTCCTGGAGAGGATGAGGTTGAGCTGCGGTGCTCACCCCTCCTTTGTCCTGCCGGCTGCTGCCCACCGGCCACTTCCTTCCATCCAGTCCCAGGAGAGCTTGAACGCCAAAGGGCCCAACTGTGGGCCTTGGATAGGATAGTTAATAGTAATAATAATAATAAGAGCGGTTACCATTTATTAAGCAATTAGGTACCAGATTGCATGCTAAGCACATTGCATGGATCATGTCACTGAATTCTCAAGACAGCTCCGTGAGGAGGTTGCTATTATTATTCTTCCAGTTTTAGCACCGACAGGAGGAGAAGGTGGGGAGGACGGGGGACCTGTCAGAGGCTCAGAGAGGTCAAGCTGCTTGCCCCACCTCACACAGCTAGCGAATGGGTGGAGCCAGAACCCCCACTGTGCTGCAGATGGCCCAGTGGCCCCTGCCTCCCCGTCATCCCCCCTTCCCCCCCTTTCCCCCCTCCCGCCGCAGCATTAGGCTCCAGTCAGCTCGTCTGGACCCTGGACACAGGATGTGGTCCTGAGAGGAGGTGCAAGCACGGGAGACAAGACTTGCTTGGGGGACTGGAACTCCCTGGGGCATCCCAGCTGCCAGGAAAGATGGATGGGGGTCTCCTGGGTGCTGAGAGCTTTGCAAAGGAAGGTTAGTGTCCCTCCTCATTCCTTCCCCAGTTCTTAGAAGCGTAATGTTAGAGACCTGGGCAAGCAGGCAGCCCTCTCCAGGGCACTACCCTAACGCCTTTGTCTTCAGGCCTATTTCAGGCTCAGATGGACAATGAAAAGATTCTTTCATTAGTATTTCCCCCGTGAACCTCACAATTTGAGAAGTTATACTCATTTCCCCAGTTCTCTTAATCAAACACATTTCGGCTACCAGCTAGAAGTTCCAGGAGGCGTGGGATAACCTACCTCCCCTTACTAAGTTGGAATAATTCTGAAGCTCAGAAGTGTGATGTTTTGAAATGATGACCAAGGCTCACAGTCTTCCATTTCTACCATCCAGTTCCCCTAGTGGTCTAACCTCCATTCAACTTGCTGCAGTCTTTCCCTTTCTGCTACTTCTGTGTAATAGGTATCCAGGCACCCCAAACCTGTTGTGCAGCCCAGGCCCTCCCCCACTTCCTCTCCTTCTTTTTCCTCCCATGGTCATACGGTTCTTGTCCTCCTTTCCACCTCTTTCATTGCTTTAGCTCTTGGCTGGGCCTCAGGCTCCTGCTGGCCTGGTTACCTGCCTACCTTCAAGGTTCAGCTAGCAGCCTTGGGTGTCAGAGAGATGTGGGTTCAAATCCAGGCTTTGTTACCCCCGGCCTTGGGGTCTTGAGAAGGTCACCTATTGTCTCTGAGTCACAGTTCCCCCATCTGTAAATGGGTAAGATATTGTCAACATCCAAGGACAGTCTGGGGACTGGAGATTCTGGAAATACAGAGCCAGGTCTGAGCTGCTCTTGGTAAACAGCAGCAGTCCACTGTCTGTCACCAGCTACACCAGCACTGTCCACCACCAGCAGCCTGATCCATCCTCTGTGGCTGATGTCTCCGGTGTAGCTGCGTCCCTGCAGACAGGGGTGCAGACGAGGGCTTGGGCAGATGGTGAAAGACTCCCACTGTGGGTCAGTTATCGGCTTCCCATGCAGCGGGGAGTGTGGGTGAGCTCGTTGGTTTCCCAACTGCCGTCAGGCTTGTCCTCCTTTCCCATTTTACCATATCAGTCATCACCATCCTGCACTGTTACTTCATTTTTAAAAAAATGACTTGCTTTTTTAACCGTTTACTCATTCTAAGTGATAGAATGTATGGGCTTAATCTATGTTTTTAATTTCTTGCTAAATACAAAAGAAATTAAAGTAGTTGAGCCATGTTTCCAAGGAAAATCATCTTGAATACCACACTTTAGGAAACATGGATCAGATGAACTTATGTATATTTTTTCTCCTTTGGTCAGTTCTTTATTACGGGAGGTTTGAAACGTGTACAGAAGTAGGAGAATAGTATGATGAACTCCTTTATATTCATTCTCCTCCTTCAAAAATTGTCAGTTTCTTGCTGTTTTTGATTCATCTGTCCCCCTTTACTTTCATTTCTTTTTCTTTCTTTTTTTTTTTTTTTTTTGCTGGAAGTTTTTTTAAAGCAAATCCCAGACATTATATCATTTCACTGTAAATACTTCAGTGCATATCATTAACAGATAAGGACTTTTAACTTTAACATTACCATAATACCATTATCGCAGTCAACATAATTAATAACATTTTCTTAAGAGCAGCTAATACCTAGTCTGTGTTCACTTTTCCCTGATTATCTCAAAAATGTCTTGTTTCGGTTGGTTGGTTTGAATTAGGCAGATGGACTTGGAAACTGTGCTCTGGTCTCTCTCTCTGTTTCAGTAACAGTCATGTGTCTACATGTACCATGGCCTCTGTCTCTTCACCAATAACTGATGATACATGACCACTTTTCCTGACGGGTCCTTATTCCGTAGTTGCTATCTGTTTCCTCTTCCATCCATCCATCCTTTTCTCCAGCACAGATTTCCCTGCGGGCTCCCAAGTGGGGTCTCTGTCCAGCTGGATGTGAAATCAGGAGCCCAATATCCTTCCCATTCCCAGCTTCCCTTCCCTGGCCTTGTCCTGGCTGGCCCGCTGCCTTGTGCCCAGGAAGGAGGGGGCTCTGTAGGGAGAGGAAGCCGGTGCCTCTCGGGTGAAGTTGGGCGGGGGAGGGGGGAAGCCCATGGACCCACCTCCCGCGACGCCTCATCTGATGAATACCGTGTCCCTGCGACGTCCACGTAAGTCTGCTTGGCTTGCTCGGAGCTGGCGCCAGTGGGTAGCGCCGAAGCGGGTGGCCTTGGGGGTCACGTGGCTCTGGGAAGCCTTACCAGGCGGCTGGCCTGGGGCTGGCCGGGCCCTCGTGGGAACACACCCCTGCTTTCAGCCCTGTTCCCCGCTGTGGCCCCACCCCTGGGGGCCCTGCCCTCTTGCTTTCATTGCTAGCCAAGGTCCTGCCCTCTCTGAGCCTGGTCTCAAGCTTGGGATGCTGCTCTGTTCCTTTGATCCCATCTCCCTGGGGCTGGGAAAGTCATGCCCCAGAATCCCCGGGGCCTGCGTCCTTCCTCTCCTGCCTTTGCTTCCGAGGTCTCACGGCTCAGTCCTTTGCCTCCTGAGAAGTTGAGGGGATGGGGGGACTTGGGTCCTCTTCCCAGATTTCTCCTCGAGATCCTGGTGGGGAAGCCTCAGCCCTTCCCTGGGTCTTAGTGTTGTCATCTGAGAAATGCTCAGAATAGCGCTTCATTTCAACGAGTGGCCAAGAGGGACATTTGAGGTTTAGGGGTGTGTGTGTGTGTGTGTGTGTGTGTGTGTGCGCACGCATGTGCTTGTGAGCGTCTGTGGACCTGTGTGCACCCAGGCTTTAGAACTGCAGCCCTCGAACATGTGTTGGGCTACAGGTGAGAAAGAGACTGAAGTGAGGGCTGCCTGGCATCACTGAGGCCCAACAGAACTTTCCAGCTCCTCACCCCCGTGTATGAGCGCATCTCATATTCTCCCTCTGCTGCCTCTTTCCTTCGGGTATCTCAGGTTCCACCTCCATGTCTTTGTATCTTTGTACTGTCTCTTTCCTGTCTGGCTTTCCTCTTCGTGTCCATGTCACTCTCTCCCTCCTGCTGTGCTTCTCAGGACTCTGTAGGTACATGTCATCCTCATGGTCCTGCCTTGTTCCCCAAGTCCCAGCCCTTTGTCCTGACTCCCCAACCCTTTGTCCTGACCCACAGCTGTAAAAGCCAAAGACTTCCCTCTTGACTCCATGCATGGGGGGCCCATTTATCTCCCAGGTTTCTTCCAAAGCACTCTGTGGCTTGGGGGTTTGGAGGGCTCATGTCCTCCTGCCCTCTGTCCCAGCAACACCCCTCCTTCCCCAAGGCAGCTACAGATGCCCCAGAACACCCCTAACGCCTGACATCTTTGTGGAGGTGTTGCCCTCATGTGTGTGTTGAGAATCCCCCATTCCCGAGCCTGTACTGAATATGACGTTTTTCCCTGAGAAGAACGATCCCTGAGATGTCCCTGATCTACCCAGTGGCACTGAAATTATGTGACTTAAGAGTCATCCAGGACGCAGGGTTGTTTGAGGTCCTGGAAAGAGCCCTGGCTTAGGAGATGGAAGACCTGGGTTCAAATTCTGGGTCTCTTCCTTTCCAGCTGTGGCGTCTCAGGGCACCTGCAAAATAGCAACAGTATGGGTGATGTCATCGAGTTGTGGAGAGGGTGGGGTGAGATGAGGCGCCCAAATGCCCCTTAGCAGTGGTGGTGCTGGGGGTCTGCAGTATCTTCCCCATTGCCCAGGCTCTGCCCTGCTGGAGTACGCTCAGTACCGGAGGTGGCGTGGGGTGCTTTTGTCCAGCTTGGAGGGGCTGGAACGCAGCAAGGACAACCTGTAGTTTAGTCCACTTCTCAGGATGAACACAGACCTCCTCTCTTGCCTGTGTGGGTGGGTGTCTCTGAGGGGTCCCTGGAGAGGAGAGAGTGCCAGGTCCCTGGCCAGGGCGTCTGTGCTGGTGGCGCCGGCTCCTGGGGCACCTCCAGGATGGTGCTGCGGGTGGGTGGAATCCACAGGAGTGAGACACCGAGGCCAAACGTGCCAAGGATGCTTGGGGCTGCTTATCTCTGGCCAGGAATGTGCTGTGGTATTATTAGCCGGCAGCCTTCTCGCCTTTGGAATAATCACCCCAGTGTCATGGCAGACACCTGTCCAGCTCTGCCTGCCCAGACAGCCCTCGGGTGTCTGCACCGAACCTCCCGTGGCTGGAGCTCATGTGTGTGTGTATGTGTGTGTGTGTATCCATGTGTATGTGTGTGGGGCACGTGGCTGTGTGGGTGCAAGTGTGCCTGTGTATCTGTACTGTGTTTTCACGCGTGTGTGCAGATGTGTGTGTGCACATGGGTTAAGTGCACATGCTCGTGTGTAGATACCTGTGCAGGCATGTGTGCATGAGTGTGTGTGTATGAGTACGTGTGAGTGTGCATGATTATGTGTGTCTGTGTGTGCCCCTACCTGGGGGAAGCAGGAAGCCCTGAGGAGGCCTGGGAACAGGAGGGAAGTAACAGACAGAGGGGAGGCTGATGACCCCACCCTGCCAGGGCGTGGTGAGAGGCTGGGAGGCTGGATGGGGGCGGGGGACAGCAGGTAGATGCGCAGGGCAGGCAGGAGGGGCTGCTGGGGCTCTTGGCACTTGGGGTCTGGGCCACTCCCCTTGACTGGACTCTTCAAGGCAGCATGATAAAGAACCTGAGGCCGGCCAGCCTGAATCCATCATTCACTAGCCTTGTGACCTTGGGCAAGTGACTTAACCTCTCCAAGCCTCAGTTTCCTCACCTGTATGATGGTGATAATAATAGTAACCTGCCCAGGAGAGTTATAGGGAGAGTGAAAAAAGTGCCTGACACACGCACAGAGCTTGATAAATGATAATATATCACCATCATCATCATGACTATGGACCCCTCTGCCTGCCCTGCATCTGGCTTTGACAGTTCCTCTCTGGCCAGGACCTCCAGGCAGAATGGGCGACCCCCGGCTCATCTCCCTCATGGCAGGGCAATGAGATGGAGGCCTAGAGAGGGCACAGGAGTGGTCCAGGGTCACCAGGAAGACGGGCGGAGCCATAAAGATGCAGCCCCTTGGCTCCTGGCAGCACTTCTGCCCACAAAAGCGACCAAGGCTCTTTCTGCCTCGCTCGTATTTCTGGGTTGGCAGTGCCTTGCCAGGAAGGAGAGGTAAGGAGAGTCTGGCAAGCTTTCTCACCCAGGCCAGCTGCTGCGGACAGCCCAGGACGCATCTGTTCACCACACAGTTTCTTATGGAACTGAGGTTTCCATTCCCTGTCTTAACTACCCTCCAATGAGTCTTTGCTTTTGAGCTCTCCAGATCCTGCTGCAAATCCTGACTCTCAGATGCAGAGGAGTGGGCCCCAGCGGGGCCAGGCCCCAGGATCCTCGCTCCCTGGCCCAGTCCTGCCCAGGAGAGCTGGCCATCTGGCTCTGGACTGTGGTGCTCGCACCTGGTTGGGCTACCCTGGTCGCACCTTCTACCCCCAATTCCGGCCAGATGGGAGTGGAATTCCTAGGAAGCTCTGGGCCCCCACCTGCCTTCCCTCTGCCCCTACTGGCACATCCGCATCCTGTCCCTCGCCCTGCTAGGCCTCCCTGGAACTCCCAGGTGCCAGGACGGCTGCCCCCTGGGGTAGCAGGCCCAGGGTGTTGCCAGGAGTGTGGAGGTGGGAGTGGGCACTGCGGCGCCTCGGCATGGTGGGGCGGGGCTGGGCAGAGGCAGGTGGGATCTGCCAGGATCCCCAAGTGTGCACAGGCTGTGATTGCCCTGGACGCCGGCCAGAGAATTGTTTTTCACAACCACCACCCGCTACCGGAAGAAGAAAAAAAAAGGAACAACAACAAAAACAACCACCAAATTTTTTTTTTTTTGAATCTGCCGTTAATGGCCGATTGGCTGTACATTATTAAACAGGCAGCTGGAGATCTGCCAGGGAAGGGTGCTTGAGCCAAGACTCACAGCCTGAACACAATGTTCCTAGGAAAACAGTCACCTGTGGGGTCCCCGGGGAGGAGGACCCAGAGGGATTGGCCCTTGCCCGGCTCATCCTTCCCACCTCAGCCTCTGCTCTGGTCATCTTGTGGGGAGCAGGGCCGTGCTGCGCCTGGAGCCCAAGCATCCTTCGTCCGGGCCCTGTGGCTCCCTCGCCACCCCAGGGGCCCGAGCTGCTCTTTCCCTCCTCACGGTTAAGTGGACAGGCTCCTGCTTCCATCCCATGTGGCTGAGGCCAGCGCTGACTCACCTGGGGGCTGGGCTGGGAGCTGGGCATCTGGTCCTCTGTTCGATTCCATTGAATTCCTCCTTGTGGTGACATTGGGACTCCCTACTTGTCCTCCCTGGGCTTCAGTTCCCACATCACTCCAAGGAGAGGACTGGGCTGGTCAGCACTAAATTCTCACCAATATTTTGTGAGCCCTGACTGGGTGGCCTTGGGGAGAGGCTGGGGTGACTGTTACCCAGACTTTGGAGCACTTCTTGCTCCTCCCTGATTCCACTGGTGAGACCAGGAGCCATGTCTCATGCAAGAGGGGCTGGCCACTGGACCCGTTCACATCCTTTTGGAAGTCCCTCCAGCTGTCTTGACGCCAGCCAGGGTAAAGGTCAAAGGTGTGAAGGTGACATCAAGTGGGAGAAAAGCAGAGGGTCTGGAGTTGGGGCGACTGCCATCTTGGTGAAGCCAGTGCTGTACTAGGGTACACAGATAGGAGCACAGTATGGGGTCCGGGTCACGCCAGGGTGGGCCCACTGCCTTCCACATGGTCAGGCTGCTGCTGGCATGTGTGTGTGGGGGCATTAGTTTGGGAACTGATCCTAAGGAACCTTCTCTGAGCCTCTAGAGATAAGATGGCATAGCGGTTAGGAGTACAAACTGGGCTTCCCTCCCATCACCACTGTTTCTTTGCCATCTTACTATTATTGACATTGGGCAGGTGGCTTCACCTCTCGTGTCTTAGCTTCCTCGGCTGTACAAAGTCGGTTAGAATAACACCTACTCCCAGGGCTATGGTGTGGAGTGAATGAGCTTGTGCATGGACAGGGCCCGGCATGTGTGAGGGGCACACTAGCTGTTGGGAGGGACACACTAGCTGTTGGGAGGGAAGTGGTGCCTCCTGCTGGCATTCTGCTCTTCCTCTTCTTGTCACTATGTGTGTATGTGTCTGTGCTTCTGTTTGTTCGATGTCTCTCCTCTTCCAGACCTTGAGGGCAGGCTCTCCACCTGCAGCTTGACCCACTGCAGCGCTCACAAAACATTTGCTGACTGAATGGGTGAATGAATAAATGAACAAATGAATGAAGGTTAACTGGAAAAGGATCAGAACCAGGGAAACACCTGAGCACCTAGAAAGTGGAAAGATCCAGAAACTGTGAAAGAGCTGGGAACGTTCAGCCTGGGAATTGACTGTTCTGGGAGGTTGTGAGTGACTCTGTGTGAGTGTGTGTGTGTGTGTGTGTGTGTGTGTGGTGTGTGTAAGAGTTTCGAATAAAGCTTTGAAAAGGTTTGTTCTCTGAAGTGGAACCAGGAGCCTCGGGAAAGCAGGCTGCCTCTCAGTGGTGGGAGCTGCCTTGAATGTGGGAGGGACTCGGGGCCTGAGGTGTGCAGGCAGAGACTGGGGGCACGCCTGGCACAGGGGGAGCCCTGACTCTCAAGGCCCTGAGGTCCTTGCTGGCTCGCTGCTGCTTCAGCTGGAAGAGTAGTTGCAGTCCGAGCCGAGCCGATGTCTGTGAACTTCAGTTTTCTCATCTATAAAATGGGATTAATAATGGTCAATACCCATAGGATTGTCAAGAGGATTAAAGTGAGTTAATACCCACGAAGCTCTAAGAACATGAAAAGCACTCAATAAATTTGAGCATTTATCAAACAGGACCAAAGAGCTATGGTGTGGCTTCCTCGATGCCACATCGATGGCTGATGTGAAGGAGTAGGCTTCCTTGAAGGAGTAGGATGTGGGGGGAGCATAACCATACAGGGGGCTGCTCAGGCCAGACTCTGCACTCAGCGCCCAAAGTGGTTAAGTGATTTGCCCGAGGTCACACAGCCAGCCAGTGGGTGGCCAGGCTTCAGACTTGGTTTGTACAACTCCAAAGCCTGGACTCTCTCCCCTCCACTCCTCAGCCTGGGCAGGAGGGGGCCAGCTTTCTCTGATTCTCACCCCCTGGGAGGGACAGCACCTCATTGCAAGGTGGAGCAGAATGACTGTTATTCTCTATTATTCTCCATAAGAACCTAAGTCCTCAGGAAGGAAGTCTCCAGCTCTGTCCAACACTGAAAGTACTGCATAATTAAGAAAATGTGGGGAGAGCGTGAGAGTAGGACAAGGGTTGAAATTTTCAGCAGCTCATTGCCATGGGGCCCAGGGCAAGGAGAGAGTCATAAGAGGAACGCTGGAGGGATGAGGTTAGATGTTAGGAAGAAGGAATGGCGAGATGAGGGGCAACTTGAGGGGGTGCAGGGAAGGGAAGTAGAAGCACAGAAGGGTGAGGAGGTGGACCAAGGCCATGCTGGTGATAAGAGAGAGGAGGGAGAGGAACCCGAGGTTTGACAGACCCTCGGCCACTGGGCAGCTCCAGACTTTGGGCAGGGGTGGCCGGCTAGGGCCAGTCCCCACAGGGCTACTGGGCAGTGTCAAGGAGGCAGTTTTAGGGAGTAGGAGGCCAGTTGATCAGCACATGAGCCAGCCTGGGACAGCAGGTGCAAACGGAAAGTTCAGCCACCAGCCCGCCTCCTTGCCTCTTCCAGCCGGGCAGCTGGCTTGTCCTAGAGGTCAGCTCTCATGCTGGGGCCAGCACGCTCTCTGCTGATCAGTCCCCACAGGCCTGGCTTTGTCAGGGTGCTATGCTTAGCAACTGCTCAGTCCCTGACTGTTTCTGCCTCCTGGACATTCAGAGATGAATGGGAAATGGTCCCAGTCTCAAGGAATTCACAGATGCAGGGGCAGAAAGACAAGGGAGGTGTACATGGGCAGTGGAATTTGCCCTGGCTCACCTTCCCAAGACAGTTTTTCAAATATTTGATCATCTGAAATAAAAATTGGGCCCAATCTTTCTTGTGCTTTTATTCAACAAATATTTATTGAGTGTGTGCTGTTGTCCTCCTCTGGATGCTCTGGTTTATAGCGTATAGAAGAGAACTTGACATTTCTGATGGTGTCTGAGCAGCGTGGAGTAGAGTGGAACTTTCATCTTCTTTCATCTGGCTTCTGTACCTCTATTCACACAACCAAAAGTGCACGTACCTTTGGGGGTCAGCCATATCCTATTGCCTGCTGAACCGAATTTGTTTTCACTAAATCTTAGACTTTTCCTTACATGATCAATTAATTCAGTTTTTTAAAAAAATGACTCTTGAATCTTAGTTCAGGACTTTACTCCAAGAGAAATGCTTCCTTGCTAATTTTGGCCTTTTTATAAAGTCAGTTTTGCGCTTCAATTCAGTTCCATACCTTAGTTCTTCTTTCTGTTTTTTGCTTTCTACGTGTGCTTGGTGAGTCTCCATCCTGAGTCCTCACCTAGTTACTGATAAGTATGTCGGACAAGCCAGGTCAGAGGACAGCACCCTTTGGCAAGTCAGGAAGTTGACATTGATCTATTAATCAACACCCCTTGGCTTGCTGGCTAGGAATCCACTCGACTTTCTGTCTTTTCTCTAAGCGGTTCATCATGGATCCTGCCAACACCTTCCTGAAACCCAGATAATCTAGGTTTGGGGATTCCCCAACAGTCCAGTCCAGGAACCGTATAATAATGGGGTTAAGGGTGGTGGATGTGGCTGTGTGAGGGAGGGTTGCGGGCTCTCCCTGAAAGGATCCATTCTGAGCCAGTGATCATCGCTGGGGGAGACCTAAGAGGAATCCTGTCCTGGAGGCACCTAAATCTCAGGGTCCTTCCTGCTTTAAAATCGCACTTCTCGGGGGAGATAGGGATTTGTGTGCAGTCAACTGACAGTAGCAGCGACTTTCTGCCAAGGATCAACTGCCTGGACATGTGTTCCAGGAATCTTCCAAGGGACCTGAGAGGTTATCGGGTGAGGACATGAAAGCCAAGAGGGGCCGAGAGTGACCTTTGGTCCCCAAGACAAAGCAGGGCTGAGCAGAGCTGGAACCGGAGGCCCTGACTCCCAGTTGGAGGCTCTTGGGGCTGGGTCCCACTGCCTCTCCTGGCTGGAAACTGAGGCTGGCTCCGGGGAGGGAGGGGCTGTCATCATGTATCTTGGGGACACACTGTTGGCAGACTGGTTTTCCCCATGCTTCCCCTGCCCTCTGATCCTCCACCCTCAGACTGTGGTGCAAATCTGAGAGTAGGACCCCTGAATGTGGAAGGCCTCGTGCTTCTCCCTCCCAGGGGGAGTGTGTGGCAAAGGGCCTGAGGCATTGCTGCACTTTGAGAGAACGCATGCAAATGAGATGCAAATAGGGGACTGCGGCGGGGCCTGGGGTGGGGGGGGGGGGGGGCCCTGATCCTGCCTCAGTCTGGCCTGAGTGTTAAGGATGACAAATAGTAAAGGAAACGACCATTGACCTGGGCTGTGAAGCCCAGCCTCAGGAAGGAAGGGAGGGAGAGGGGCTCTGTGGGGCAGCAGGGCGGGGTTTGGCTTCTGGAGTCAGCTCTGGAGGGTGCCCTAACCAGGGGGTCCCAGGGGTGGCCCAGAGATGACAGCACCCTGGAGGATAGCTCAAACTCATCCCCAGCTGCAGGGGGGTGGTGTGGTCAGAAGGGGGAGGGTGCAACCCGAATGCACAGACTTTGACCAATTGCCTAGGGCGACCCCCAGGGCCTGGCTCCCAGCCAGCGTGTGTCAGGTCCAGCAGGATTCTGAGGGCCAGGGTCTCTCCCCTTGGGATCTGGGCATGTGGCCCTGTCTTCTCTGTAGTGGAGGGAGAGGAAGAGGGCGGGGCCAAGGGCCCTGGAGCGGGTGGCTCCAGCAACTGCCCCTGGAGGCCACTCCCCTGCCTCCACCCTAGGAAGATTTAAGGAGCCAATCCCTCCCTGCTGGGTGTTTGTGGTCAACTCTTAGCCCAGCTCTGAGGAGCTTCCCCACAGTACTGTAAGAGCCTGGGAATCTGGCCCAGCGAACGTGGGGGTCAAGGGACGTGGTGCCCTCCAGGGGGAGTGCTGGGACCTGGAATGCCCAGTTGTGCCATATGGTGACCGAGCCTTGAGTTGGAAAACCTGGATCCAAATTCCTCTTCCTTCATCAACTGCTCTGTGAGGCTGGGTGATCGCTTAACTGCTCTGAGCCCATCTCTAAGACTCGGATAAGAGTCATAGTCACCTGCCAGGTTTTAATGGGGGTCTGCATGGAAAAGCACATGCAAAAGGTTTGGTGCAGGGTGGGCGTTTAAATAGGGGTGAAAATGAAATGAAGGAGCCAGTGAGTTCAGCTGTGGGTTGACACGCCTCTCACAGCCCGCTGTGGGGCTGAGAGGCCCGGGAAGCCGGCACTCAGTGCTCTTGGGCCTTGACCTTTCTTTCTTTTGACTTTCTCTTGGCCTTTTTTTCTCTGTCTCTCTGTGTCCTTCTGTCCCCCATTCTGTTGCGTCCCCTACTCTCCCCATGGCAATGCCTAACTCAGCACCTGGCCCCGACGAGAGCGGTTCATTTTCCCTCTCTTCTCTGTGGCCTCTCTGTGGCTCCATGGGCGGCCCGCCACCCCCAGCTCCCTCTCCTTCATCCCTCTGGGTCCCTGCTTCTGACCCACTCTTTGTCCCACTCTCTCCTCCTGGCTTTTCTGCCCTCCGCGTCTCTAGCGTCTATCTGCCATTAACAAGCATCCATTGAACGCCTGTTAGATGCCAGGCACTGCCCGGCTCCTTTCTGTGTTCTGCGTCTCCTTGCCTCCCAGCTGCCGCTTCTCTCCCCCCCGCCCCGTGCGGCCTCCTGCCCTCCCTTCCCCCAGCTGCACTGGGCTCCAACACTGGTATTATTCAGTTTTATGAGAACCCCCCCAAGGCCTGCCCCTGAATGGACCAACCACAACTGGAACCAGATGTGCAGTGCTGGGCTTGTGGATGGGAGGGAGGAAGGGAGGGAGGGGGGAAAGGGGCATGGACTGGCTCAGGAAGAGGGGAAGGAGGGTTGGGGGATGGGAGATGGGAAACCCTGGGAATCCTGAGTCTTCATCAGCCTGGAGGAGGAGGAGCTGGGAGGGGACAGAAGGGCTGAGCAGGCTTCTTTGGGAAGCAGTTCTGGCACTGTGTGTGTGTGTGTGTGTGTGTGTGTGTGTGTGAGATCGGCTGTGGGACAGCTCTTGGAAATAAAGGGAACGGCTGCTCTTCTTTGAAAGCCTCTAGTTTCTTGACTTCCTCTCTGTGTGGTTTTTAGAGATTTGCTGAATTCATGGTTCTGTACCCAGGTGTTGGAGCAGGAAGGCTGGGACAGAGGGAATGATGGTGGAGTGGGGGATGAGAGCGGCTGGAGGACGGTGTTTCTCAGAGCCCCCTGCGTCTGCTGCAGCCCTGGGGTGGGTGGGATGCTCCTGGGACATCTGTGTGTCAGTCTGACGGTCCCCATGTCTTAGCATACTCAGGTTTTCTGTCTGTGATAAAAGAAGTCTGCATACAGTTATCTTGGTACAGCCTTGTGCAGAATTAAGCGTTTAAAAGAGCCCTTTCATTCAATTTTTAACTCATCATCCATCCATCTCTCCATTGTTCACTTGTTCATTACACATTTATTGAGAATCTACTAGGTGTCAGCGTTGTGCTAGGCACTGGACAAAGTTGGAAAGGAGAAAGAAAAAGACAAGTAGATCTTTGCTCAACTATTGGAAGATACAGGAGTGCACCCAACAAGTGTATGTCACAGCATTAGCATTTGAGCGAGAGCCTCGGGTATTCAGCAGAGGGGTCAGTACCCACCAAATAGCTGGAGAAGGATCCATAGAGAATGTGGCTTTTGAAGTGAGCCCTGAATGATGTGATGGCAAGGCTCAAAGGGCAGGGCTGCACCACAGAGGGTCTCGGATGTCATGCTGCAGAGCTGGGACTGGATACGGTAGGTTGTGGGGAGCTAGGGACTATCTGGTGTCAAGCAGGATGATAGTAGGTGTGGGTTGGAAGGAGGTGACGGGGAGGATGGCACTTCTGCTCTTCTGTGACCTGGGAGACCTGGGAGAGGGTTCCACTTTTATTTTCTTATTTTAATTTTTAAATTAAAAAATTTTTTTGGCCGCACGGCATGGCATGTGGGATCTTAGCTCCCCGACCAGGGATTGAACCCACGCCCTCTGCACTGGAAGCACAGAGTCTTAACCACTGGACCGTCAGGGAAGCCCCGAGGGTTCCACTTTTATACCAGACCCCCCTATCTACCTCTAGAAGAGCCTAGATGGCTGACATGGACTACTGTCACTTCCCTCCCCTGACCAGGGCTGACCCAAGCCCCTGAGCAGCCCCTGGTCTGCAGGGGGTGTGAGGGTTAGGCAGGATAAGGCTATTTGGGGACAACTTTGTCTCAGAGTTGGGGCAGTGAGGGCTGGGCAGGGACCCCAGGAGGCCTGGGCCAGGTTTTCCTACACAATCTCAAAGGCACGTTCTATGGGACCAGGTCTTTCCCATCTCTGGTCAGTTCCCACGTACTTACAGATTGAGGACACTGTCAAGGTTGGTAGGTTCTGAGATGCTGGGACTCTGGGAGGCCAGCCACAGCTGCTTCCCCATCACTGCCCACCGACTCTTCCCATCTGGGAGGGGATGAGGTCATCTTGCTCTGGAGGCAGGGGGTGGATGCAATGAGGCCTCCATCTCTGTCCTCCCCACGTAAGGTCCTGAGGAGGTGCCTCTCTCCCCGTCTCCGTCCTCCTGGGCTTCACTGTCACGGATGGGGGGGGGGTTGGGGAGCAGCCCTCTCACGTGCTGACCATCTCTGTGACGCTGGCCCCAGATGCCACCAAATCTTTCCTGAGGCTGTTTGTTCCTCTCGGGGCTCCCCTATCACTTTACTCTTTGGAAAATTGAAGCCTGGGGAAGGGTTTGGCTGGATTCATAAAATCAGTGAGCATTAGAACCAGAAAAGATCTCTGAAGACCTTTGGATCCAAACTCATCGGCCAGCAGGGGAAACTGAGGAGGCTCAGAGATGCAGGCCACTGACCCAGAACCTCACAGGAGGGTGGCCCAGGTGGCCAAGAGAAGGACCTTTGAATCTCTGGAGGGCTGAGTGGTGGGGAGCTTGTCTCTGGAGCCAGCCCGTAGGATCTGAGTTCCTGCTCTATACCATCCTGTGTGGTCTTGGACAAGTCAGCTAACCGCTCCAGGGTCACTTTCTTCAGCTAAAATAACAAGGGAGATTCGAAGATTAAGTGAGAGAGAGAGAATATTCTTTAAGTGCCAGGCGTACAAATAGGTATGCAGCAAATGACTTTTTCCTTCCCCTCAGAATAATCCTATCTGCTTCTTTTATCATTTGTATGGTACCCCAAACCTCAGATCACATTTCCCCCAATATTTTTAATTGTAAAATTTTTTTTGCATATCGAAAAGTTGAAAGGATAATATGGTAATCTCCCTGATTCTGTAAAAAACACGTTGCTACATTTGCTTTATCACATTTCTATCTCTCCGTCCATCAATCCGTCTTATTTTTATTTTTGGATGTATTTCAAAGAGAATTGAAGCATGCATTTCATTAATGAGAGTTCAATTCAAATCATTTTTGAATATACAGTCACAAATGTCCTAACTCAGCCCAGAGAAAAAAGCCAGGATTGTTATCCCACATTTGACAGAAAAAAAGAACAACAAAAAAAAAACAGGTTCAGAAATGAGATTTTAGGTCTCCAGTCACAAAATGAGTTGGAAACAGCATAAGGCAGAGCGGTTTACAAAAGTTGGGAGTTGCTATTACTATTATTGTCTCACCAACCATCTTTCTCCACCCAGTAGCCCTTGGGCCATTTCTCTGTAGCTGTGTCTCTTCCATGGGGTCCTGGACCTCTTGGCATCCTGCCCCCTCTGCCCCGAAAGCCCTCTGTCCCTCGCTTCAGGTCCCCTGGGAGACTGCTGGGCTGGCGGCCAAAGGGGGGGGCACCCTTCTTGGCATGCCTTGTCGCAGGCATACGGGCCCTGCCGCCCAACTGGCCGAGCTGGGAGCTGGACGTGAATGCCCTGGCCGAGTGCTTCAGGGGTTAAAGGAGGCGGCGGGCAGACTGCTGGCCGGCTCCGGGAAGGGGGAAGGAGGAAGGAGGAGGCGGTGCGCTGACAGCCCGCCCGCCTCCACTGCCAGGGGAGGGAGCCTGGCGAGCTGCGCCCTTGCTCAGTTCCCAGTAGGGGCCCTGGGACCAGCTCTGCCCCCTGCGCCAGCTCCCTGCCTGGACACAAGGCTCACTCACGCCCTCCTCTTGGCAACCAGCTTCTTGCCAGCCACAGCTGCTGCCCCATCACTGCCCACTGCCGCCCCCCCCCCCCCCTCCTGTGAGCCCAGACACCCATCCCACCCAGTGGCTCCTCTGCCGGAAAGGTGAGTGTGGGTTGTGCGTGTGTGTGTGTGTGTGTGTGTGTGTGTGTGTGTGTGTGTGGCGGGCTGCCGGCACTGGTGCTGTCAGGACCACCAGTGGGGCATAAATTAGGGGAGGGGGGAGGTCAGTCTGCCTGCTCACGTGCCTCTGGGCTAGGTAGCCCCTCCAGGCCAACATGTCAGCCCCCTGCCGCCGTCAGTGTCTGGTTCTGGCAGGGGTGTCTGGGGCGTGGTTGTCCCTGCTTGGAGAGAGACCAGTCACAAGGAGTTTTGTTTGCTGGGGAAGGTGCTGGTGTTAGTGGCTGCTTGAGACCGAGGCCAGCAGGGACGAGTGGGGAGGGACACACTGACCAAGGCAGTGGGGAGGTTGGGGCATTTAGTCTCCAGGGTCCCTTCCCTTGCCTGCCTGCTGTCGCAGGGCTGCCTGGGGGCGAGGACCACGACACAGGCGTGGGCAGTTTTTCCTCTCCATTTCTTGCCCTGCCACGGGCGGGAGCTGTTACTGGGCACCTTCTTCCTCCTTGGGGCTCTTCTTGCTTCCACGCCTCGTCTCCCAGGGGCAGCCACGTCTGCGAATGAGGGTCTGGCAGGCTCAAAAAGGTTTCCCACTTCACCCTCCTCAGCGTGGGTCTGTGCTCCCTTGCCCATGGGCACAGCCTGGCATGAGTGCCCCCTGCCGCCCTCCCCCAGCCAGCAGCTCCGACTCCCTTCTCACCCCTCTGGGTAGAAATAGCTAATCCAGGTGGTTAATGAACAGACACACGCAGCTGCCTTTCACCCCCCGCTCCTTCCTCTCTCCCCACCGCTCTCTCCTGCCCTGACCCTCGTTCATGCCTGCCACCCCTTGCCAAGCCCAAGCACCCATACAGAGCTAACCTCAGTGTCTGTCCCCTACCCTCAGTTCAGGACCAGGGCCAGGACTGCCTCTCCAGATGTTTTTAGGTTGGGCACTGTCTTAGAAGAGGAAACTGGGAGGGTGGTGACCGAGGGGTGACCAAGAGAAGCCCGCTGTGCTCCCGAGCTGGGCTCCCTGCAGGGGGGTGGGATGGGGTTAGGGGACGGGATGGGTGCTGGGTAGGGGAGGAACTGGCTTGGGGAGGGCAGAACAGGCGGTCGTGGAGTGAGGCTTAGAGGGGCAGCTGGAGGTGAGGGTTCTAGAGCCTTTGGGGACAAGGGCTTCTCTTCTGGGAGCCCCAGCGTTCCTTGCCTGTGGTAGAGCCAAGCCAGGGGTTTGGGAGGGTGTGGGGGGAGTACGCTTTTTCCTTGCGTCTCTGCTGGGCCCCTTCCTGCAGCTGCCTGGGTCGGGTGGGGACCACTGTGGCTCACACTTGGCCTTAAGTTGCTCCCACCCCTGCCAGCTGGCGGCTACTCCAGTCTCCCCCACCCTCGCTCTCCCCCAGGACCTCAAAGCTTGCTAAGGCTAAGGCACCCTCTGCCCTGACCCCTCTGGCCTAGGAGAGTAGGAGGGAGGACCTGGACCTGGCTCTGGAGTGGGGAGCTGGCTGGGACAGCTCTCAACGGGATCGGTGCTGGGATCGCAGCGTGGGGTTGGCCTTGATTCTGCTGCCCGCAGAGGGCAGGGAGTGGAGACAGTGGGCCAGGGCCTAGGAGGGTCTCTCAGCCAGTCTAATGGGACTGGGAGCCAGAACTTTGAGCTGAGAATTCTTGGGTGGCGGAGGAGGCAACCTGGGAACCTCTGCTTCCAAATCCTTGGCCTTGAACCCTTCTGGCTCTCCTTCCTGATCCCTCATCCCATGCTTCATCCTTCACTTCTCTCAAAGCCCCAGTTCAGAATCTCCCATGGGGGCTGCGGTGCCCAGAACTGTAAACACAGGGAGCTGGTGGCCAGGTTGGAGGGGGGCCAGGGTGGGGTGCAGAGGAGTTCAGAGAGGAGGTTACTCTTTGGTGACCATCTTCTCATTGCCGATGGACTGTGGCTGAAGCTTTGGAGTTTGGGAACTCTCAGTGCCCTGTTTCTACTGAAGTAAGAGTAGGAAGCAAAGGGGCAGAATGGATTTTAGTTTGGTGAAGGAAGCTCACCTCGGTTTAACGAAGGGCTTCCTAACAAGCCTGGCGGGTCAGCAGGAGAAAGGGCTGCCTTCTAAGGTAGTGAGCTTCCCGTCTGGGGGTGGGGAGTTCAGACAGAACTGGACAGCAGCTTGGAAGGATTCCTGAGTTGGGATGTGGTTAGAAGGGATGACCTTGAAGGTCTCTTGGGATGCTGAGGTCCTGGGATTCTTAGAGTCGGGGAATTCTCTGACACCCGGATCAGGGAGCAGGAAGGCAGTGGCCTCTGGCCTGGGGTGTGGGCACAGGCAGGACATCTCAGGGTCCTTTTGCGCCCTGCCAATGTTCGGGGAACAGAGAGCCTGACGCTCTGCCCTCACACCCATAGCTCACTGCCCCACCAGGTCTGCTTCCTGCCAGGATTTTGAGTTTCTTCCGATTCCTCTTGTCCCACTGCTTGCCTTGCCCGGCTGGTTAACCCCACAAGGGCTGGAGCAGACCTGTGGGCCCAGGGCACGGTGTAGGATGTAGGGGAGCCCTGCTCCCCTGCAGTTAGAGCCCACATCCCGCCCTGAGGTGCTAACTGGGGGCAGTAGGCAAGGAGGGGTGTGTGCTATGAAGGTGGGCAGCTTGAGCCCCTGTCCAGTTTGCCCCCCAAAAGGGGCCCCCCCAGCCTGCCTGGAAATGGTAGGCAGCGGAGCTAAGATCTGAGATGGGAAAAACACAGGGGCTGCACTTCTCTGAGCCTTGGTTTCCGAATTTGTAAAATAATACGGGGTAGTCAGGGCAGCTAGAGGTGGTTTGTGTAACTAACTGCTGGGGGTGCCAGCCAAGGGTGTAGTTCTAGTGCCTCTCTGGAGTGTGGGAGGAGCCGGCCACCTGCTCCCCGCCACTGGCCTCTCCAGACCTGTTTTCCAAGGTTGGGGTGGGGGGGCTTGAGGGCAGAGAGGAGAGGCAGGGTAGGGGTGGGGTTCAAGATTTCTGAGCATCAAACCCTGGGAAACTTGAGTTTCCCTTGATGGAGTGTCAAGGTGGGCTTCTGGGGTGGGCTCTGGACCCACACTGGATGTCCCAGCCTGCCTCTCTCTGCAGCCCCTCCTCTCTGGATGCCCTGGGAGCCCTTTTCTCCTTAGTGGAGAGAGCGAAGGAGCAGGGTCCTGGTTTCAGCTGAGGATGAAGTCCCTTCTGATGTCTAACTTCAGTACCTTGGGACCAGATGAAGCTGCTCAGTTAGGATGCTTCTTCCTCTGGTCTGACAGGGACCCAGTGGGAGGGGCAGGAAGGTGAGATGCTGAGTGTGCCCTTGAGCCTGGAGAAGTCAGGGTCGGAGCTGGGGTGGCCGGCAAAGGGTTTCAGGTGCAGCTGCTCCGGCTTCTTGGCTTATTTCTGGGGCCTTGAGTCTCTTTCACCCCAGAAAGGGAAACCGAGGCCCAGTTGAGGGATATGTATCGAAGCGGGGCAGAGGAAAGCTCTCCCAGTTACTCGACTCTGAAAAAAAGCGAATCAGAAATGGGTTGGTGCTGCGGGAGGGAGGGAGGGATTTGGGGAGGCTGGAGGGACTTTTGTCCCCAGCACTGTCTGCCCATGGCCCCGGTCTTGGCTTCCAAAGCTATTAGGCGTGCAGAGGTGTGGGCACCAGCAAGCTGGAACGAGGGTGGTGGCGGGGGGCAGGGCTGCCAGTCCTGTGGGCCACGCCACCCCCCCCTCGGGTGCCCCCTCTATTATGCATGGTCACATGCAGCCTTCCCCTCCTTCCTTCTCGCCAATCACCTGAAACACTTTCCCATGGTTGGGGGCGGGGCCGCAGGAGGTGCAGCTGGGTCCCTGGCCTGCCTCTAGCCAGCTTGGTGACCTTGGCCATCTTCCTACTTGTCCACACCTCGGTTTCCTCAGGGAGGGTGGTCGGTGTCTGTGGGGTGGGGGTTGGTAGGTGGGCCCAAGGCCGTCCCTGGCGCTGCCAGTCCTAGTCCGTCCTCCAGGGTTAGTCTGGGCTCTCTAATCCCTGCCTTTTTAGGGCTGCAAGCCTGTAGCTCAGGCCTGGGTGTTCCAGGAAGCAGAGAGGGACTGGCCCAGAAGGGCTGTGTCCTGGGGAGCTGATGGGGCATGAGGGGCTACGGGAGGGCCCGAGTGGAATCCTGTCTTTCTGCCATTATGGGGCGAGGGTCCCAGGCCTAGGTCAGGGCCCCCAGGAGACTTCCTAGGCCTTCTCCAGCAGAGAATATGGGACCCCTCAGTTTTCCTAGCCCTTGCAAGCTTCCTATGTGCTCACCTGTCTTCTAGATGGATTACAAGCCCCTTGAAGGCATGCCTGTGCCACTTGCCTCCCTGGTGATCCTTGCTGTGCCTGGCACAGTGCTGCTTAGCACGAACCAACTGACTAATGAGGGGCAGACGGGTGAGAGTTTTAGACAGTTTAAAAATTTTTTTAAAAATTTTATCCTTTAATGCAATTTTTAAAGGTTACGTTCCATGTACAGTTATTACAAAATATTGGCTAGATTCCCTGTGTTGTACAGTACATCCTTGTAGCCTAACAGTTTGTACAACCAATAGTTTGTACCTTCCACTCCCCTACCCTTATATCCCCCCACCCCCACCCTGCCACTGGTAACCACTAGTTTGTTCTCTCTATCTGTGAGTCTGCTTCTTTTTTTGTTATATTCACTAGTTTGTTGTATTTTTTAGATTCCACATATAAGTGATATACAGTATTTGTCTTTCCCTGTCTTATTTCACCTAGCATAATGCCCTTGACAGTTTTAATAATAATTTCTGCCTCATAGTGTGGCTGTGAGGATCAGATGAGTTAGTTCACTGAAAACACTTTGAACAGTGCCTGGCACATAGTAAGTGCTCAATAAATGTTAGCAATTATTATTATTGCTATTATTATAATTATTACTGGTGGTGGTGGTGGTGGTGGTGTCCTTCCAGGAGCCCAACTCTGGGTTGGCCCTTTTCTGTCTTGCTGTGGTTGTTCCACCCCTAAGATAGGGAGGCTTACGGGACCAGAGAGTGGAGGAGATGTTGGCATCATTTTCCCCCAAGGGGTCCTAGCATCAGAGCCCAGAGAAGAGACGTCCTCCCCCCCTCCAACTCTGTCTCTCTCTGTGACTGGGGGCTGGTGGGGAGATAAGGGGACCTCTCGAGGCCTTCTCTGCCCAGGGAGCTGTGTTTATGGAGAATTCTTGAGAAAGCTGCCATCACTGTAAACAAGATGCATTATTATAAACCAGCCCAGGCTCCCCTTCTTGGATCCCATCCATTCCTTGATGAGAGTCACCGAATCAGAGACTCCCAGGCCCAGCAAGGATGTGGCCTGGCCTCCAGGCAGGCCACTCTTGACCTCTGGGCAAGCTACTCTTGACCATGGACTATACCCATAGGGGTAGCAACTATATTTGAAAGTGAGATTCCCCAAATAATGCTGCAAGTTGCTGTGTCTTATACCCTCTAGGTCTCTCTGAAGTCTAACCTGCATCCCTCTTTTAAATTTCTTTTTATTTTTGGCTGTGTTGGGTCTTCGTTGTTGCGTGCAGGCTTTCTCTAGTTGCGGCAAGCGGGGGCTACTCTTCGCTGCGGTGCTAGGGCTTCTCATTGTCGTGGTTTCTCTTGTTGAGGAGCACAGGCTCTAGGCGCGTGGGCTTCAGTAGCTGTGGTTCGTAGGCTCAGTAGTTGTGGCTCGTTGGCTGCAGAGCGCAGGCTCAGTAGTTGTGGCGCATGGGCTTCATTGCTCCGCGGCATGTGGGATCATCCCGGACCAGGGCCTGAACCCGTGTGCCCTGCATTGGCAGGTGGATTCTTAACCACTGCGCCACCAGGGAAGTCCTAACCTGCATCCCCCTTGCTGCAACTTTAGTTTAGTCCCTTATTGGTAGGAGGTGGGGGAGAACCGTGCCCAGCCTTTCCTGCATGCCTCAGAGCTGGGAGCTTTGACCCCGTGGTGGCAGGGGCAGGCTCCTGGCCACACTCCCTCACCATCTGAGGCCTCTCTGGGGTCCTCTGCTTTCTGGTGCCCCTGATGTTCCTCGTTAGTAGGGGTCAGCCCTCAAGGCCTACTAAGCTACACCCTCCACCTAGCCCTGGTTCCCACCCGGGAAGGCTGAGGTTGCTCCAGGCTGGGCTGTGAGCTCCATTTCTGGACCCCTGGCCCGCCCAGTTGCACCTGTAAAATTAAGCTTTTTTTTTGGAGCAAGAATGGGCTTGGGCTGATGGTGACGACAGCTGCAAAGGGTTCCTGAGCTCAGCCCGACCCTATCTCGCCTCCCTTCCTCAGCCCCTGCTCACCTCTGCCCCATTGCTAGGCCATTGCCCATCTAGAGGAGGGGCTTACCTTTGACCCTTGACCTTGACCAGACCTGAGTAGTCAACTGGTCTCGACAACCCTTTATGCGGAGCAGCCTGTGGGTTCAGCATGGGGCTTGTTGCTAGGGGGGCGTTGCCCAGGGGCAGACAGAGGGCTTCAGGGGACGCATAAGGGAGGGTTTCTGCCCTGGGGTCCCTGTGGCCTAGGGCAGTGGGAGGGCAGGGCTTCTGCTCTGTCCCTGGACTCTGGACCAATCCCTTCCCTTGCTGGGCCTGATGTCCTCACCTGTAGGATGGAGGGCTGGAGAGACGCTGGGCTGGAAGAATCTGTGAGTCCATTTCCCTGCCGGAGCCTCCCCCGGTCCCAGGCTGTGAACTTCACCTTGCATTGACCTTGCTTCCCTCCCCACCCCGCCCCCCCACCTCTGGCAATCGCTGGCAGGAAGTCCTGCTGATTAGGGCCCTAATCACCAGCTGAGACTCCCAGAAACGCCGAGCTGGTAGAGCAGAGAGGGGCCCCCAGGCCAGGAAGGGGGAAGCACGGGGAGTTGCCCCCACCCAGGGTGTTGGCTGTGACTAGGGGGCACTGGATGCCTGCTTGGGCTTGGGGGTCAGCTCCTTGGGCTGGGGCAGTGCCCGGACACCCACTGTCAGGGCTGTGTGGCAGCGGCTGAGTGCAGCTGGGCACACTTAAAAGCCTTTTTGGGCATCTACCCTCTACCACGCAAGGTGCCAGGGGTATGTGTGGGGCTGGGAAGGCCAAGGAGACATGGTCTAGTAGGAAACAAAGGGGAGTAGACAGAGGGTTTCTGCAACATGCAGTGGGGGCATCAAGCAAGAAGGAGTGCACACGAGCTGGTGGAATGGAGAAGACTTTGGAGAAGAGGTGCCATTTGAGATGGGTTTTGAAGGTTGAGAAGGAGTTCGGCAGGAAGGAGAAGGGACAAAGTCTTCTTCAGGCACAGGGGAAGGCACGCACGAAGGCGCAGTGGCACGCATGTAACGATGGATAAAATAATGGCTCCAGGCCTGTGTCAGAGTTGGACAGGCTTAGGTGTCCCTCCCACCTCTGCTGCTTACTAGCTGTATGACCTTGGGCTGAGCCTCAGTGTCTGCATCTGTAAAATGGGGTTAATATGCAATCTTATAGCGTTATGGTGGGATGAAATGAGATTGTACTTGTGAAGTGCCTACTTATGAAGCTCAGTGTCTGCCACAGGCCAAGCCCACAGAAAGTGGTTTGTGTGGGAAAGGCTGGCTTTGTGGGAGCCTGGAGGTGTTGCTTGGGGTCCGGCTGTGGGGGATTTTCTGGGAGAGGGAAGCAGCAGAGGGCCTTCACGTAGGAGAAACACAAAGAGGGTTTTATTTAGGAAGGTGATTTGGGTAGCTGTGAAGGCTGTACTGAGCCAGGGAGATCGGGGACAGGCCACAAGTCCAATCTCCTGGAGTCCCCGGGCTGGGAAACCCTCTCCTGAGTCACTTCGCGCCTCTGGGCTTCCTTACCACGTGCTGTCCTCCTCTCCTGGATCAGGAGCCTGGAGATGCACTGAGATCTCCTTCCTGGAAGATCTTTCAGGACAGAAGAGAGCCCTCCTTGACAAGGCTTCACACATGAAGGGATGGACGACCGCAGCAGGCGGAAATGAGGGTAGACTGCGGGCAGCTCCCATTTCTAAGGAATCAAGGGACTCCTTTGGGGGGCTGTCCTTCAGCACCTGCCCGGCACCCAGTAGGTGCTTACTATTTGTTGAATGAATGCATGAACAAGGGTGTCCCCTGGTCAGTGCGGAGGCAGGGGGTGCCCAGCCTGACTGTAAGTGGCCTGGTTAGTGTCTGGACGGGGGCTGCCCATCCGTAGCCAAGAGGAATGTTGAGCGTTGCAGAGGCCAGGTGCTCAGCAACTGCATGGATGAGGGAGCGGAGATTTCAGGAGCTTTAACTTCCCGGAGTGAGGTCCTATCACAAGGGCAGTGTGGCACGGGGGGTCACGATCACAGACTCTGCAGCCACGCTGCCTGGGTTTGAATCCTGACCCCACCTCTCGCAGGCTGTGTGACTGCCGGCAACTTACCTAACCTGCCGGTGCTTGAGTTTATTCAGCTGTAAAATGTGGGAACCAGAAAGAACCGTGTCTTCTGGACATACCGCGTGACCTTTGGTTATTATTACTGCTATTGTTATTACCGTTGTGGATGCAGAGGGAGAGAGCTGGGTAGGGACTTCTTGGCAGGGATGAGAGCAGCTGCCCAGAGCGGGGTGGGAGAGCGCTAGCGATAGAAGAAGTCCTCGGTGCCTTATGAGCTGCCTCCTCGGACACCACACATGGTGCTGCCTCTGCTGTGGCCAGCTGAGCCGAGCTGAGCGTGGGAGCGGAGGCAGCAGCCAGGCCTGGATTCCAGGCTGGAGCCCTGGGAGACAGGGGCGAGCCAGGGCGAGGGGTGGGGGAGGAGAGGTGAGCAGAGAGGAGGCCAGGACTCTCCCTAGTCCCCAGCTGGGACCCCAGGAATTCCTTCCATCATCTCTTGCCAGAGGGCCTGGCCTTTTAGCTCCAGGGCCTTCAGAAGGCCTGTGGTCCATCTCCCTGCTTCCTGGGCAGACTGTTTCTGATGCCCCTTCACTGTTAGAAAGTGATTACTCTATACTAACCATCATCTGGCTGCAGCTCCTTTCTTCCCTCTTCAGCTCGCCTTCAGCTCTGCCACCGCCAGTGTTGTGGAATGAGCATCTGCTTTGCAACACGGGAGAGTGAGCGTAGACTTCAGTGCTCTTCCCTGACTTGGGGCAGGGGGAGGGGATTAACTGGAGGGACTGGTGGCAGCAGGGCTTAGGTGGCCTGTTTCTAGTCCCCCTTTGGCACTGAGTGACCTTGGGAAAAGCACTTCCCCTCTCTGGGCTTCAGTTTCCTCGTTTGTGAGATGAGAAGGTGGAGTTAGGAGAGTTCTTGCATTCTAATCGGTGATGAAGTTCTGCAAGTCCATGGATCTTTCTGAACAGGGAGGCTCTTGCTCTTGGGGCTCTTGGAAGAGTTGTCCACCATGGACGTGGGGGCCCTGGAGCGTCTTTACGCATCTACTGGGAAGCCTGCTGAGATGCTGAGGAGGTCCCTTCCAGCCCTGGGACTGGAAGATTCTTTGCTCAGTGACCTCTCCTCCAGCTCCATTTCTTAGAACAGAGCGGAGGGCAACAGCTGTCAGAGTTGAATGGGCCAGAGTTTCTGGGTCTCTGTCCCAGTGACTCAGGTGGGGATGTGCTGGCAGGATTTGAGCTGGTGAAGTGAGAGAGGGAACTGGGCAGATCTGCCAGCTCCCCCTTGGCCATGCTTAGGGGACGGAGTGGGAGTGAGTGATGTGCTCAGCAGTGGACGTGCAGAGAGGAGTGAGTAACAGTTGTGAGTAATGGCTCAGTGTCTCTGCCGGGCAGGTGGCTCTTAGACTGTACAGAGCTGCCTGGGGCTCCGGAAATGCTCCCTGGAGGCCAAGCCACTGAGTCACGGCGGCAGCCTGAGCTTTGCTGCCACTGCCCTCCTTAGGAGTTGGGAGTCGAGCCCCAGCCCCTCCCCCCATCTATACCTCCACACCCCCTCGGCCCAATAGCTGCCCTGTTTTGTCCTCTAAGCGCCCTAGTGACTTGGATTGCCTGAAGGAGTATAGATTTTGTATTCTGGCTGTCCTGGGTTTGAGTCCCAGCTCAACTGCTCATAACCGAGTGGTCTTGGGCAACTTACTTTTCTTGTTGAGTTTCAGTGGCCTCATCTGGAAAAAGGGAGTATTGCCTGTCGTGCATATTGTTGAACGGGTTAAATGCGGTACTATGTCTGGAGTACACAGTACACGGTAGGTATTCAAATAAAATGGTTGTCCCACAAACCCTAGACTCTGTTTTGCTTCTCCTCACCACCTCCACCTCTAAAATTCCTGCTTCCATGCCTTCTTCCCATAATTTTCAGGATGCTTATCCTCCAGTTAGATCTGCCCCATCGTTTGTGCACATGCCGTCCTGTTTCTGCCACCTCCTACCCAGCTTCCGTCTGTGTGCCTTACCCCCTCACCTGCTCTAGCAGAAGGATGGGCAAGGCTCAGGCGGCCCGGGCGAGTCCAAGGGGAATTTGTCACTTGTCCGGCTGCAGTGGGTGGTCAGGCTCCTGTGGGCACCTCACATCCCCCACCTCTGCTGGTTCATGCTCTCCCCTATCCACTGTCTGCCCACATGGGTCATTTCCCCCTCTGGCTTTCTGAAATCAGCGGAGCTCAGGGCCATGCAGACTGCCCCTGCTAGTAGGTGTGCTGGCCATGCTGCTGTGTTCCATCTGTGCGGCTCTGCTTGGGGCGGGGCGGGGAGGGAGCGCCAGGGAGTGACTTTGCATCTGCACCTGGCAGTGGTCCTGTGGTGTGTGTGTGCGCGCACGCGCTCTGCGTGCGTCTCGGGGCGTCTGAGCTGTGTGTGTGCCGTGTCTCTGGGTCACTGGGCCTCTATCTGATGTGAGCTCTCTCTCCTGTCCAGTTAAAATCTGCCTGTTTTCCCAGCCAGATAAAGCCAGGTCTTCCGTTGCCTCTCCCTCCACCCCCTCTTCCCTCCAGACCTGGTTTCGGATGTGTGCATCTTGGAGGGCCTCCCGGGGAACAAGGAAACATTGCAGAGGGGTGGATATGCGTCAGATGGAGCTGAACAATGCCGGTGACAGCCAGGCCTCCGCTGGCCTTCAGTGCTGGCCTGGCTTCAAGTCTCTGCGGCTGGCTAATTGGGATCGAGAGGGGGCTTCCTGCAACTCAGCCATAGATGGATTTAAAGGAGCTCCATGGAGCTGGGCTTGCCCTGCCCTACCCTGGGGACCTCCTGTTCCTGGGGCTCCTGGTGCAGTCCATCAGAACAGATGGGGTTCCAGAACACCAGCCCTTGACAGGCGCTAATTGTGCCGAACAGTCACACTAACTCCTCCTGTCGCTGCCATCTGTAGCCCAGGAGTTTTCTACATGAGTGAATTTTCAGATAATTGAAGCTTAGGCCACATAAGAGTCAAAAGCTCCAAAGAAAAAAAGGTGAATTGCTTTGATGGGAATCTTTTGCATTGTATTATACTGCTCCGAGCTCTGACTTAAGGCAGACAGGACCTTCCTCTCATTCTGTTATTGTTCCTCAGTTTTTTCCTCTGTAAAGTGGGCATATGAACAGAACCTACCTCACAGCGTTCAAGTGAGGATTACATGAGTTGAGACACATCAAATGCACATAGTATGCCCCGTACAGGTTGCGACCCTGTAAACGAAGGTGCTGAGGCATGGAGAGGTGCAAGAACTGCATCCGGCTCAAATAGAAGGGAGCTAACGTTTCCCAAGCATGTGCTATGTTCCAGACATTTTTACGCATGTCATCTCAGTCAACTTTATTTTGTCCTCCCAACCACTCTGCAAAGTAGGTCTCATTATCCCCAGTTTACAGATGAGGAAACTGAGACTCGGGGAGGTTCAATAAGGTCTCAATAGCCGATCTATGGCAAATGGGTATTTGAGCCCAGGCCTAACCTAGTCCAGGGCTTTTCTAATCCTATCTCTTGTCTTTTGGTTGGAAACTCATGATCCCTCAGTGTGTTCAGGAATTTGGAAATGAGGGTCCACAAGCAGAAGGTGTTTTGATCTATCAGAATTGAACCTGCTCCCAGTTACCACGTTTGGGTTATAGGTTCAGAGCGGTTTGGAGTCAGGTGATGAGACAAAATGACCTTTAGGGGTCTAGGGAACTCAAGAGCACATATGGACTTTGAGAATACAGAAGTTTTCTCCTGTTTGCTTTTCTTTTGGCAAGCCTTAAATCTTTAAAAAAGGAGGTAGGTAGGCATCAGGAAGGCCTTCCTGATAGCATCGGCATAGGGCAGTGATGCAGGCAGCATAGGGAGGCTGAAGAACCAAAAAAACTTTAGGGAATTTCTTCAAATCCAAGGTGTCTTCTTCCCGCCTCCCCCCATTTAATATTTCTGAACTTGGAATGCATCTTACGGTTGAAGTGTACAATACATTTCGGGTAGCATTTCCTCCTCAAAAGCTCTTGTCCAGTTGATGGTGCCCCAGACAATCAATGGTATCTTTGAGATTAGGAAACAGAGCCGTGAACACCTGTGGTTTGCAAGGCCTCTTGCAGATGTGGAAGGGAGAGAGAGCTGCAGGCCATTGCCCTCCCTGAGAGCTGACTATGGCCGAGTTTAAGAAAGCAAGAGGAACCTCTGATGTCTGTGTGGGTTTGAGGGTGGCCCCTAGCCCTGGAATTCTCCGTCTGGGGCCTCGCTCAGCCCGTCTTCTCCTCCACCCCCCTGCCCCAGCCTCCTCCACCAGGGCCCCTGATGTGCTCCTTGGCAGTTCCAGAACCCTCTGGCTTCTTGGGTTTCCCCCTTGCTCTTAAATTTGTTTCCCATGCATCCTTCCTGCCTTACTGTTTTAGCACAGCTTAGGGTCAAAGGCTTTTAAACTTAAAGTTTTCATCTAAGGTCAGAAACCCTCATGGGGAGTGAGAGGATGGGGCAGTCTCCCTCTGGGTGTAATTTCTGGAAAAACAGATGGACTTGAATCCCAGTGAAGTAATAGCCCTCTTCATACCTCCGTTATAGCAGTTACTGAGCTCTTTATAATTCTCTGTTTACATGCCTGTCTCCTCCACTGGGCCACAGGTTCCCCTCCTGGACCAGGCCACTCTTACTCCTCTCTGTCTCCATAGCTGGGAAAGTGGCACCAAAGGGCCCTCAGTCACTGTTGTTGAAGGAATGCTTGGTCTTGCTTCTGTGCCCATCACCTCCCCTCTGTCCCCAGTTCCACTAGAACCTTGACCACAGACCGCAGCCCTTTCCTTCACCAGATTCTTCTAGGAGCTTCCTAGAAGCGATGTTTTCTCTGCTGGAGGCCGTGTCATCCAACCCACCTGCTTTAGAACAAATGGCCCTTCTCCAGGCAGGGAGGAAGGGCTGGGGTTTTCCCTGCTCTTTAGATCTTAGAGGGTAACCTTGAAGTCTGCATTTCCAACTCCCTGTTCAGTGCCTCCACTTATATAACAGAGGCTCTGCTTCCTCTTAGTCCTCCAGGTTGGGTCCCTCAGTGGTGGCTGATTTCTCCTCAGTCTTCTTATATCCCCTTGTACTGCTCTCGGTAACCTCACTCCTCTGCTCCTGACCCCAGCTCAGAGCCTCTTTTCACTTTGGTCTCTTCTTCTGCCATCCCCCACCCCCACCCCTGGCCCACACATCTCCCCGGCCCACCCACCTCAGAGGCTATGCCCCCCATGAATCTCTACCTTTGACCCCCGACTGGGCAAGGTGCTATGGTCCTGGGCAGAGCTGAGGCTTGGGGTGCCACCAGGTTGGAACTCTGGTTCCATTACCTACTGGTTGTATGACCTCAGGCTAAGCACATTACCTCTCAGAACCTCGTTTCCCCATCTGTAAAGTGGGCTGGTAACCCCTACCTCACAGTGTACCATATGGAAAAAACCCAAACAGACTTGACAGTGGCGTTCTCTGGCTGGAGCACGGGCTTCGAGGCAGAGAGGTGAGGAATGGGACTGGAGAGAGAGACACAGCCAGGTCTCGAAGGGCCGTGAGGACCATATTAGGGCATCTGGACTTTATCCCATGGAGCCGGGAGCCATGGAAGGACTTCAGGCAGAAGAGTGGCATTAACGGCTATGCCTTGTAGAAATAGTTCTCTGGCTGCCGAGCGGAGAGTGGCTTAGAGGACTGGACTGAGGGCAGGGAGGCCTGTGTCAGGAAGCCGTTGTAAGAATCTCCATGATTAAAGAGACTAGGGGTGAGGGGGTGGCTTGGAGAGATATTTGGGTGGAGGAGTTGACCAGGCTTGGTTGGGGGGCGGTGTAGGAGGAGTGCAGCCAGCCCTTAGGTTCGGGCTGAACAACCTTTGGTGGCCCGGAAGTTGGGTGGCTGTCAGTAGCCACGAGGGAGCCCAGGAGGAGGCGGAGTGGGGGCAGGGCTGTGAGTGCAGGATGCTGACCAGCGTCAAGCCCTGGGCCCAGCTGTGCCTGTGGCCCCGCATGCCCCACGCTTGTCACTGCCGACCCCTGGCTCCCCTCCTGTGCTCCCAGGGCCTGGCGCATAGGAGGCACTTGGTACCCGTTTGCTGGACTCATCTCTGATTTTCTGCTCGTGAGAAGTCTGGCCTGGCGTGGAACCTCAGCCCTCCCAGGGTCACTGACTTTGGGTGTGGGCCAGTGTGGCCCCTGAGCTGGGCCCTTGGGGCCCCAGCTTGGGTTCCAGGGCGGGCAGATCTTCAGAAAAGCTGTTCTGCCACCAGCTAGGCATCCGGCGATCTGGGCGCTATCTTATGCCATCCTTCGGGTAAGCTCTGAAGGGGACCGGCTGCAGAGGGCAGGGCCTGCTGCTAGGCCTGCCCCACCTGCTTTGCTGCTGCCAGGACCTTCTTGGGAAATATCTGCTCTGAAATATCACAGTCCAGTGGGCTCAAGAGGCTCGGGCACACCCAGCCTTCCCCTTGGATGGCGTTGGGCTGTGCAGGTCTGGGCCGCTGTGTGTGTGTGTGGCTAGAAACTTCTGTCTCTGGAGAGCCTCATCTTGAGTGTGTTACAGGGCCTGGAGGCCGGCAGAAGCTGGGCGGCCAGTGAGTGGGGCCTGAGGAAAGGCTCCCGAGATGAGACGGAGGGCTGGGCTACCGGAGAGCTGCTGGAGCTGCGGGGGCGGGTTGACTGGGCCAGTGGGTCCAAGAGGAGTCTGGTGGAGGAGGATTTGGGGGAGGGGGTGGGACTGGGGCTCTGGGGGCAGTGACCAGCGTCGGCTGTCTGGGTCGTCCCTGTGTCTTGTCTGCTTGGGTTCTGAGTCAGAGACTGCTGGCTTTGGGGAAAGGGCCAGGCCCCCTCCTTGCCCCTGGCCGGCTCCCTGGCCCCGGAGGGGACTCTGGGCTGGGGCATGGCTCCCCGCCCCTCAGCTCAAGGTGTCCCTGGGAACAGGCCCCTTCTTGCCTCCAGGAACTTGACGCAGTTCCTTTCCCGGTCCCGAGCAGAACTCTATATAAGGGAAGGAAACAGCCGAGCAGGTCGGCACCAAGCTCTGGTGAGGATGGGTGGCCTGGAGGGGAGGGCGCAGGCCTGGGGAGGAGATAGAGCCAGGGCAGTGGCCCCTTCCTCCCCGGGACCCCCCTGCCCAGGGCTTGAGGCTCAGCCTGGGAGGCCAGTGTCTTCAAGCCATGCTGGGGCTCTGCCCCTTTCACCCCGGGCCTTGTACTGGCCCAGTCCCCGCCCCCCACCCCCATGGCCAGGGCATTTCGTAGCTGCCTGACCGTGAGCACCCTCGGGTCCTGGAGGGGTGCACTGCTCACCCTGGCTTCCAAGCCACGCCCTGCTCCACTAGGCTGGGCCTCCCAGCCTGCCGTTGCCTCGCTGGCGGGGGCCGACTGGGTGTTTCTTGATGGAGCCCACTGGACTCATAATGTGACCTCTGAGGTGCTGGGCTGTCCACAGACGGGGAGTCATCTGGCTGTGTCCTCAGTCATGCGGCATGCGGGCTGGATCCCCCTGGGATCATTGTCTCCATCATTCTTGACCCCTCTGGTGTCTCCTGAGTGGCCAGGGCTCAGAGGATGGCTGCGTCCTGGTTACGGGTTCCTCAAGTGGGTCCCAGAGGGCGAGCAGCAGACAGAGCTGAGGGCAGGATCCCTGGCTCTGTGAAGGGCAGGAAGGGGACTGGTGCCCTCCCATGTTTTGGGTGGGGGAGAGAAGTAGAGGTTGGAGGGAGCGTCGGTTCAAATGAGGTGGGGATGAGGACCTGTAGGTTTCAGGGTGCCTGATGGCCCCTTGTCTCTAGGCTTTGGGGCTCTTCCCCCCTTGCTTCTTCCCCCATTACTATTAGTGTTACTGCACATTTCCTGCTTGCCTTAAGCTCCCTACCCTTCACCTCCCCCTGGTCCCTCTCCTACTCAGGCACCTTCAGTGGCTCCCCAGTGCTGGCAGCTAAAAGTCTTAACTCCTCTGCTGGGCATTCAGAGTTGCCCATCGTCCAGCCTGGAAAGAGACTTTTTGGCCAGTCTGCCTCCCTCATCTCCTAACACGTGCCCCTCGGTGCTGTCTCTTCCCTTCCCCCACTCTGTGTCCCAGCCAAAGGGGATTCTTTTGACATGGAAAGCCTTCCCACCTCCATGCCTTGTTTGTGTGGTTATTTCCACCTGAAAAGCCCTTTTCCCATCTCCACCTTCAAAACCTTATCCATGGACCTAGTGAGCTCCAGGCTCTGAGCAGAGCCCCAGAGCTTCTCGATGCAAATGACCCATGTGCTTCCTGCCCTCATGGGGCTTGCGGGGGAGTCGGTGAGACACACAGTAGACAAACAGAAGCAATGCGTCCTCGAGGACTGGCTCGGGTACGCCTCCTCCGTGGAGCCTGCCTGGGCCCCCCGAGCTCTCTCTGTGCTCTCACAAGTGGGGGCCTCATCTGGCCGTGGGGACAGTGTGGCGTGCTGGGAAGAGCAGGTATTGGAGTCAGGCTGATTCAGGTATCAGTCCTGGCACCGTCACTTGATAGATGTGCCATCTTGGATCTCACAGGATTGTTGAAGGGCTGCCTGAGATCCTGTAAGATGAGGATGCTAATAACCTACCTCAGGGGGGTCATGAAGGGTCATAACGCACACAAGGGCTTAGAACCGTGCCAGGTACACAGTGAAAACTGGCAACTACCGTTTATACTTCTGCCAATACTACTACTTCTAGCTGTTCGGCTTTGGGCAAGTTGCTTAAATTCTCTGAGCCTATTTACCTCAAAAACTTGTCAACAAGATTAAATAAAATAACATATATAAAGCAGCCAGCTCAGTGGCCAAGAGTGGGTCCTCTGCAAACCCCAGTTTCCTTCCTTGCCACGTATCTTCTGGTGTCATTCGAGGTGGGTGCCTGCAGTTGTTGGGACAGGGACGTGTAGCAGGTGTCAGCAAGAACGTCTCTGGAAACACCCAAGTGTTGTATCCAGTCGTGTTCTGAGGTGTTGGGGGTTAGGACGTCAGCACAAGGATTCTGGGGTATACAGTTCAGCTCATAACACTTAGCGAAAAAAGCCAGAGACAAAAAGGCAAATATTGTATGATTCCTTTTGTATGAGATACCTAGAATAGGCATATTCATAGAGACAGAAAGTAGATTAGAGGTTATTAGGGGAGACAGGGGAATTATTGTCTAATGGGTGTCGGGTTTCTGTTTGGGATAATTAAAATGTTCTGGAAATGGATAGTGGAGATGATTGTACAGTATTGTTAGAGTACTCAGTGCCACTGAGTTACACTTAGAAATGGTTAAAATGGTAAATTTTATGTTATGTGCATTTTATTTTTATGTGCATTAAAAAAAAGGGACTAGCAAGATATAGGGGGAAAAACCCTTTTTTGCTCAGGATTATATGAAATGCTCGATTCAGAGGCTCAAGTGGTTCTAGTTTAGGCTGAGACCAAGGCTGTCCTCCGGTCCTGGGGGCCAGGTGGATGTGGGTGTGGGAAGCCTCTCTGGAGGGCTGGGATTTCATGTAACCAATCCTGAGACTGGAGGGTGGGAGTGTCACCCAGTTGGGGACCAGGCCCTGCCACTCGTCAGGTAGTGAGGTGATGGGGGCAGTGGGAGGCGGGTTGGGTTTTCACCTACAGCTCTCCCCTTGCCAGCTGATTGACCCTGGATAAGTGTTATGACCTCTTCGAGCCTCCATTTCTTCATCTGTAAAATGGGAGCAATATTACTGACTCTGCAGTGTTGGAGGGTCTCAGAGACATAGGCATATGGTAGGATTAACTCCCCTGCTCATAGTAGGTGCTTAACAAATGGCAATGATTTTACCACTGGTGGTGACAGGTGCTTCCTTTCCTCAGAACTTGAGTTTCTTTCATCTTTCCACAAATCTTTTGTGTGTACCTACTGTGTGCTGGGACCAGCGTGATGAACAAGACATGCTCCCTGCCCTCATGGCATTTGATTTCTAGAGGGGGAAACAGATTATAGACAAGAAAATAAACACATCTATTATTACAAATTGTAATTAGGTCTGTGAAGGAAGACATAGGAGTTCAGGAGAGAGAATATCTCTGTGTAATCTCTGTGTGTGTGTGTGTGTGTGTGTGTGTAACTTAAGGGAGTCAGAGAGGGCCTCTCTCTGGGGTGGTGGCATTTAAGCCAAAGCCAGAAGGAGAGGAAGGACCCAGCTATGCAGAGAGCTGGGCTAAGAACATCCAGGCAGAGGGAACAGTATAAACAGAGCCCCTGGGGAAGAACAGAGCCAGGTGTGTCCCAAGGACTGAGAGGAACCTACCCCTTGCGTGTGGCTTTGGGTCCTGGACGAGGGGGATGGGCACAGAATGATGGTGGGGAGAAGGGCAGGGGCCAGGCTGTGCAGAGAGCTCTTTGCTTGGGCTGCCTGCTGACTGGTGCTTTAGACTCTCCTGTCCTGGGGGAGTCTCCGAGGCTGTGCCCTGTTGTTGGCACTGTGCCTGGGGACCTTTGAAATTGAGAAAATATTAGTGGTGGGGGGCTGATGAATGCCAGGCATTGGCCTCGATCGGGCCTGCTAACACTCACATCCCGGCATCCCCGGCTCTCTAATTGCGGAGCCGCACTGTTCTGCTGCAGTGGCCTTGGGCAAGTTGTTACCCTTTCTATGCCTTCGTTTCTTCCTCTGTGAAATGGAGATAATAACCCAAATGTATAACCCATACATTTAAAAAGTATATATTTATTTATTTGGCTGTGCCGGGTCTTAGTTGCAGCACGCGGGACCTTCGTTGCCGCATGCGGGATCTTTTAGTTGCGGCATGTGGGATCTAGTTCCCCGACCAGGGATCGAACCCGGGCCCCCTGCATTGGGAGTGTGGAGTCTTAACCACTGGACCACCAGGGAAGTCCCAACCCATACACTTTCTATTAGGATCAAATGAGTCCAGGGAAAGGGCTTAGGACAGTAACAGACACATAGGCACATCCCATAAGCTTCCTGTTACCACTCCCGTTGTGTATGGCTCTGTGGAAATTCGTGTTTACAGGAGAGTTGACACAGCAGAGAGGGCAGGAGCATATCTCTGCCTGGAGCCAGACTGCTGGGTTTGCATCCTGCCTTCTCTGCTGGACAGTTGATTAACCTCTGTGCCTTGGTCTCCTCATCCATAAAACAGATGCTCAGGGTGGTTGTGAGAATGGAGTGAGTTAGTTTACGCCAAGTACAAAGCACAGGGCCTGCCCTGTAGCAAGTGCGATGGAAGTATTTGATGTTGCTGCTACTTTTATTGCTGTTATAGTTTTCAGAATGGAAAGGCTGACCTGGGTGCTCATGCGCAGTAGAGGGAGACCCGGGGAGGAGGCTTACCTGAGGCCGACTTCCTGGGCCTGAGCCCTGAAATCCTACACTGCCAGCCCTGGGGAGGCTTCCTAGCTGGGGTCCCCAGGGCCAGTAGGAGCGGTCACTGCTGGCCACAGGGCACGGGCCAGAGTGGCAGGGGGCCCTGGCTCTGCCTGGCACATTCCAGGCTCCTGAGAGGGTGGCCAGGGGCCAGGGTGCCGGAGGGAAGGAGAGAGCCTTTTAAGGAAACATTTCTCTGCTTAAAAAAAAAAAAGAAAGACAAGAAACACTGAAACACACAACAAAGTTAGTGGGCTGGCTGGCCAGCTGTCCTGGAATGCACAGCTGTGGGTGGTGGGTGGAGGAGGCCACTGGGGGGCAGCAGGCCACGAGGGGCACCCAGGCATCAGGCCCTCGGACTGGGGGTCCTCAGCTGCCCCTCAGATCTCAGTCCTCGGCGGGGACAGGGAAGGGACCTGGGCTCAGGTCCCATTTTTTCCACTGCCTTGGGGTGGTGCTGGGGTAGCAGCTCTCCCTCTTGTCTCAGAGGACACCTGTCCATCCTGCCCTTGCCTCAAAATGTGTCCGTAACGCCCTCTCTCACTTCCCCAAATCCCAGTCCCGAATGGAGACTAGACACTCACTCTCGTGGATTGCAGGTGGAGACGGTGGTGGTGGACATGGCTGGCCCATGGCTGGCCCATGGCTGCGAGGCCGTGGCGGTAGCCAGCAGCATGCCCTCCTCTTGCAGCTGATCCCACATTTAGGTTCCCAGCCTCATCCCAGCTCTAGCTCCAAGGAAAGGAGCAGATCAGGGTGCGCTGCTCTGTGGATTGACCCGCTCCCACCCCGGCTTGAGGGCCCATGGGTGATAGGAGGAGTGGGGACAGGAGACGCTGGGAGCCTGGCCCCATGAGGTTGAAACCTACAAGCCTCAGAGTGGGATTTGGGGCTGGGGGCAGGGGGAGACAGGCAGGAGGCCACTGCTGGATGCGGGACTCCTGCCCTCAAGGTGCCTAGGGGATAGCAGTGTCCCCGTGGCTGAGACCTTGTCGGGTGGGCAGGGTGCCCTGAAGGCTGCAGCCACCTCCGGACTTTCCTGCCCTTCTGGCCTGTTCTTCTGGCATCCTCCACCCCACCCTTGGCCACTGATCAGCTGTGTGACCTTGGACAAGTTGTTTAACTTCTCTGTGCCCCCTGTACCTCAAACGGAGGTATAATAGTACCTACCTTATTGGGTTGTTGAAAGGATCACATGAGTTAACATGGGTAAGGCATTGATAATAATACCTGTGCACATTCAGTATGCATTATATATGTTAGATATTGTTCCTTCCTTTTTTTTTTTTTTTTTTTTGGCTTCATATGTGATTCTCCCAAGTCCTAGAGTAATGCTGAGTACAGGGTGATAGGTACTGAGGTTCAGCTCAGGCTTCTTTGCTGGAGAATGAGGTGGGCAGGGAGCCTGCGGTGTGGCTGGGTCAAGAACCCAGGGATGCTAACTCCCAGCCTCTCCACCCCTTCCAGAGCCCGGGGCACACTGTCCCACAGGTATGGTTCCCTTCTAGGCGGGTATGTCAAGCCGGGGTGATCCCTGGGGCTGGTCAGATGCTAGAACAGGGTCAGGTGAAGGAAGGGCCCAGCTGAGGGTGAGGCCTCTGTGAACAGCCAGCTGTAGCCCGGGCTGTCGGCTGGGGCGAGGGCCCGGGTTGCCTACTGTTTGAGGAGGCAGCCCCCCACTCTTTGGCGATCCACGGCTTATGTCCAGACACCCTCATGCCCGGAGCGGGGGGTGGCGGGGGGGAGAGCTTCCCCCGCCGTCCCCTCTGTGGGCCCCCTGCCTGGTGTTTGGGTCAGGAATTGGAGCCAAGGTTGAGGTATGAGCTCCAAGAAAAACGTGTCCCAGCTAGAAGAAAGGAACACATTGAGTCTCTGATAAAGGCCCCTGCTAATTGTCAGGGTAGTGGTTTGGCTGCCCGGCCCCTGGGGAGGGAGTGTTATCTCAGGGTAGGGAGCAGACCAGCCCCCTCCCTGCCCTCTCCCTCCATCTTGAGGCCACATGGCCACCCCCTCCCCCATTAGAGAAGAAGCCAAGGCTGATGACAGTCATAGCTCACCCGCCGAGGGGGCTTGCACTCTTCAAGGCCTTCCACATCTGTTAGCGATGTGGCCGCCTTCGGAAGAGTCGACGGGCCCTTCCCCAGCCTGTTTCCCTGCACGGTCTGGGAAACTCTGCCAGTTGTCTGCAGCTGTGACCTTTGGGTGAGGTACCTTGGCATTTGGGAGAATGGAGGAGGTGACTCTTCCTTTTCTGGAGGTCTTAAACACGGTTTTTGAAAAAATTAAAACAAATCTTACCATATTGTAGAAAATTTAGAACATAGAGCAAAGAAAAAAAAATTTATTCTTATTACCTTAACCCTGGTGCTTTGACCTCCAGTTTTTCCGTATATTTTTTTACGGAGTTTAAAAAATGGGACTTGCATTTCACTTTTGCCTTCTGCCGCTGCCCCCACCCCCTGAGTGTTATTGCCGAAGCAGCTTTCCGTGTTGCTCCATAGTCCTCCCGCTGGAGAGTGTCGGTGTTTGTGAACTGAAGGAAGGGGTGTCCAGCACGGGGTGGCGGGGAGCGGAATGATCTCAGGAGGCCTTGGTTTTCTATGGGGATGAAGATGCTAACCTTGCCCTTTCTCTGTTCCTCCCACAGGTGGCTGCTCCCTGCATTCCTCCATCCAGCCATGAACTGGTGGTGAGTGACAGTCCATTCCTGCCAGCCCCGCCTCTCCCCTCTTTCCTCAGCTCCCGCTGCAGCTTGCTTGAGACCCAAGTATGCTGGTAGCCCCCATGGGTGCTGGGCCATTAGGTAATGATGAGGAAGGGGCCATGTCCCGAGGCCGAAGCTGAACTGGGAGGAAGTGAGTCATGAGGTCCTTTCATGACTTCATGAGATGCGGGGCCTCCTATTTCAATCTTGAGACTTAAGTCCTTGGAAAAACCCATAAAAGGACATCTCGCCTGTTTCTAGGCCTGGCCAGGTGCCTGTTGTCCTGGGGCTTACAGAACCAGGGAATGGCATCTCCTTCCACCCGCCTGGTCCCTGGTCAGGTACCCTTTGGCTGGAGGCAGGGGGAAGGATGGCGTGACCCACAAGAGTCCAGACACCTGGGCAGTTGCTCACATTCAGGTGGCCTGTTCCACCTCCAGTCTCCTTCGCTGACTCTGCTTTTCTGCCTTCTCTCCGCGTCCCCCGCTCTTCCCTCTCCCCCAGTCAGGTTTCCGGAAAAGCATGGATGGGGCAGGACTTCTGTGTGTTGTGGGCTGTGGAGAGAGGCCTGCTCCAGACCCATCCCAGCTGGGCTGATTTGGAATTTGTCCCTCCCTGCCCTCTCCCTGCCTTCCTTCCCTTCAGAGGTCTCTCTTGCTCCCCAGCCCAGCGCAGGAGGCAGGCGGGGCCCTGGAGCCTGGAGAGGGAAGCGCCTGCCTGCGTGCAGGTGCCTGTGTGGGCGTTTGCGCGTGGGGTGCGTCACGGAGGGCCCCTGTGGGCACCATCCGACTGGCTGGTGTGGAGGTGCCTGTGGTGACACTGATGTGGGTGGGAGTCCGGGGGAGGCGGCACGGGTGCCACAGGACCCAGGCAGTTGGAGGCATCTGCACACCCGTGCGGTATCCAGCTTGGATACTGGAATCTCGCTCAGGTCTCCTGGCCTTTTCTCCTCCAACACCCGTTTGCCGCATGACAATGGGCCAGTCCCTGCCCTCTTTCTGAACCTCAGTTTCCCTCTCCGTCAAAGAGAGGGGTTGCACTGGATGCTCCAAAGGCTTTCTCTGTGCTGACACATATCCCTGCCCCCGCCCCTCCCCGCCACCGTTCAGGGTCATCGATGGAATGAAATAAAGTATGCAAAAAAAAGTATGCAAAAGTGCTTGTGACTCTTAGCTGTCTTTGGACCCAGAACAGTGTCCCTGCTCTCTGCCCTCCCAGCCCAGGCTCTGCTTAGCTCTTTGCCTTCCTTGCATCGGCTTCTCTTTCCTAATCTCACTGGGCTCAAACCCTTCTGGGCCTCGGCACTGCCTGGCTGTGCCGCTCCAGATGTGGAGTATTATTCGCGCAGAGCTCAGTTGAAGGTCATCTGACAACAGCAGGGGGTGGGAGTGGGGTGCTGTGGGGATGAGGCCAGAGTGCAGGCCTGGTTTGGAACTGCCAGGGAGAAATCCCTCTGGGACTGTGGAGGGACACCGTCGGGGGCGGGCGGGGAGGGGTGGGGTGGCGAGCCTACGTCTCATCATTTCAACCCAACTTCCACTTCACTGCTGAGAACAGAACGTCCTTGGCTGGTCTAGTATGTCTGGGGGTCTCTGGGATTTAGGCCTCTCCAGGCATAAGCCAGACGCCTGACCCCTGGGAGTCTTGTGAACTTTGTTTAGGCGAGGAAGGGTCAGGGGTTGGAACAGAAGGGAATAGGTTGGCATTGTGGCTGGAGGGATTGCAGTCAGATACCAGAAGGGACTCCTGCCTGAGCCAGGCTGTGGAAGCTTCCCATCTCTGTGACGTGCCCCATCTGGGCAGGGGGCCTCTGATCTTCGCAGAGGTTGAATCAGACATCTGGTGGTGGAGTGCTTGTGACACCAGAGGTTTCCCCACCTGAGTCAGGACCTGACCCCTCCCAAGCAGTGGTCAAAGAGCGAGGGAGTTCCACTACCTCCCTCTGGATCCCGGCTCCCCAGGCCCCGAGTCTGTGGCTGTGGACACATTGCTTAACCTCTCTGGACCTCAGTTTCCCCTCTGCGGGTTGGGAGTTAGTAATAGTACCTACCTTATAAGGCTGTGAGGAAAATGAAAGGAGCAAATTAACTCATTGAATTAATCTGTATTCAGAATCCTCCAGTGGCTGCCCACCACTTGGAGTAAAGGCCCGGGTTCTTCCATGGGTCTACACAACCCTGCACAATAGACAGATTTCCTCTCTGACCTCATCTTCAGAGACTGCCTCGTTCACTCACTCTGCCTCAACTACCTGGCCTTCTTGCTGGTCCTTGAACATACCAGGAAGATGCTGCCTCAGGGCCTTTGCACTTGCAAAGCTTTTCCTGCAGGTACTTGCCAGACTCTTTCCCTCCTTGAGGTCTTTACTCAAGTGTCAGATTTCCCTTCCCCCAGCAACCCTCTCTCCCTTCCCTGCTTTCTTTGCCCCTCATCATGTGTCACCATCTTACTTGCTTATCTTGTTTAAAAGACTCCCCCCATGTTTAGCATGTGAACTCTGTGATGACAAGGGACTTCTGTCCTTTGTGTTCATTGCTGTATCCCCACTGTGTGGCACATAGTAGGTGCTCAATGCATGTTTATGGAGTGGCTGGAAGAAAGGCATTCAGCCAGATGCGCGGCACAGATTAGGTGCTCAATAAATAGGACAGCTGTCCTCTATCCCTTACTGGTGGGCCGTGGGGGCCTATTAGGGGGGCCAGCCTCCAGCTGGAAACTCTGCTGCTGTCCCCGGGGAGGGAAAGTGGCCCAGGGGAAGCCGGGAGAAAGTTTGGCTTCCCCCAGAGAGCACTCAGCACCTGTTTCCTCACGGCAGGCAGGCAGGCAGGCAGGCGAGTGCTTTGAGCAGGTTCACAAGGGGGAGGAAAGGGCGGGTTTTATTTTTCCTTCCTTTTCCCTTTGCTGCCTGCCTTCAGCCTCTGTAGGGCTGGTCTCTGGCCTCCCCGCCCCTTCCCTCTTGCTTCACACTGTGTGTCTGTGTGTTTGTCAAGTTTTCTCCATGCCCCCAGCTCTCCCTCTGGCCTTCTCACCCATCTTACTTCAGTCCTACCCCCCTGGGATTGGGACCACTCATCCCTGGGCCTAGGATTTCTGCCAGCCTCTGTGCCCTGCCAGCCAGGGCAGAGTGGCTTAATCTTCAACCCATGTTTTCGTCTTACTTAACAGATGTTGCCCAAGGCCTTGGGTAGAAGGCTCCTAGGGTCACCTCCCTGCTGTGGGGTCCACCGGCGGGGGCAAGATGGAGAGGGGTGAGGGTGTGTTTGCCGTGGACACTCCTGATCCTTGGAAAGTGCTGAAGCAGCTTTTCTCAACTTCTGACAAATAAGAGTCAAACGGAATTTCCCAAGGGTGATGGCCAAGTGGAGTGGCCACCCAGGTGGGCCAGATATGAGCCCTTCTGCACGCACGGCCTGGCACCCAGGAGACCTGGGGGTGGGGGGAGAGCCGTGTGGGCACTGCTTCTCGTCCGCAGGCCAGGCCCGCGGCAGATGCTTGAAATGTCCTGTGGAACGAAACCCATTGAGTCGCAGGTGGGGTGGAGAGTCTGCGGTGGGGGAGGGGGATGGGGGATGGGAACGCCAGGTTGGTTTCACCTATAATAGTAATCAGAGCAATAGCGAAAAGTTAACCCTTGTATGGAACTTTCTTTGCAGACCTTTGCTGTGAAAGCTGTACAAAAATAAACTCATTTATCCTTCACATTAATGCAGTGAGGGAGGTGCTGTGATGATCCCAATGTCTCAGATGAGGAACACAGATGAGGCCTAAGGCCACAGAGCTATTTGAAGGGGGCACTGGGACTTCAGCATGGTCCACACTCGTAACCATAATAATGACAAACGTGACTGGCTTGCACAGCAGCTGCAGTTTTCAGAACCCTTACCCTGACACCGGGCCAACCCGAGCCCACAGTGACTTGTGTGGAGGTCTGGACAGGTGTGAACCCTTCCTGGGGAGAGGAGCAGAGTGGGGCTCAGAAAGGCCAGGTGACTGATTCACAGCCGTGCAGCGGTGGCAAGGGCTGGGATCAAGACTGGGGTTTCGGATTCCTGGGCCTGCTTCCTCCCCGATACCCTCAGTACTTGCCGCTGATGTAAATAACCGATATTGTCAAGTGGGCTTCTCCTGGATTTCTTCTTCTAAACAGTGCCAGCCATGAGCTAGCTTCTCCATTTGCCAGCGGGCCTGGGATTTAGGGGCAGGTCTATCCATCCATCTATCTGCCATCCATCCTACCAACAAACACCTCCTGAACGCCTGCCTTGTGCCAGGACTGTTCTCATGCTGGGGCTGCAAGGTTCCTTTCTGCTGAGTGCCAGGGCTTCTGGAAGGCAGGTGGAGACGCAGTAGGCACAGAGCCATAGGAGTGAGAGGACTGGAGGCCATCCAGTCAAATCCTGCTCTTTCCCAGCAGAGGAAACTGAGGCCCTGGGATTTTTTTTTTTTTTTGCTCTAATTCATTTCAAAAATTATGGTAAAATACACATAACATAAAAATTACCATCTTAACCATTTTTGAGTGCACAGTCAGTGGATTAAATACATCCATTTCATTGTACAACAATCACCACCATCCACCTCCAGAAGGCTTTTCATCTTGTAAAACAAAAAACTCTGCACCCATTAAATAATAACTCCCCAGTCCCTGCTAACCACCATTCTACTTTCTGTCTCTGTGAATCTGACTACTCAAGTACCTCATGTAAGTGGATTCATACAATATTTGTCCTTTTGTGACTGTCTTATTACACCTAGCATAAAGTCCTCAAGGTTCACCCACGTTGTAGCATGTGTCAGAATGTCCTTCCTCTTTAAGGCTGAATAATATTCCAATGTGTGTATATACCACATTTTACGGATTCATTCATCTGTCAATGGACACCTGGGTTATTTCCGTGTTTTAGTTACTGTGACTGATGCTGCTGTGAACGTGGGTGTGTAAATATCTCTTCGAGTCCCTGCTTTCCGTTACTTTGCGTATATACTCAAAAGTTGAACTGCTGGATTATATAGTAATTCTGTTTTTGATTTTTTTGGAGGAACATACTGTTTCCCACAGCGGCTGTACCATCTTATATTCCCACCAGTAGCGCACAGAGGATCTAATTTCTCCACATCTTTGCGAAAACTCTCTTCTTTTCTCTTGTCTTGTCTTCTCTCCTCTCCTCTTCTTTTTCTTTTCTTTTTTCTTTTTTTTTTTTTTATAGTAGCCATCCTAATGGTTGTGAGGTGGTGGTCCTGAGATTTTCAAATGACTTTCTCAAGGTGCCCCTGGGGCGAGGAGGCATCACGCTGCCTCATGGAAGAAGAGAAGGGAGCAGAGAAGCACGTGGAGCCCCGCAGCCTGGCGCTGCCATCTGGCTCTCCATCAGGGAGAGTGGCCAAAAGTTGCTTTAGTTCATTCGAACTCCCAGCCCTGATGCATTTCATCCGAGGGCACTGAGGTGGCCATGGGTGGCCATCTTTGGGAGATTCTGGAAAATGGAACAATGCCAGGAGAAATGAGCCCGAGAGAGTCTTGATTCCAAGAGCGATGAGGGAGGTTGGAAATCCAGTTTGTGCACCACCTAGACTGCTTAGTCTGGAGAGGGAGAATACAGGCCGGTGCAGAATGGGAGAGAGAACGTCTTGAAGGACAAGCAGGCTTCCTTTCTGTTGCTCTCCTCTTAGGTGGAGGGTCTCATAAAGAGGGGGAGACTTGGATGTAAAGAAGAGCTTTCTAACACCTAAAAAGGCCCATTGGGGCTGTCTAAGGGAGTTGCTGTCACTGGAACACATACTCACTGACGCCTATTAGGGTGCAGTTGGGAGTTTCCCTCCCTGGGGGAAGCTTAGGTAGAAGTCCTCAGGGCCCACTGAGGCCCCGCCCTTAAGCTGGGCTGAGAAGGGACCTTAAGCTGGTCCCCGGAGGTCAAGGCACCTATGAATGTGCTTACCACCTCCCCTTTGACCCCCACTGGGAGAGGCCCCAGTTGGGTGAAGGGCCCTGCCCTCCAGGGACCCTGCTCAGTGTGGGAGAGAGAGAGAGAACTCTATGGTGGAAATGAATTAGTGCCCTCCTCGGGGGTTCTGACTGGAGGCGGCTTTGGGGCCCAGGGTGGGCTGCAGTCCGTCTCTGCTGCGCTGGTTGAGGAAGTCAGCCTGCTGTTCCAAGTCCAGGTTAAGATTTGAGCAAATGGAAGAGAGGAGGGAAGGAGAGAGGGCCTTCCAGAAGGTGGCAGGGCTGGAACAGAGAAGGGGTAGGGCCTTGGTGCAAATGACCAAGCCTGATGGCGGCCACAGCAAATCCAGTGCCCTCGCTGGGGGTATGAGGGGCCAGACAATCTAGTCTCACCTCGGTGGGCCTGGCTGGGGTGCCTGTGGGAAGGGCCTGAGTGTGGGAATGGAGGCGGGATGGTGGGGAGTGATGAGATGGGAGCAGAGTCTGCAGGTAGGGGAGGGGGGAAGGCAGTGGTGTCTACCTGAGGAAGAGGCGGCTAGATAAGGGAGGAATCCAGAAGCCAGGTTGGGGAACTTGAACTTGACGAGCCAAGCACTAAGGGCCATTGTGGGTCCTTGAGTGGGGAAGTGGCCCAAAGCAGGCTTTGAGAGTGGGAATCTGCTGCCAGCGGTGGGTGTGGCTCGGTGGAGAGGCGGCTGCCAGGAGGAGGGCTGGGTAGACCAGACACGAGGCCGGGCGCAGGTGCTCAGCATGGGGTGGAGGATGTGTGCAAGGGCGGTCAGAGGGGCGTGGAAGAAGGGCCTGGGGAGGCACAGACTCTGAGTGCCCCGGCTGAGAGGGAGGAGAACAGCGTCCTCGGGGAGGGGAGCGTGGCAGGAGGGTGTGAGAAATATTCCAGCAGGACAGGGTGGGGCGGGGGAGGGAGTCCGCAGTTGCCCAGCCTCAGCAACCTGGAGTCGGGTGCTGGGTCCCTCAGGGTGAATTGTGGGGGGCCCTGAGGACAGGAGTGGGCTTGCCCAGTCCCCCCCCCGGGGGTGCAGGGGAATCAAGCGTCATGTTCCATTTAATCACATCCAGCCTGTTCTTTTACTCTGGTGGCCTTGGCCTGCCTGGGAGAGGATGTGGCCCCTGGAGCGACTTCCCCCAAACACTCACGGGACCTGGGCTGCCGCAGCCCTCTCTCCAGCCCCTTGCGCTCCGTGTTGAAGCTCTCCCTTCCGGGGATGCTGGGAAATAACATGGGGCAAGGGGCTGACCTGCGCCCACGTGGAGCTCGCCAACCTCCCCGGAAACTCAGTTTTTCCTCATTCAGAGTGCTTCCCTGCTGCCTCTGCTGTGTGTTTTTGTTGTTACCAAGGTGCTGGTCCCCCTACTGGCTGTGGGGTCTGCTATGTGCCCTCCCAGCCACGCCCCCTCTAAGTGCCCTGTTAATGGTGCTTCCCTGCCCTTCCCTTTGGTTTTCAGTTCCCTCTCTTCATCTGCTTCGGGTTCTATTTTGAGAACGAGTGAGCCTAGAATATCGTGCTCTGGATGCTGGGGCTGAGGACATCCCAGCACCCCCCCCCCCCCCCCCCCCCCCCCCGCCGCCTCCTTTGCCAGCTCCCTTCCCCTCTTGACAGGCCGGCAGCGCTGGCCCTGACCTCACAGTCTGTCTGTCCAGTGGCAGTAGATGTGATGTCATGGGGTCTTTTTGTCCTGAAAAACTGCCCGGATTCCAGGCCTCCCAGGGGGCAAGAGTGGAGAGAGCTGGAGGGGTGGAAGGAGGGAGGGTGTGAGGAATTTCTGGACGGAATGTTCCTCTGGAGGCTGAGTCCGCATTCTGCGCCCCCCTCCCCCCAGTCCAGGGCTTGAGCACCTCCCCCCACCCGCTATGGCCCTCTGCCTTTTCCTTCCTCCAAAACAGCAGCCCACAGATACATTTTTTTCCCAGCTCACCCTCCCTGCAGGCCACCGACATGTCCTGCTGCGTGAACCTCCAGGCAGTCATCCCAGCCACCTCGGCCTCTGCAGACCGGCCCCCCCTCAGGCCCACACTGCTGGGGGTGGGTAAACGCATGGAGAGGGCATGCATGTCTTTTTTTGGAAAAAAAAAAACCCCAAAACTTGAGGAAAGGATGTGCAGCTTCCCTTATCCACACTGTGGTTCACAGCCCCTCACATTCAGGAAGTTCTCTCTGATGTCTGGTCCCAGTCTCTCCTATTGCAGCCCGTTTCCCCCTCTTCCTCTGGAAGTGCATTGAAGAAACCTTTTCCTCCTGAGGACCTGAGACAATTAGTCTTTAAGCCGCAGAAAGCTTGTTCCCAACAGGAGGGCAGTTGATTAGGAGTAAGAGGAACTGAATGAAGATTATGGCCAGGGAGAAGAGACAGAGCATGAGGGGGATGTAAGGAGTGGCATTCAAATAGCGGCTGTCCTTATCTACAGGCTGTGTGACCTTGGCCAGGTTATTTAATCTCTCGGGCCCTCAGTTTCCTCACCTGTAAAATGGGATAATGCTTGCCTTGTGAGCATTGGTTATGAGGAATAATGATCATGAAAGCAAGGAGCCCAATGTTAAGCCCAAGGCATCATTAGTACCTGCTGAGTAATTGTTGTTACTGCAGTAACGTTATGAAAATGCACCTCCAGACCAGGGCCAGGAAGAGGTAAGGCAAGTGAGGCACCTGGGGTGCAAAATTGGAGAAGGTATTGCTCTCAGCGTTGTGCATCCTGAGACTAAATGCCTCCTTAAATTTTCTGCCCTAAGAGCCTCACTCTAGTCCTTCCCTTGCTCCAGACTCCCGGGTTTGAGGCCCCAGAGCGGAGTGATCCACAGATAGCAAGACTTGGCCGTCAAGTGGCACTAGGTCTAAACTCTGCCACCTGCTCCTGAGCTGGGTTCGAGTTGTCCTGCTTGGGAGCAAGAGGCATTCTGGAAGACCCCTGGTGGGGCAGTGATTTGGCTACCCTCAGCTTTGGAAAGCCAGGGTTTGTTTTGGGATTGGGCAGGGGGAGGGGCCAGGTGGGGGAGGGGCCATCCTTGTCGGGGCTCCCTCTGCTTCATCCTTCTACAGCTGCGTCTGAGGAAGAAGGAAGAGCAGAGTCCGCCAACCAAGAGGCAAGAGCTAACCCTGCCTGCAGGCTGGCTGGGGATTGGGGTGAGGGGCAGTGGGTGAGCTCAGTGATGGGCTTTATAAAACCTGGGTGCCCACCTGAGTCCTGCCATGCACCTCACTGCGAGAGGCTGGGCGAGTCATACCCGCACCTCTCTGTACCTCAGGTTCCCCATCTGTGAAATGGGGAGGGAGGAGATGGTGTCTGAGGAGTGGTGTGCAAAGATGGTGTGTGTGTGTATGTTTCCGAGCTAACGGTAGGGTGACAGCCGAGGCTTAGTGGGTCTTTGCCAGCCACTGGAACTCTGGGGCTGTGGCCTCGGGAGACCACAGCCCTGATGGCCTGGGAGCCTTCCCTCGTATACCCAAGCTTCCCTGCAGGGCCTAGGGCAGGGGCAGCCTCAGCGGAGAGCACCCACGCCCACCCCGCCCCGTGATGAGTTCCCTTGGCTTTTTCATTCCCAGCAGCCCCAGAGCTGGCAGCGCATGGAAAGCAGAGAAGCAGGACTTCAATCCCAGGAGGACTGGGGTGGAATGGAGGGGTGGGGAGCGCAGCATGCCTGCTGGGCCGTGTTTGCAAACACTGCAGGAAAACACTGGGTGTTGAGGTTGGAAAGCGTTTTTGGAAATTTTTAGCTCCTCAGAAGGCCTCTCCACCAGTACGTTGAAGGCAGGCGTCTGGTGGCTGGCCCTGTGGCTGGCCTCCAGCTGGTGTGGGGAAGGGCTGGGAGCAGAGGGGCACAGATGGTTGCTGGCAGGGAGAGAAGTTTCTCGTGCCCTGCTGAGGCCTGTGGTTTCTAAAGTTGACTCTCTGGTCTGCATTGTGTCAGACCCAGGAGGGATGGGGCAGGAGGGGCAAGGTGGGGCAAGGGGGGGCAGGGTGGGCTGGGAGAGGGCCCGGCCTTGCACCTGTGCAGTCGGAGCTGATAAATAACAGCTCACATTTATTGAGAGCTTCCTAAGTACCAGGCCCCGTTCTAAGTGCTTCATCTCATTTGCTTCTCACAAAAGAGGACCATGCCTTCCCGCTGAAGAGCAGCAAGGACAGAGTGACCTGCTTGAGGTCACAGGGTCGGTAGCAGAGAGAGTCAGGACGTGGCCCAGCCGTCTGCTGTCAATGCTGTCAGACTAGACCAGCGGTTTTCAAAGTGTCATCCCCAGACCTGGAAACCTGTTAGAGATGCACGTTCTTGAGTCCCTCTCTAAGCTACTGGATCCGACCCTCTGGGGAGGGCCCAGCCACCCGTGTGTCCGTCAACAGCCCTCCGGGTGGTTGGGAGACCACTGAAGTTTGAGACCCCCGGCCCTCATTCTGCTCTGCCCCGTCGGGGTCTCTTGGGAGGCTCTTCAGGGCCTGTGATGGGCCTGGGGCAGGTACTCTTGTCTCCGGTTGCTCCATCCCACCGCATTTCTGACCCCCCCAGTCAGGGAGGGGGATTATATAAACTGTGAAGAGGGAGGGCTTTGGAACTGGGAGGTCTGGGTTCAGAGGCAGTCCTGTTGTGTAGACTGCACGCAGAAGGTCCCTGTGATCTGCCCTCCAAGCCTTCTCCTCCCCACAGAAAGCCAGAGCAGCTCAGAGCGGGGGCAGTTGGCCCGTTCTGCCCAGCCCATGGTCTCCACGTGAGCATTACAGAGCCCTGGACCAGAAGAGATGGGTGGAGGCTCAGAGGGCTGGGGCAGGCTGGCACTGCTGCAGAGGACTCCCCTGGGTGGGGCCGGGTGGTGGTTGGAGGCTGAGTGGAGACCCTGGTCCTGATTGTTAGGCAGCTCCTAGAGCTCAGTCTGGGGAAGGGATCCCGGGGGATTTCCTGTGGGCTCATTTGCCTCCTGCCCGGTGGCCTGTGGCTCAGGAATGGGGTTCTGGGGGCTGGCTAGGTGAGGATTAGGACTGGGCTGGGGGGGGGGACAGAATGTGGCCTCTTGACTCCCCCTGCAGAGCCATCCTCAGACTCCAGGTGGACCCACCTAGGGGGCTGGGAGGGGCTGGCTGATACGGCATTCCTGGACTCTGTTTTCCCTCAACCCTCCCAAGCTGCCTTGACCCTGAACTACACAGGGGGTTTCACCCACCTGGAAAGAAGGTTTGGCCTCAGTCTCTTGTCTCCCAGGCAGTAGGGGGAAAGTCTGGGCGTTTTTAGAAAGAGAGCTACTGCCTTCAGCTCAGCCCACTTCCCCCCTCCATCCCTATCTTGGCCCAGTTCTCCTCCCAGATGCCAGAACATTTCAGAGGTCATTCTGTCCACTCCCCTGTCTTCAGACATGAACAGCTCACCCTCAGGTCCCGGGATGGGGTTGGGGCAGGTGCTTCCTATTCAGAGACTTACTGTCTAAACCTGGTCCACAGTCATCTCAGCAAAGGCTTGTTTCCATGACCTTGACGTTCATGTCCATGTCCATCTGTGTGATTCAAGGGCCCCTCTAACCACATCACTGAGTTGGGAATGGAGCCCTGGAGACCGTGGTCAGGAGGTGGCCCTGGAATGGGGAGTTTCTCTCTCATTATGGGGGAGTCCAAGGAGCCCACATTTCAGGATGCCTTTAGTAGGAAGTTGGTCTGCACAAGGGAAGGATGGCACCAGGGTGAGGGACAGGATCAGTCCACGGGTGTTTATTGACGGCTCGCTACACATACGGCACAGTCTCCGGCCTGAGGGCTATGGCAACTCAGTTGGTAAAAATGCTTCTTTGAATCTGTTTTGGAGGCAGGTGGGATAAGAATCACAAATAAAAATAAAATGAGAGTTGGGGAATTAGACATATTCCCACAATGAGATTATTCACACGCTGAGGACCAGATAAGTAGCTCAGACAGTAAGGCTTACTGGAGTTCTGAGGTGGGAGAGAGAGACCCCTTTGCTGGGCTGTTCAGGGAGGGCTTCATCGAGGAGGAGAGCTAGTAAGAAAAGAGGAGAAGCTGCTCCGCAAACAAAAGCCCGGATGTGGGAATAGCAAGGGGTCTGGATGGAAGAGAGTTTTGGGGTAAGGAAACTGAGGTCTGCAAGGGGGCAGGGCCAAAGGTGGGGATGGCCCTTGAAAGCCCACCGAAGCATGAAGACTCTGGCAGGCCTGGTATCTGTGGCTGCTGTGGTTTCACACAGCATGAAGTGTAGAGACCCAACATGGGGTTCCAACCCTTTTGTCCCCCTTAGTAGTCAGTGGCTTTGGTCCACTCATCGAATTTCTCTTTATTTGTAAAGTGGGGCTCAAAGGCAGTAACAGTACTTACCTCACTGGGTTCTTGTGAATAAATGAAGCGGCTGGTGTAGGCACACATGCCTGGCAGGTAGGAGCAAGAGTCACTTACTTGCTCCTTGTTCCTTTTTGAGGGGTCGGTGACTGTCGGAGTTAGGGGCCTTAGTGAAGTTTGTCAAGCTGGATGGTTCTAGGACCAATAGGATTGTCTTTCATTTTCCAGACTCTGCCCCCCAAGCTTGGGGTCAGCACAATATGTCTGAGTCTTGGGTTGGCACCATCGGTGCTATCTCAGGAGGCCTTCTGCCCATCACAGCCACCAGCCCCCGGGGAGAGAGCCAACCTGGGGATGTTTGCCCTGAGGCCTCATGCTGTTTTCTCCCTCTGCCCACAGCCCGTCAACACTGAAACTGCTCCAAAGAATGTAGTGGACACGGTGAGTGACAGCAGGTAGGGCAGGGTGAGCGCCTGGGGAGGCCGGGAAAGCATAAGGAAGATTGGGGGGAAAGTGAACGGATGTGTTTGAGGACACCCTTCTGGAGTAGATTTGGGGAACTTGGGGGAAGGATGGAGACATGGGTGGCACTGAAAGCTGGATATCGGAGCATCCCCTTGTGTGTTCAGAAATGGATTGCTGGGGAACTAGGCAGACAGGGAGGGAGAGGCCTGTGGTTAAACGTGGGCTTCTTTATTAGATATGTAGAATGTGAGAAAGCCAGGCAGATCTTTCCAAACACGTCTTTCTGACTCAGCAGACAGACGATTTCCTCAAGGCTGTGTGGAGGAGGAAGGGAAGGAAGTGGGTGGGTCGTGTGGTGGGGAAACCGAGGCTGGCAGCTGAGAGGCGTCTCCTGGCAGCGGCCGGCATGGAGTGATGGGCTCAGAGATGGAGGACTTGGGTTCATCTCCCAACTCCTCCAAGGTTCTATTTGTGAGACTGTAGCAAGTCCTGAGCCTATCTGTGCCTCAGTTTTCTCATCTGCAGAAATGGGAATAATAACATCTCCCCCAGGAGAGACACAAATGAGAGGATATGGTTGGCTCTGAAGGGCCATTAGTGGACAAAGAAATGCTACACAAACAACCAAGCCCCCTCCCAGGCCCTTCTGCCAAGCCCTCACCCCCACCACTGCCACATCCAGCAGATGAAAGACCTGGTGGTACCTTTCAATGACTTTCCTCGACTGCCCTCTCTGACTGCCTTTTTTTTTTGTCTCCAGGGAGAAGGAGCCTTCCGGGGTGGAAACACACGGAAAAGCCTTGAGGAAGATGTAAGTATTCGGAAGGGAAGGAGGAAGGTGCGGCGAGTCCCTGGGGTGCGGGGGATGGGGGAGGCGGACGATGCCTAACACCTGTCTTGTTTGGTGGGCGTCCCTCGCAGCCTCTGTAGAATAGCTCAGCTCAATTCCGGAGTGGGGAGAGGGGCTGGGAGGGTGAGCAGGCCCCATGACTTAGACACTGGACCTTAGTCTTGGCTTCAGCCTCCAGCCCAGCTGGATCCAGAGTTGGTTTGTCCCTCACTGAGGCAGACCTTAGTGCTGCAGGGTGGGGATGGAGGGGAGCAGAGGCTGCTGTGCGAGGCCTCACTGGGTGGTGAGCAGTCACCAGGGCAACGGCCAGGGGAATGGGCAACACTGCAGCAAGAGGGACTAGGGGCAGAGATGAAGAGGGACTCCTGGGCTCTTGGAGGGCCATCAGCGCCTGGGGAATCGCAGGCTCTGCTTCTTCAGAGCGAGAAGCCTTTGAAAATGGGCTAAATGCCACTGATTCAGGAGGGAGCAGGAACATGGGCCGGTTGGCCTCATGGGCTCCTCCTGCCCTGTGGTTTTGGTGGAGGGCGATGGGCAAATTCCTTAAGTGGAAGGACCCCAGGGAAGGGAAGAGGGGCTCTCCTGGGACCCTGCTTTGAGCCGAACTCCTGCCTGGGCTTGTCCTCACACCACCCCAGGGGCAGATGCCCGGCAACGTCGGACCTTTCTCTTTTTTCCCTGCCCTTCTCTGACAATTTGCCCCTCTGCTGGCCTCTCCATCCTTGCCCGCCCTGATCTGCAGAGGAACAGGGAGTGGTTTTGGCGGTTGGCATGGGGGAGCTGTTGATGGCATGAGGCCCTATCATCTGACAGCTGCCTGACCCATGGCGGGGAGGGCCTTGGAGGGAGGCGCTGGGCTGCTGCAGGCAGCACACTTCTGTGGTGAGCCCACCACCTCCGTCACATTGCCCTGGGCCAGCCCCGCAAGGCCAGCCCGGCAAGGTGGAGGTGTCCCCCGGGCCGCACAGGGCCCCGCCAGGAAGAGCAGAAACATGCCTCTCAAATTAATGGGCAAGGCTCTGTTCAAGGTACGCGCGGGTCCTATGGGCGTGGAGTACACATGCTGGGATGGACCCTTGTCCGAGTTTGTGATGTTTCTGGGGCTGGGGTACAGGGGAGAAAGTAATTTTCTTGTGTGCCTGCTACTAAAGGTTAACTAGCTTAATGCATACAAAGGGTATACTATGTGCTCAATAAATGTTAACCGGTCTTATTACTGTTATTTTGGCTAAGGGCCAGGAACTGGGCTGGGTATATATTTTGTGTGTGTGTGGGCCGTGCTGTGCAGCATGTGGGATCTTAGTTCCTCCACTAGGGATCAAACCCATGCCCCCTGAAGTGGCAGCGTGGAATCTTAACCACTGGACCACCAGGGAAGTCCCCATTGGCTGGGTATTTTTTGATCCCCGTGACATCCCGCTATGGCAAATGCTGTGGCCCCATTTTATAGGTGAGGAAACAGAGGCTTGGAGGGGCTCACTGACTCAATGAATGTCTTCTCCATCCCATCCTGGGACAGCTGCCTGGATCTGGTGTTTCCAGGGCTCCCAACCCTTGGCCAGGGGACAGGGCGATGGCGTGTGAACCAAGCCTTTTAGCCAGTGGTCTGGACACTCTTATGAGCCGAGTCCTAGAGCAGTTGCTCCCCACAGCTGCAGCCTGGGCCAGACAGATCTTACAAGGTAAGGCGGCAGCAAGAGAGAGTGAAGTTAGACATCATGGAGAACTTTTTGATGCAAGGGTATGTATGACCTTGGTCCTGGAGAAGAAAGAGGTTGCCGCTTAGTTGGAATGAGAGGTTTTTTAGGAGAAAGTTCTGTTGATCTGGGATGAAAGTGTGTGTGTCTGTGCGTGCCGGGTGGGTAAGGGTGGCGTCTTGCCTGGGTATGGGAGAAGGGACAAGATGAGTTTGGGTCTAGTTAGTTTAGTTAAAGGAGTTCATGAAAGGCTAAGCAAGTGAGCAGATTGCAGAATGGCACAAGTACTGCAAAGGAAGAGAGAAAACCTAATTTTTGAGGATCCCAGACACCTGTCCCAGGTTGGGTGACTTCAGGGTCCCCTCCCCAGCCACTGGGCTCTCCTGCAGTCTGCCTCGGGTGAGGAGACCCGTTTCCGAAGCGGCATGGTTGCTGCTCTGGGCCTGCTGCTGTGATAATGTGCCTGTTTGTTGAGCTGTTTTCCTGTCTCTGGCCCACAGCCCAGGACTCACAGGGCAGGAATGGCTGTTTTCCTCCAACGGGGTTGGTGTGTTGCAGAGTTTGTGGATGATGTGCTGTGTCGCACTTTGTTTTGGAAAAATCCAGGCGGGTGGGCAGGAAGGAGAGAGGAAGGGGTGTGGCTGGAGGGGCTGGTGCGGAGGGGAGGGGGTGGCCACAGCCCCCAGAGGAGTCATAGGGGTGGGGAAGGGCCCCTGACGTAGATTGGTCACCAATCTCTGCCTGCCTGACATGGCCCCTGGTGTTGCTTCCAGACCCTCCTCCCAACTGTGCCCCCTGGGGACGTGGGCTCCGGAAACAGCTTTTCTTTTGGTCCAGAGCTGTTGTGTTTGGTCTATGAACCTCAAAGGAAGGCAGGACTCTTCCCACACAGTCATTGCTCCAAACCAACCCCACCCAGGTCCTCGGGTTCCCACTCTTGCTACATGGCGGGGAAGAAGGCAAAAAACGGAGCCGAGGGTCATAGATCTTGAGCTGCCATGGAGCATCTATCTGAGCGGTGGGCTGCAGCTCCCGCCTGCAGTGAGGACCAAAGCCAACAGAGTTGGCCAAATCTGTAGCAGGAAGGGTGAGGGTTAGATACCAGGAGGAACTGCCTGATAGTAAGAGAAGTAAGACACTGTTTGAGGAAGGCTGTGGAATTTCCTTTCACAGTGTCCTTTAAGCAAAGGAGAGACTGTGTTTTGGTGATGATGATAGGGGAGAGATCTTTTTGCCTAGGGAGTTGGATCAAAAGTCCTATTATTGATCTATGTCTTGGGTGGAGCAGGGAAGAAGTTCAGAGCATGTGGGTAAAGGACTTTGACAGCCCCAGAGAGGAAAGGAATGGAATTACAGGCAGACAGAGAGCTTCTTTTTCTTTATAAAATAAAACGTTTAGAGTACTCTTTGTAAAGCCCTCTGGTAGTTTTTCCTGGAGGCTCTAAGTGGAGCAGGTATATCACACAAGACTGTGCTGTATCCATTTTACAGATTGGTCAGTGAGACCAAGCGACTGCTTCTTACACTGGCTTCGTGGATGAGTATCTTCCTTCGTAGAATGTAAGCTCTCTGAGGTCAGGGACCTCATGCACAGCCGGTGGCCCTCAGTGAAGTTCACTGAATGAGAGAATGCACATGACGATGGGGAGCAGAGAGGACAGCCTCCCTCTTGAAAACGGCCTGTGTGATCAGGCAGCTGCCGAAGGTGCCCCGTCTCTAGCCCTGCATGTGGGAGGTCACTGTGTTTCCTGGAGCGTTAAGTTGTGTTGCTCACATGCTCCGCCCCTCCCCCGACCCATTTCTGGTTCTCCGGTTCTCCTTGTGACTTTTCTCACCAACCCTCAGACGTGTTACCTGTGCACGTCTGCTTTCTGCCAGTGAGTGTCACATGCCCCCAAACTTTGCAGAAAACAGGAAGCACTGTCAGTTAGAGGGCAGCCCAGTGATTCATCAGGGGATGACTGTCCAGCTGTTCGTCCCTGTCCTCTGTGCTGGGGTCACTGTCCAGGGCAGTCTCCTCCCCTGCCACCCCTCCCCCCACCCCCACCCCACAAGCCCGGCGGAGCAGAGCCGGCTTGGACTTTGTCTTATCACCTCTGGAGGCAGTATGGCCAGACTCTGCTGGGGCCAAGTTTTTATTTATCTTTCCTGGTTTTTTGGGGTGGGGAAGCTGAGGAATGTGGAGTGTTGTAACATTGGGGAGGGGGTTGGAGAAGCGAGCAGGAGCTGGCTCTCCTGCCCTGTCCATCCCTCTCGCCCCTGTGCCTGTGGCGGCTCCCCTGGCTCCCCTCGGCTCCTCAGTCCCCCTGCCAAGCCCGTCTCAATATCCCATTGTCTCTCTGAGCTCCCTGGGCCTGGCCCCGTGTTCCCGGCCACACCTCCAGCCTTGGCTATGGTTGTGGCTTCCAGTTGTTAGAAGCAGCTGTGGCAGCCTCCTCCAAACATGGCTGTGGATCAGCAGTAGATGGAACCCGAGGGGCTATTTATAGCAGGGTGGCCCTGGGGCCTGGAGCAGGGCCTAGGGCCTGGGGAGATTCAGCGGCTCCTCATGAGGGACCAGCGAAACGGAGACGGATGAAGTGTTGGGTTTCTGCGTTCCTCTGAGTGGGTAGTTTTGGAACAGCCTGGTTTGGGTCTTGAAAACCAAACACAACTCAACCCCTCCTTACTGCCCCCGCCTTCACAGCCCCCAGCCCCCAAGCCTGACTCATGCAAACCCAAGCCCTCAGAGCCAGGAGAGCTGGGGAGACAGAGAAACTTTCCACCCTGACAGCCCCCCTTGGCTGTTTCCTCCTCCTGCTGCCTCCAAGGCTGAGCTGTTCAGAGCTGGGCGGTGGCCCAGGCAGAGGGGACTCTGGCCGCAGCCTTCTTACGGGAGGCTGGGTGGAGGGTCCACCTCTTAGCGGGGCTGCCCTGAGTTTGGGCTCAGCTGGGAGCTGGGCCTCAGAGCCCACCCACCCCTGCCTCCTAGGCGCTGCGGGGCCTGGAGAGGGCTGAAGGGGGCTCCTCTTCTTGGCACCCCAGTGGTCCAGCCCGAAATCTGAGGGTGAATCTTGCTGGTCATCTGTTTCTCCTCTCCTTGGTGGACTGTGGTTCCGTCTCCTCCAAGAGGTAGATGCAACTTGGTGGTCAGGAAAGGCCGGTTTTGGGGAGGCTCAGGGATGTTTGGAAGGTGCCAGTGGGCTCAGAGGGCTTTGGCTGGGCCTGGGAATGTGCAGGTTGGACGTCCGATTCTGCATCGAGCGAGATGGCTGAAAGGATGGTGGCAGCTGGTGATGCAGGGTTTTGCTTTACTGTAGGGGTGAATGTTTGGCTGTATCGCTAACTACCCTTTTAATTGTACTTGATGTAATAATGGTAAGAGCGTCTAAGCGCCTTATATGCATAATTCCCTTTAATCTTCAAGCAATACCATAAGGATTGTTCCACCTCACTGGTGACATTATAGAGGCTCAGAGCGTTAAGTAATGCAAGGCTGCCCAGCAGGGTGCTGTGGGACTCGGATCCTACACTTTCGTCACCGTGCTGTTGGGTTGCCCTGGGATGTTTTGGACACCGACTTGGGTCCATTTGCCTAATTTTGTACAAGTCGACAACCCTGGAGATGGGAATGGGTGAGGGGGGTAACAGACAATGGACAGTGGGTCCTTAGGAGCATGATTTGCTGCCTAGCCCTGGTTGGTGCACACCATGCCTGGCTGCTTCTTGTCTCAAAACTTGATTGAATGAGCCGGTGTTGCTGCTTTAAAGGAGGGGAATGTGGGCAGCTGGTGGTCAGAGGAGAAATGTTCAGAGCTGGACAGAGCGGGGCCGGTGCTCTCATCTTTCCTTCTTTCATGGTTGCCATCTCTATTCTCCACTTGGGGTCACTATTCTGACGTCCAGCGAATCCAGGTGAAATGCGTTTCCATCAGTTTAGTAACTTTTATTGAGTGTGTACTCAGCGCACATGGCACCAGCCCAGGCGTGGTGCATTTCTCGGCATTTGGGATTTCTCCCTTGCCCAAGGAAAGAGAGCCCTTCCCCTTGGGGGCTCGCAGGCACACTGGCGCGCTCATGTGGGATTGGCATTGATCGCTTTTGGCTTTGAGTGGCTGTGTTGCTGGGCTTTAGGGTGCCTGGGCTGGAATGTTGGCAGAGGCAGGAGAAGGGAATCTGTGTTTCCCCGTGGCCCTGACAGCTCTTGTGGACAGCTCTCTGCTGTCCTCCTGCCATCCAGCCGGCCACCGCCCTAACGCTGCTTCTCTCCTCTCTTTCCCAGAGCTCCACCAGAGTCACGCCAAGTGTCCAGCCCCATCCCCAGCCCATCAGGTATGCCTGGGCTATGGGGGACGCAGTGGGTGCAGGCAGTGAGGTCACTGTGGGTGTTCCCAGCAAGTCATGCCTCTGGGTCTCCGAGACCAAAGTCACAAAGCACGTGATAGGGAGCACGGGCGGACGTGGAAGCCACAGAGAGAGGATGCAGGTAGATGCCAGTGGGAAACTCAAAAGTTTTAGCTTGAAGCCAGTCCTTGAGCTGGATTCTTCATTTACCTGCATGATCTCATCTAGTCCTTGCAACAACCCTGCAAGGTAAGTATTTTATTCCCATTTTGCAGATGAAGAAACTGAGTCTCAGGGAGGTGAGGCGATTCGTTAAAGGTCACACAACCACTAAGAGGCAGCACTGGGTTTGCATTCAGGACCGGCTGGCGCTGATGCCTGTGCTAGATCCCGTTCTCCACAGGCAGAGGCTTCTGTTGTTGGAGGGTCATTTATAAAAGGAAGGTTCTCTGTCTGGCTGAGCTGGTGGGGGCTGGGGGAAGGGGATGCACAGGGGACTTTGCTCATCCAGAGTCTCTCTTTTTTTTTTTTTTTTTTGCGGTACGCGGGCCTCTCACTGTTGTGGCCTCTCCCGTTGCGGAGCACAGGCTCCGGACGCGCAGGCTCAGTGGCCATGGCTCATGGGTCCAGGCGCTCCGCGGCATGTAGGATCTCCCCGGACCGGGGCACGAACCCATGTCCCCTGCATCGGCAGGCGGACTCTCAACCACTGCACCACCAGGGAAGCCCCAGAGTCTCTTTTCCCTGGGTCCAGGTTCTCTGGTTTTTTGGCTTGGGCCCTTCCCTCTCTGACTCCCCCCTCGCCCCTGAGGCCCCTGAGATGAGTGAGAATCTGGCCCCAGGGATATGGACCACCAGTCAGAGAGGGTCTGGTGTGTAGCTGAAGCTCCCAGTGGGTTGTAGTCCAGCTGCCAGCTGTCCACAGAGACTGGTGGGGTCCTTTAGAGTATCCCCTCCTCCCCTACAGATGAGAATCACCTTGGGGTGGGTGGGTGCAGAGTGCGATGCTGAGATTGTCCAGGTGGTGGTGCTGTTCTGCCTTGAGTAGGAGCCCCACCCCCAAAGGCTGCAGGACAAGGAAAGACCCGAACTCAGAGGCCAAATTCAAAGTGGGCTCCCAGCGCACTGGCCCCTCTGCTACTTGGTCCCTGTCATTGCCACCACAGAGAAGCTGTATGTCACCCTTGGCTCTCCTATTTCCAAGCCCCATCTACACAGTTGGGCTCGGAGCTAACCGTGGTGGAGATCTGTATTCTGTCCGGTTTCTTGGTGTCCCGGGGCTGTACCCCGATGCCACCCCATCACTTTGAAACACCCCATGGTATTCCTCCCGCTGCCCCTCCAGTCCCAACTTTACCCCGCAGAAGTGAAGGGTTATCAACATGAACTGTGAGTTGCCCACCTTGGGTAGAGAAGGGAAGCAGGACCCTAGGAGGCTGGGGTGATGGGATAAGAAGGGGAAGGTGTGAGGTGACCCCAGAAACTACAGGTGGGCCTCAGAATGGAATGCCAGTGTCCTGAGACCCATTTCCCCTTCCCATCAGCTCCCCAGTGGGCACCCTGGACCCTCCTTTGGAAGAGCAGTTGGGTGAGGTGTAAAGGTGTGAGACCCCACCTCCCCTCACCCGGTGCCCAGCCCAGGGGGCTCCCCACCTCTCTGAGGAGCTCAGGTGGCACTGGGATGTCGGGGGTCACCTGCCACTGCAGCAGCCCCCTCTGCTTCCTGAGCCCCTAGAAATCAGGGAGGCCACTGGTAGGAAGCAGCCCTGCGGGGCAGTGGGAGCTGCCAGAGGTGGGGAGAGAGCCAGGGAAAAAGGGCAGGAGCTGTCCTGACTCTGGGGAGGCCTGGAATGTGTGCTGTGGTCTGGCTTACCTGGAGCCCAGGTGAGCATGTCACCTGAGCTGCCCCTGCTCCTGAGGGGCCTCCCCGCCCACTCCACAGCTCAGAGCAAGGGGAGGGCAGCAGAAGGCTAGCTCCAGGATGCGAGAGGACCCAATTCAGGCTCTCCTTCCTCTTCCGGAGCCGTCCGGGGATCCTTCGAGAAACTTCTGCCAGACCAGGCAGCCGCAGTATATTAGGAGGCTGAGCTGGACTCCCGGGCCCTGGCTGGTTCCGGCCCTGGCTCTGACCTCTGACCTCTGGGATCACAGGTTGAAGGCCATGCCGACAGGATTGATGAGCACCTAGCAACGGTGTCATCACTCTTTGGCTCTGAAATGGCCTGAGATCCTTGCCAGCTCCTGCCCAGCTCTGTTATCCCCGGCGCTCCCAGACTGGGCTTGTGGGCTGCATTGGCCTTGCCAGGGGAAGGCTCTGGCCTTGGCTCTGGGTCAGGAGGCAGCCAAGCCCCCTGGGTTAGATTTGGGGGCCACGTATAGTGTGTAGGGGGTGTAGATCCCTGGACCTTGTCCTGGGGGCCTGGATTCTGATCAGGACCCGCCTCTGCCTACTGTCTCCCCAGAAACATGAGTGTGAGCCGGGCCGCGGAGGACAGCTGTGAGCTGGACCTGGTGTATGTCACTGAGAGGATCATCGCCGTCTCCTTCCCCAGCACAGCCAATGAGGAGAACTTCCGGAGCAACCTCCGTGAGGTGGCCCAGATGCTCAAGTCCAAACATGGAGGCAACTACCTGGTGAGGATGGGGCCCCTTGCTCGCTGGTCCAGTGCCCCGTCCTTTCTGCTTGCCACCTCCTCCTGCTGGTGTCTTGTCCCACCTGCCCCTGAGCCAGCTCTTCCTCTTCTCTCCCTGCACCTGCCCTTGGCCCTAAGGAGTGTCTCTGCAGCTGGGATGCAGCATCTGGAGCCAAGTCGTGTGTGTGTGTGTGTGTGTGTGTGTGTGTGTGTGTGTGTGTGTGCGCTTGCGCTTGCGCTTGCTCTTGTCCATGTATGTGTGTGTGGTTTGTATGTATGTGTGTGTGGTTTGTATGTTTGTGTGTACGTGTGGGTACGCGCATGTGCGTGTGGGTGTACGTACGTGTGTTGACCAGGAGGAGAGAATAACGGTAAAAGCTCACGTTATTGAGCCCTGGTGATGAGCCAGGCCCTGTTCTAACTCCTTTCCACGTATTTAACACCACGACAGTCCTAGGAGAGCACAGAGAGGTGGGGTATTTGTCTAAGGTCACAGAGTCAGGAAGTGGCAGAGGTGTCACACTGTCGGTGCCGCTGAGCAGTCTTAGGGCAGAGTTGTGGCAGACTGTGTCTTGAGAGACCAGGTGTTGCTGACACCGGGATCATACCTGGTACAGGAGGATCTCCTAACCAGTGTGGAGGAAGTCCCCTCCACCCCCCACCATGGTCTCTAATGTCAGAAGGGCTGCCCTGGGGGATTGGATCTATCCTGGCCCCATAGGAGCGCTCAGGCCTGCTTTACAGGGAGGTACTTGTGGGCTGGACCCACAGATTGGACAGACCATCATGAGGGGCTGCCCTGGGAGGTCTGAGCACAGGTGGGGTGTAGGGGCTGTATTAGGTCCCTAGGGCTGCTGTAACAAATTACCACAAATTAGGTGGCTTAAAACAACAAAATTAATTTTTTCACAGTCTGGAAGCTAGAAGTCCAAATCAAGGTGTCAGTGGGGCCATGCTCCCTCTGAATCCCGCAGGGGAGAATCCTGCCTTGCCTCTTCCTATCTTCTGGTGGCTCCCGGCAGTCTAGTGGCTCCTTGGCTTGTAGTAGCCTTGCTCTAGTCTCTACTTCTGTCATCATGTGACCTTCCTTCTTTCCTGTGTCCGTGTGGCCTCTCCTCTTCTTATAAGGACACCAGTCATTGGATTTGGGGCCCACCCTGAATCAAGGATGATCTCATCTCCAGATACTTGACTACTTACATCAGCAAAGGACCTATTTCCAAATAAAGTCACATTCTGAAGTTCCGCGTGGATGTGAATTTTTGTGGGATACTATTCAGCCCTCTACGGAGACCCATCCGTCAGCTGTGTTGGGCGTTGTTAAGAGTCAGAATGTTCTGGGTTGGAATGCTGCTGTGCTCTCCCCAACTATCTGACCTTGGCACTTAGCCTCATTAAGCCTTAGGATCCCCATCTGTAAAATGGGTCTACTTACCTCTATGGTTGTGGAGAGAATTAAGGCAGGTGGTAGATGTAAAGTCCTTAGTGCGGCCTGGCAGGCTGTGGACGCTGTAACACTGAAGTGTTAGCCATTGTTAATGGCATAAAGTGTGTTCCTTTATGGCCTCAAGAGTGGACCAGAAGCCATCTAAGATCCTGCCCTATTTCAGAAGCCCAGGATTCCATGGGTTTTTGGTGCATCCTGCCCGTTCCAGACCCTGCAGTCCTCTTCTCTCCCCAGGCGACATCACAGGGGTCTTGAGTTTCCCAGACCATGAGGTGGTTGTGGGGAGTTCTGCACGCCTCTTTCAGAGGTGGAGAAGGGAATCCAGAGGTTGAGGGATTCCTGTGGGTTGTGGTCAGGTGTTGGGGGGTGTCTGCTGGGAGAGGGGTATCAGGGGTCTGAGAGGGCTGACCCAGCACAGTTTGCACCCTCCTATGGAGGGCGTCCGACCACGGAGCAGTTACATCTTCGTGCGGTGAGCTTCTGAAGTCGACATGTGAAGAGGAAACCAGAGATGGCCAAATGCTTATCGTTTGACACTACTGGATTTCCATTCAGCGTGGAGAGATGCCCACCTTGGGGGTGGCATGTGGGACTTGAGACAGGTTCTGTCCCCTTCTCATCTTCAGTTTAGGATGTCTGCTCATCCAGGGGAGTGGCTGGGTGTCTACATACTTGTTTCTCTCTCCCTCTTTATCCTGAGAACCTGTAGTTGAGTTCCTGTCCATCAGTGTGTACCTGGTAGGACTCCATGTATGGTCATGTAGGTAGAATTTCCAGCAGGGAGGAGAGAGAGAGAGAGAGAGCGCGGGAGAGAGAAAGGGCCAACCTTCTCACAATCTCTTCCTTTTCCTCCTTCTAGCTTTTCAACCTCTCTGAGCGGAGACCTGACATCACGAAGCTCCACGCCAAGGTGAGTCCGTGGCTGTTTGGGGTGGGGAGGGATTCTCCCTGCCTGGAAGAGGGAACAGGGGGGCTCCCTTCCTCTGAGGTTCCCACATTAGATCTTGGGGGAAAGTGCTATGACAGTTTGCAAAGCCTATTCAGACTTAACAGTGCCATCTTCTATTTGGAAAATAGAAAATAATATATTTATTGTTTCTATAATACGAAGTACAGAAAGCAAAGCTCAATGCAGTGATTTCCACCAAGGTCTGCCACCTGTGGTGCACACAGAGCCTCTGGGGTGGGGCTGGAGCTGTGAGATTTTGAGTCTTATTGAAAAGTATTCTGGATTTAAACCAGCTGGGAATCACCACCGTAGACCCTCCTACAGCCAACTTTCTTTCACTTGCTGTTCAGTGCGCTGTGTTTGGGCTTTGTGTGCCCATCTGCTTCGGCCCCTGGATTATGGTGCCTGTCGCTGTGTGACCTTGAGCGGGTGGCAGACTTCTCTGGGCCTCAGTTTCCACCTCTGAAAGTGGACGGGCTGGATTAGATGTGCTCTCTGGGCCCTTCCGAGCACAGATTTTCTTTTACTTTAAAGTTTTGTGAGTTAAGAAAAGGTTGAAGGAGCCTGATGACTGCTATTCAGATCTGCTCTCTGTCTCGCTCAGGCCTCCTTCGGCTGGCCTGAAAACTTGATGGTTTGTGTGTCCAGGGCCTGGAAAAGAGCCGTGAACAGGCTTCACCTTTCCTTCTTCCTCCCTGAGCCAGATCTCAGGGTTATCTGTGGGAGGAGAGCTGGGGAACAATGCTGGAAGCTCCCAGCACATTTTAAGGTCACAGTCATATGGAAGGGACCTGGGGCCATCGGCTCTAAGCCTTTGCTTTATGCACAAATCAGAAACGGGGGCTGGCAAAGGGGCTGTGACTGGCCTGAGGCCCACAGGGAACCAGTGTCAGAACCCAGGGTCTGTAGGCCCAGGTCAGTGTCCTTTGCCTCCTCACCCCTGCCTTCCAGAGTGTTGATGTGCAGGGCAGAAACTGAGGCCCCACTGCTGGTGGCATTGCTGTGGGGCTGGCGCGTGGCGTGTGTGGGCACCTCCCTACCCCCCCGCCCGTTGACTCTCTGGACTTCTGCCGCTTCTCACTCATGGCTTGGGCCACAGGTACTGGAATTTGGCTGGCCCGACCTCCACACCCCAGCCCTGGAGAAGATCTGCAGTGTCTGCAAGGCCATGGACACTTGGCTCAACGCAGATCCCCACAATGTTGTCGTTTTACACAACAAGGTCAGAGCGGGGGCTGCAGGATGTCTCTGTGTGTGTGTGTGTGTGCGTGTTCGTGCCCATGCACGAATATATTCTTGGATGAGTGTATGCACCTGCCCGTATCACTGGATTGTGTGAGTGTGCAAGTTTGTTTGTGTGTACTCTCCTTGGGGATAATCGATTCTGTCTGGGGTGCACCCCCAGGAAGTGGAGGTACCAGCCCGTGGGTCACTCAGGTGTGGTGGACGATCAGCTGTGTTTCTTCTTTTTGAGACTCACCCCCCATCCGCTTCCTCCCTCCTCCGATTCTCCCTGAGAACCCGCCCCTCTCTGCAGCCCCTGCCCGCCTTGCTCTGGGGCAGGAGGGCCAGCCTTAGAAGTAAAGGCTTTTGTGTTTCGGGGCTTTTTCAGGGAAACCGAGGCAGGATAGGTGTTGTGATCGCGGCTTACATGCACTACAGCAACATTTCTGCCAGGTAAGAGGGCCCCGAGCCTCCCATTCTCTGAATATTGACAGCAGAGCCCCCTTCCCCCACCCACCCAAGGCCTCTCCCTCCCTTGGGGTTGGAGGATAAGGGCAGAGGAGGTGAGAGGTGCTGAGGACAGGGGGAGGAGCCCCTGGAAAGGAGAATGTCCCTGCCCTCAGCTCTGGGACAGGGGCCCTTGGACAGAGCAGGAGAGAGGAGACACCATCCCTCTGTCTGGGGCCCTGGGGACGGGCAGCCGTGGGAGGCAGGCCCATGGATGGACATCCCGTCCAGTCAGCTTCTTGGGGCTACTTTTCTTTGCCCAACTGCCTTCTGTTTACCTGAGTGAGCAGAGAGGGAGTCACAAAGAAATACTGGATCACATCTGGGTCCAACAGAGCCATCTGGAAGGTTTCTCATCTATTCCCCTGCTTCTGGCCAGCAGGGGCATCTTCCCACTTAGGTGTTTTGCATCAAGAACAGGAAACAACCAATGGATGATTCTCATTCTGATTTGGATTTTCAGAGAGGCGGAGGAATTCCTCCATTCATTTAGTCATTTGACGACAGTTATGGAACAGCCACTGTGCAGGCGGCTCTAGGTGCTGGAAGTAGAGCAGTGGGCAAAGCCAGGCAGTCACTGCCCTCCTGAATGTGAAATGAGTAAACGAACACATCAGTAAGAGCAGGTGATGAGTACTTTGAAGGATGGAGACTAGAGCAAGACGGTGGGGAAAGGAGGCCTCTTGAGGAGGTGATATTTGAGCAGAATTAAGTGGCGAGAGGGGGGAAGAACTGAGTCCTATACAGTCCGTGGGGGCGGGGGTGGGTGGTGGCAGGGGACCTTCCAGGCAGAGAAGAGGGAAGGACAAAGGCCAGCAGTGGGAATTCGAGGGGCTGGCGTGTTTGGAGAGCCAAGTGAGTGAGGGGATGAAGAGTGGGAAGTGAAGCTGGGAGGAGGCGGAGCCCGGGGGCCTTGTACCCTTGATAAGGACTTTGGGGTTTATTCTGAGAGGGATGGGACCTCGTTGGAGAGTCAAGAATAGAGAAGCTATGTGATCTGTCTCTTTAAAAAATGATCTCTTTGAGGATGGGTAGAATGCTCTATGAAGGGCTTGCAGGTAGTTTTATGACTTTAAGAAACCTGACCCAGCTTGATCTTTGCATAATGGTCAACATTTCCTGTGCACCTACTGTGTGCCCACATGTGCCAAGCTCTTTATACATGTCATCTCACTCAATTGCCACAACAGCCTTCAAGGAAGGCACGGTTATCACCTCATTTGACAGGAAAGAACAATCAAGTCCAGGAAGGTTAAGTAACCTGCCCTAAGTTGCAGGGCCACTAAGCCAGTGATGAGTTTGAGATGGGCTCCCAGGCTGCCTGGCTCCAAGGCCCGTGTGCTAAGCAGTGCAGCACACAGGATGGAGAGATGCTGGGGCAGCCCTTTCCTGAAGGCATCTCAGGACAGAGTGGCCGGAGGGCTCTGCGGGTCTGGGAAGCAGGGCTGGGTGGACAAGGGACCCGTGGAGGTTGACTCCTCTGACCACCTGTCTCTCCCCACAGTGCTGACCAGGCCCTGGACCGCTTTGCAATGAAGCGGTTCTACGAGGATAAGATTGTACCCATTGGCCAGCCATCCCAGAGGAGGTAGGTCTCCAGGGCTCTCGGCCCAGTGCATGTGTGTGTGTGTGTGTGCGTGTGTGTGCTCGCTGCATGTGGGAACTAGCCTCGTGTACCTATGGTGGGGGTGTACCAAGCATGCATGTTCAGGTGCCAGCCTGCAGGGGTGGGAGCTCAGGGACATGGGTGAAGCCGTGAGCAGCTGTGTGTGCTCACAGTGGTGCATGGCAGTTGGCTCCTGAGGTTGGTGCCAGAGAGCAGCAGGGGCAGCAGTGGGGGAGGTACAGGAAGACAGCTTGTATAAGAAGGCAGTGCCTTTCTTGGTCCTGGCAGCAGGGCTGCTTCCGTGTTTTGATGGGTCTACAGGAGGCTGATGTCACTGCCACCTGCCCTGAGGAGGTCACAGATGTTCGTGATAAGGGTCACCTTCTGCTGTGAGAGCTTTAAAATTTTACAACGGTCTCTCACCCATGTGATCCCCAACAGCCCAGGCAGGAATCAGGACAGGGATGGATTCCTTCATTCATTTGGCAGATTTTAGGTACTCTAGTATGTTCCAAGTGCTGGAGGTATCTAGTTGGACAGGACAGAGTCTTTTGCCCTTAGTGAGCTGACATTGTATTGGGAAAGATGGACATTACACAAGTAAATAAACCTTCAAGGTCATTTCAGACAGTGGTAAGTGCTTTGATGGGGAAAAAACCCAAAACAGAACACGACGGGCTAGAGAATGACAGGGGTGGACGTGAGGGGCTGATTCCAGTGTGCTGACCTTCCTGAGAAGATAACATGTGAGGTGAGGTCTGAGAAGGGAGAAGGAAACATCTAAGTAAAGGTCTGGGGTAAAGGGTCCAGGTAGAGGGAACAGCAAGTATAAAGGCCAAAATGTCTCACTGACTTTTCTATCCCTTCGGAACACTGACTGGGCAAGCAGGACCCCCTAGCTACAGATCCTGGAGCTTTTCAGCCTCTCCATGCCGGGGGTCCCCAACTCACACCCCGTCACCCCTACCTTGCCTGGCTAAAATGTGCCGGCACCACTGGGGACTGTTTCCACCATTGTAGCAGGAAGCCCAAGCAGAAGTGAGTGAGTCCTCAGGCAACCAGCGCCTTACAACTGGCACAGGACAGCTGGTAGCCAGCCTCTGGGTCAGAGATCAGAAACGGAATGTCTTTATGTGCAGAAAATTCTGACTAGGCTGCCAGACACAGCAGCTGTGGATCAGTGAGAGTCTTTCCAGGGAAGAAGTCTCAGGGAGGAAAGAAGTATTATTTAAGATCCTGACTTGCTACCTGTGGCTGGTGGCCTTGGTCATGAGTCTGGCCCTTGACCTGGAAAGATAAGAGGTTCAAATAGAGGAGCACGATGTTGCGATGGCACAATGTGGCTTGGAGAGAGAGGGCAGAGCTGTCACATTTCTGAAGCAGAAAGCCTGGAGAATGGGGATTAGTGTTACCTCTCAGGACCAGGATTGTTCAGGGATTCCACCGTGCTCAATGTGTGCTTACGTAGCATGCCGTCAGGGTGTGTGTGTGTGTGTGTGTGTGTGTCCGTGTTTACATTATCTGTATCTGCTGTGCAGCTCGTATCTGCAACCGCATGTGCTCATGGGTGGGTAATTCCGTCTGTGCCCAGATGTGGAAGTGCAGCTGCTGGGAAAGTGGCATTCCTTGCCACTTTCCCGCCTTCTTGTCAGTGTCGCTTGCAGGGATTGGAGCAGCTGGAGGAGAGGAGGGCAGGGGGAGAGGGAGGGAGGGGCTTTGCCTGCAGCTCCCCCATTCATTGTCACCCCACCCCGGGCTCATTGTCCCCAGCACACAGACACATCCTGTTGGCACGATCAGAAGATCTGATAGGAACCCGCCATTCCAGGTTTCCGGTTTGAGCAACGGGGCTGGGGGCTGGGCAGGGGCCTGAATAGGAGCTCGTGCTGCCCATCAGATTATCTTGCTGGGATAGTCCAAGGTGGCCCCACCCCAGCCCAGGGACAGAGGCCCACAGGCCTGGAGGTGGGCCAAGGAGCCAAAAGACGGGACGGGACCATTGTCATGGTTGTGAGCGTTCTGGTCTCACTGGCCTCAAATCAGAATGCATTCTGATTGGTCCAGCTGACCCAGCTTGGTGTCCTCTGGCCAGTCAGAAAAGGAGGACACACCAACCAAAAGGATTGGCCTCTCCTAGTAGATGCACTGGAGTGAGACTGCTTCCCTTCTCCTCCCACCTGCTCTCCTCCCACCTTTGTGTGCTCTTGCAGTGTGCCTTTGGGAGGCTGATGACCCTTTCTGGACCTAATTTTCCCTCTCTTCTAGAAGGAGTGGGGATGGCTTATTCCTTCCATTCTTCCAACGAGATCTTTGTTAAGGGAATTGGGGCATGTTGACCCTAGAGATAGGAATACTTAGTGGAAGTTAGATATCCTCTAATATCAAATATGGTACAGAGGAATTTTGTACCCTTCAGCGTGATATAAAAAAATGAAGGACTAGAATCACTAAGCTCTTACTATTTGCTGGATTGTCATGTGGTTGGTGGGTCTTGTGGGAGCAGAACTGGGGCCTGTGGGTACAAATGCAAAGTTGGTTTGGGCTCGGTGTAAGGCTGTCAGAGCTGTCTGATGGTTGATCACCCTGCCTTGTGCGGTAGTGAACAGCTAAATGATGCCTGTCAGGGATGTGTGGGAGGGCATTTGGTCCAGCAGGAGGTTCCTGGGCCGGGAGTGAAGCAGGAAAGAGATGGCCACATTGACCACCAGGAGGCGCCAGAGAACCCCAAGTGGGAGGTTTGGCTGGATCCCACTCCAGATGTAGTAGTACCTGTTCGTGTTCCTGGGGCTACCGGCAGCAAGGATGGAGACCCCACCTGCCAGGAGGCCTGGGGGTTGGTGGTGGGGGGGGGGCTGTTGGCAGGGCAACCTAGGGCAATATGCCGGGGGGAAAAGAGAACAGAATGGCTCTGCTCCAGCAGAGGCCTCCCTGGCTGAAGCTGCCCTTCTCCCTGCTCCAGGTACGTGCATTATTTCAGCGGCCTGCTCTCTGGCTCCATCAAAATGAACAACAAGCCCTTGTTTCTGCACCACGTGATCATGCACGGCATCCCCAACTTTGAGTCTAAAGGAGGTACTTGCCCGAGCCCTCTAGCTTCCATTCCCCTCCTGTCTTCCATCTCTTTGTCTTAGGAGGCAGCCTTGGGGGGTAAAAATACGGGCTAGCTGCAGTCTTAGGCTTGGAGTCTCAACTGTACCACTTCCTATTTCTCTGAGCCCCAGTTGATTCATTTGCAAAATGGGTTGGATACTGGCAGTGCCTGTGGGCAGTTGACGCTGGACGGTGTAGTGTTTTTGTAAACTCAAAATGCCTTTGAAATGAAAAGTTAGCATGTCTTCCTCTTTCTTTTTCCATTTCTCCTTCCTCTTTTCCTCCTTCCCTTTCTTCCCTTTCCCCCTTTCTTCCCTTTCCTCCTCCTGGCCGATCCTTCCTTCCTTCATCTCTCCTCTCCCCCTTCCTCCTCCCGCTGTTTCTGCTGTCTTGGCTAATAGCACCCCTCCCTTACAGGGTGTCGGCCATTTCTCCGGATCTACCAGGCCATGCAACCTGTTTACACTTCTGGTATCTAGTAGGTATTCCACAGGGATGCTGGAGGTCCAAGGCTGAGGACTGGGGGCTGGGGGCCGGGGTTGGGGGCTGCCTAGGACCTTTTCTAGGAGGACTTCTAGGGTAGGGCTGAGGGATGGGTCAGCGAGCTTTCACAATAGCCCCCTGGCAGAGGGGCAGCTGGGAGAAAGTGCACTGCCCGGCCGCCCCAGCAGCCCTCTGTCCCTCTGCCTGCCTCGCTCCCATAGCAACGTCCAGGGAGACAGCCAGACCAGCATCTGCATCACCATCGAGCCCGGGCTGCTCTTGAAGGGAGACATCTTGGTAAGCTGCTCCTCTGTCTCAAGCCCCCGCACCGCCGTTGAATTTTTCTTCCTTTTCTCTTCCTCCTCCCCTTCTGCCTCTCTGGACAAGAGTGTCCCTCCTGGTGGGCCACCAGCCTTGGGGTCCTTGGCTCTCAGGGGCCCTGCAAGGCCTTCCAACCTTGACGGTCCTTGTCCATCCCCTGCCTCAGTGTTGGATGTGCCTTCGCCCGGGCTTGCCTCTTGTTCTGGAGTATCTCCAGGGACATACGTCTCTGTGTGAGCTGTTACCTCCGGGCTTCCTGCTGGTGACAAGGACTCCCTCAATTGTAACTTCACTCCTTCCTCCTGTGATTGAAATCCACTCCTACGTTGCCCGTTCTGACTGGTGTACAGGAACTTCTTGGGAGGATAGCTTTGTCCCCACAGGGCAAGGCTGGCTGTCAACTCTCTGCTGTTCTGGAAGTTTCCGCAGAGAGCTCTGAGATCCTGTTTGGGGTTGGTGGCCTTTTCCTCACTGGGTTTGGGGCTTAGTCGTGGAGCTGATGAGGAGGCCCCTTGGGACTAACTTTCCACCTTCGGCCCCTGATGGGCTCTGCTGTCTTTCCCACCCAGCTGAAGTGCTACCACAAGAAGTTCCGGAGCCCAGCCCGAGACGTCATCTTCCGCGTGCAGTTCCATACCTGCGCCATCCATGACCTGGGGGTTGTCTTTGGGAAGGAGGACCTCGACGATGCCTTCAAAGGTGGACTCGCTGAGTAGAGAGGCAGACCTAGCAAGGAATAATTAGGCCACAGGATAGGAGAGCAGTAATGGAGGGGCTATGGCAGCAGTGAAGGGTGACTGTTTTCCCACGGGAAGGGAGGCGTTCCGGGAGCTGTCTCCCTTTGCTTCTTTCCTCGATCCGTTTAAGGTTTTATCTGTATTACATTCAGGCCCAGGACGTGTCCACATCCATCCACCCATCCACCCATCCATCCATCTGTCCATGTATAAGTCCACCAGCATCACTGTGTGTCTGTATGTGCCAAGCATGCGCTAGACCCTGGTGATACAAAGAGAAAGACGTCAGGCCCTACCCTCAGGGAGCTCACAGTCTTATGGGAGAAAGACACAAACAGACATGATTCTATGAAGTGATGCTTGCGGTGATGGAGATATACACAGGCATGATGGGTGCTCCAGGGAGCCGACACCACCCCTGCTGTAACTTCCCTTCCTGCAAGCAGTGAATGGTGATCTGTGTGCACATTGGGCTCAGGCAGAGATCAGAGCGTGGGGCTGGGGCTGTGAGGAGGAGAGGCCTGATCCCCCAGTGTGGTCTGGCTCATGCAGGAGAAGGATGTTTCTATGATGAGGTTTCCCTGTACCGGAGCCAGGAGCAAAAGCAGAAGATGCTGTTATAATTGCAGAAGAGAATGTAAATGTCATCAGTCTTAACAAAGAAAGTAAGAGAATAGCTGACAAAATAAACGTAGAGTTGCGGAGAGGTGGGAGAAGGGAGGGGCCCAAACTTCCTCCTCCTCCATGGAGGGAATCAGGGCACCATCGGAAATGGACAGATCAAGAAATAGAGGCTTAACCGTCGTATTGAAAGTTTCAGAGGTAATCAGAAGGGTGAACTAATAATGATAACAGTAGTCATAGTAATAATAATAATAAACCAGATTTAAGAAGGGAGGTGGGAATACTATAAGTGATCCAAATTGTTCATCTTCATAGTGGTGAATCAGTGAAGATTATTTAAAACTGACATATCTAGAAATAGTGGCATAAAAACTGTGGCTATTATTTAGGGTCTTAGAGGTGACTGCTCGTAGAACAAGAAATAGAAATGCTAAGAAATGGTTACCTCAGACAGGTAAGACAGGGCTAGGGTGGGTGGGAGACTTAATGTCATTATGTATACTACTTATTATATTATCAACCATGTATACATGTATTACTTTAAACTTTTCTAGAAGAAAACTTTTTGTGTAGTCCTCTTTTGGGAATCAGTTGCCCATTTTTGTTTTTCCTTCTCCTTTTTTCAGATGATCGATTTCCAGAATATGGCAAAGTTGAATTTGTGTTTTCTTATGGACCAGAGAAAATTCAAGGTAAATGCCAAGTTAGAATCCATTGATTCATTCCCTTCCCGCCACTCTGCCCTGCCCCACCTCAACCATTTTCCCACTGATCTGCTCTACAAATATCAAGTTACCTGTGGTTGAGAGTCAGGCCAGCAGTAAAAGATCTGGGTATCATAGTGGACCCCCAGCTAAACATGAACCAGTGACTTAATCTCTGGATAATAAAAATAAAAAAGTAGACAGAGAGGCGCTGGGTTGGATAAACTATTCTGGCCCCATTAGGTCATCATCCTATTATATTCAGAGACTGAAGGCTATGGTGGCTAGAGGGAGTGGCCAAGGGGACTCTCAAAGGTGCTGGATGTACGATAAGTATTTATGAGAACTGAGGTGATTCAACCTGAAGATGAGAAGGCCAATTTAATAATAGCCTTTAAGCCGTTAGACTGGTTGTATGTGGGGACCAGTTGTTCTTCATCTTATTTGGGAACAGAATAGGAAGAGGTGAAGTCAGGTTACAGCAGAGGGACTCTGGGCAGACTAAAGAAAGGACTGCTGGGTCAGGAAGGTAACTCACCCAGAAGGCCTGACTTGCATCCTGGGCTTTCTCTGGATGTGTAGGAGAGATTCTGCCTCTCTCCTCAGATTTCTGCCTGCAGTGGCAAGCATCTTAAGTGGAAGGGCAGGGGGATGGCTGGGATGACCTGTGTCCTCTCAACGTCAAGGCTGTGATTTGCCTGCTGTCCGTGACCCCGTGCGGCCCATCACAGGCCTCTCCTGCACTTCCCCCTGACTCCAGGGCCAGACTCTCTGGACTCTTGGCACTGTCCCAGGGGTCCCTGGGACACAGAACAGAAAGAGGCAGCCACCCAGCCAGCGGGTCCCCCAGCTTTCTTCTAAAGGGTCTTTGTTGCTCAGTGCTGCTGTCCTCATTTACCCTTATGACCTGGTGTGAACCTTTTCAAGAATGCAAGAAACCAGACTCCTGGGTCCTCCATCCAACTTAAGCGAGTGGTCCTGCCTCACCATGGTCAAGAAAATGAGAAATCCCTTAGGGAGCATCCTTAGGGAACTTGTTGGTTTCCTCTGTTTTTCCAGCTGCTGATCGGTTTTTTCTTTTCTCTTCACGGTTGTCTCCGCCTTTCCCATTTTCTAAGGCATGGAACACCTGGAGAACGGGCCAAGCGTGTCTGTGGACTATAACACCTCCGACCCCCTCATCCGCTGGGATTCCTATGACAACTTCAACGGGCATCAAGATGATGGCATGGAGGGTAGGTGGGACCAGTGGCTTCCAGCCCCTCTGCGACTGCACAGCCCCTGCTCACATGGCCTCGGCTCTCTCGGTTTGCTATGACACCATACTGGGTTCAAAGGGAGGGGAGGTGCAGAGGAGAGGTCCAAAGCACCTCTGAGAGCTCACAGTTCAGTGGGGGAAGATAAAACAAAACAGGAATGAGCTAAAGAATGAAGCAAAAGAGCCATACAAGGGTGTATCCTTGGTGCCGAATGAGTCCCATAGGCAGTGAATGCTCTGAGATTGGCAGAGGATGGATTCTTGAGAGGTAGAGTGGTCTGGGAGGGCTCCTTGGAGGAAGTGGCCTTCGTGGAGCTTGAGATACCCTCCTGTGCTTAAAATACAGCGTTTGTTAGATTTCTTTTAACCCCGTTGTTGGATTTCTCCAGGCTCCCTGCCCGAGTTCTCTGGGGTCAGAGCACTGGGAAGGTAGACACAGCATTTAGGATCCATAAGCTTTCATCAACAGCCAATGAAAATGTTTGTGAGCTGGAAACAAACTGGTCGGCTCCAAAATTTGAAAAGAAAGCAGCAGAATTGAAATTAATATTTGTTTAATTTAGCAACAAAACCTAACATAATGTCAAATGGTCATCCACAGCTCAGTTCAACTCCTGAGAGTTATGTATGCGTTCTGTTGATTTATGTGGTTGATTTATGAGTATGTGTGATGGGATGCAGGGCGGGGCCTCTGAGAATGAGCATGTCTGGAGCTCAGGAACTCTTGAGACGCCCTGTCTGGAGTTTGGCCACAGGCTTGTTACCCTGATTTGGTCCCAGGATCACGGAATGTGGAAGCTGGGAGGACCTCAGGATCGTTGGCCCATCCCCCATCAGTTTTCAGCTGGGGTAACTGAGACCTGCGTCCGCCCCCCGGCCCAGAAGGAAGCATCTCTTGATTTACTCCCATGGCCAGGATATGTCCTTTCAAGGACACCAGCACCCAGCCTCTGTGCTTCTCCTCCCAGCTGAAGCTTGTCCTGGGGTGGGGACCCTGGGCCATGTGGCAGAGCTGGATTAGGTAGACCAGGGACCCTCACCCTGGTCTCCACCTCCAAGGTTTTGGATAAAAATCCAAAAGACTCCACGCTGAAAGTCTTTTAGGCCTTTTCCTGTATAAAGATTCTCCCTCTGACCTTAGAGACACCAGAATGAGCAATGCAGTTCAGAGGGGGTGGGATGAGGGCGATGCTTAGGCTAGAATTTAGGGTTTGATGGGAGAAGTTCATGTGCAGTGTTGCAGTGGTGCAAGTTTGTCCTCTCCCTACCTAGTTCCCGCACTTCTCCCCCACCCCTCCAGGGGCCTAGACACTCCACCGGGGCCCTCCCTACTGTGCTGAGGCTGCCCCCCCCCCCCCCCGCCAAAGCGCTCCCCTTCCTGCTCCAGCCACGTCCCCTTGTGCCCTGGAGCTGGGGAGAAGGCAGAGGATGAAATGAATCAGTCCTGAGGTACCGGTGGCTGCCAGCCTAATTCTTCATCGTTCTGGGGATGTTTGCATTTTTAACAAGAACACTTGGCAATTGGAAGGAATTTTCAATGTCTCTCCATCTCTCCCTGGTGTGGATTCAATGCGATGATAAATGTAAAAACATTTAGTAAACTATAAAGTGCTAGGCAAACAAAAGGTAAAACAATTAAGGGGAAAGGAGGGGCTGCGGGAAGGATGGGGCTTGGGACACAGTCAGCCGCGAGGGAAGGAAGCAGGCGGACTGATCAGGAGGCTGGGACCAGAGGCAGGGAAGGGGGAGGAAGGAAGGGGAGAGGGGGGCCCCGGGCTCCTCTCCCTCCCCCTTGCCCGCCCTCCTCTCTCCTCCGATCTGCTCTCCCAGGCAGAGGAATGGAACCAGTAGGATCTTTTGGCCAGTTAAAGGTCAGCTCGTCCCGTAGGGACAGAGGGGCTCCTGTCTGGAGGCTGAGACACTGGCCCTGCGCCCAAGGGTGGGAAGGGAAGGCAGCAGCTCACAGCCCTGCCGTCCTCTTCTCTTGCTGGCTGGCCCGGGCCCAGAGCTGGGCGGCTGGAGCGGTCACCCGGGCAGACCCAGCCTGTCCCGCTGTGTACTCCCCACTGTCACTGGGCTGCATCCCCCACAGGGACAGGAGAGTCAGTGGGGTGGCCCCGGGGCAGGAGCGGTGATGTTATCCTCACCCTGCTTCTCCTGGCTGGAGCACTTCTAAAAGGCTCTAGATTCTGGGGCCCAGAGGTAAATGCATTTTCTTCTGGCTAATTCTCTGGTTCACGAGAGGGAAGCCCGAGGCCTCTGTCTGTTCCCCTAGTTGCGGGCAAGTCACTGTGCTCCAGTTTCCACACGTGTTAGCTGGGATAAGGGCCCCTAACCCCCAAGACTCTGGGGTGCTCAGGAGATGGTCCACGCTGGAGCCTGGGCGGTGGTTTGGCCATTTGCTGGAGCTGCCCTCGGGCTGGGGGATGGCCTTGTGGGCTGCAGTGTGGTGCCTGGGGAGGCCCTGGACCAGGAGAGGCAGGATGACCCTGAGGTGCTAGAGCGCTCGAGCACGTGTGCTTTAGAGCCCAACTGCCTGGTCCACACTGTGGAGTCTCCCGTCTGCAGCTGTGTGCCCTTGGTCAAATGATCACGCCTTCCTGTCGTCTTCATTTCCTTATCTGCAAACGGGATGGTGACGGTACTCACGTGATTGGGTTACTGTAGCAATTTTCATGAGAGGTAGTTTGTACTGTGGTTAGGACTGTGGCCTCTGGAGCCAAACTATCCGGGTTCAAATCCTCTGCCAAGATGCCATCCTCTTGGGGCCTCCGTTGACTCTGTTGTAACATGGGGATTTGGTTGACAAATCATTTCGAGCACCTTTCGGGGAGCGGGAGCTGCAGAGGGGCTGCCTGCTGTGTTCCCTCGTGAGTCTCTGTCACGTCGGTAGTGACCACGATCTCAGGGGTCTGCTGACAGGGCTCGGGAGGAGGCCTCTTGGCCTTGGGAGCCAGCTCGGGCTTTTCCACGCGCCGGTTACGATGCCAAGCACTCGATAGCCTCCATCTCATCTAACACTTGCAGCCACGTTGTGAGGTGGGCACTGTTATTATGCCTGGATGGGGGACTGGGGCACAGAGGGGTTAAGTGACCTTCCCAAGGTAACCTCGCTAGTAAAGAGCGGATCTGATGTGGAACCCCGGTGCTAACTGCTATAGCGTCCTCAGCTGGCCGTCGTCCCCAAGGGTCTGTCCTGGGTGTCTGGTCCTGTGGCAGTACCTGGGTCCCGCTGAGCTTGGGTGAGGGTCTGCTCGCTCTGCCCCCCACTTCTCACCACTGGACAGTCGTCCAGATCTCCCCTGCCCTGCCTCTCAGTATGGGCGGGGGGCTTATACGTGGTGAGGCACGGAGTGCAGTACCCTGTGGCAGGTACCCAGCAGGGCTGCGGTGCCGGGAACAGCTGAGGCACATCCCTGATGTCCCCCTGTCCCCCCCCCCCCCCCCCCGCCATACACAGGAGGGGCTGCTCATGTAGGACTGCCTCTGGTGAGGGGCTGGCCTCTCAAAATACGGGCAGGGTGGTGTATTGGAGGTGAGGTGAGGCCATTTCTGGAAGCTGCCCGCCTCTGCTATTTCAGGCCCACCAGGGGCGGGTTTAGGAGGAGTGGGCCAGTCCCTCTGGAGTCCACCGGGTGACTCAGAGTGGTGGGCGGGGGCACCGAGCCCAGCTCTTGGGGACAAAGGTCATCTCTGGCCTGGGCCCCACCTCGGCTCTCCCTGAAGTGAGAGGCGGTCGGCGCTGGGGTCAGAGCTCCGCTCCTCTGGGAAGCCCTCCAGGTGACCCTGACTTTACCTTCCATGTCAGGAATTGCTCTGTGTTTAACCCCTTCCTCACTGCCTGCATCCCTACCCTCTGAACCCTCGTGCAGGTTTCCAGTTCAAGGTGTGCAGACCCGTGGCACTCAGCATGCTCTTCCTTCCCTTCAGGGTGTCCCCCGTCAATCTCAGCAGCAAAATGAAGGAAGAAAACATGTGGGGACTTCTGATCTCTGCAGGCCGGCCCCCCCAGGTCACAGAGCCCATCTCACACCCTCCCGCTGTAGAGAGGAAACTGAGGCTCGAGAGGGGAAGGGGCCTGTCAAAGAGGGGGACATCCCTACAAGTGGAACCCTCCTTTCATGATCTCAGCTCACCCTGTTGCAGCCCCATTACGTGATGACCATACCGCATGTAGGGAGGTCAGCGATCTAGCCCGGGGTCAGGAGATCAGAGTAAGGCTGGCGTGTGAATTCAGGTGTCAGCTCCAAATCCCTCCCACCCCTGGCTCCTCACCTTAGATGACGGGATGCTCACTGCTCCACAGGGTAGCCCATTTCCCTGGAGGATGGGGCCAGGAAGTCAAGCCAGAAATAGAAGGAGAGTGTGCCTCTGCGTGGTGGACCTAGGCTGCAGTGACTGTGGCTGCTTGGGACCATTTTGGCTCCCCTGCACTTAAGCCAGAAGGAGGGGGAGGTGATGAAAGGTGAAGAATCCAATGAAGAACCTTCTGAGCAGAGAAGTTTCCAGGCCTTGGGACAGGTGGCCGGGGAGCATAGGATAAGTGCCTGTCATTTCGGGGACTCCTTACTTTGGGAGCAGAACCCTGTCGTGAGCCTGATGACGAAGAGACTGATGTCGTAGTCTGCTTGGGTGGCCACTGCAAAGTACCACAGACTGTTTGCCGTAAACAATAGACATTTATTTTCTCACAGCTCTGGAGGCCAGAAGTCTGAGATCAAGGTGTGGGCAGGGTTGGTTTCTCCTGAGGCCTCACTCCTTGGCTTGTTGACGGCCGTCTCCTCTTTGTGTCTTCACATGGTCTTCCCTCTGTGTGTGTCTGCGTCCTCACCTCCTCTTCCCTTAAGGACATCAGCCATATTGGATTAGGGCCGACCCTTATGATCTAATTTTAACTTAATCACCTCTTTAAAGGCCCTATCTCCAAGTACAGTCACATTCTGAGGTACTGGGGGTTAGGACTTCAACATATGAATTTTGGGAGTGGGGACACAATTCAGCCCATAACACCCAGGAAGGAGTTTTCTGGGTTGCCTGTAGTTGGATGCCTGGAGTCTTGGTCCTGAGTGAGGAGTAAGAGAAGGTCCAGGGTGGGTGGAGGGGAGAACAGTCTGGTCCCCCACCAGCCTCCTCCTCTCTGCCTTTCTCCAGTTTGGTCTGGAGCCTGCCAGCTCAGCGCTCTGGCTGGCACCACATTTCACAGCCTCCAGAAGCCCCATTAGCTCTTTGGCCTGAGTAATGAAGCCCCATGCCCAGATCCCAGCTCCCTGTGGGTGGGAGCAGGGCTGTGTTTTTGCCTATGCTGCACGGAGCTGTCTCCAAATTCCTCCAGAGTGTTCCAGGGCAAGCCTTCCCGGAAGCAAGTGCGAGACTAAGGGGGTGTGGGCTGCCTTCCGATTCTGAGAAGCCCACAGGTTGACCAGGCCTGAATTATCTCATTGCCCACCCACTCCCCCCCACCTTTCCCCAACCTCCTTGGACACTGAGTTGATTAGAGTTTCTCAAGACTTAAAAGAGGATGGGGGAATAGGGGCTGAGGCTGGATAAAGCAGCAGATTGCTCAGAGCCAAAAGGAGTAATGAAGGGAGAAATGACAAGTCTGCTGGCCTGGCTGAAGATGGCAAGGGGACTAATAACCACCCCCTGCAGGATGCCCGGCAGCCCTTCTTTTGTTTCTGTGGGCAGCCCCATCAGAGCCAGGGGCTGGTGACAAGGAGGCTTGGTTTTGTGCCCAAGCCTCTCACCCTCAGGCTCTGTGAGGAGAGGAATCCCCTTCCTTGGGGGAGAGATTCCAGCTCTGTAGGACACCCACCTCCTCTTCATGTTCTTTTGTCTGAGCTGGAGAAGAGCCTCCCTGATGGTAGCCAGGAGTCCCTAGCCTGTGGTAACTTCTCATGAGCTGGGCTTGTCCAAGGATTCTCTGATATTTTTTTTCTTTTGAGAGAAAGGAAAGAGGAAGGGAGAGAGACACACAAACAGGCAGAGAGTGAGGAGAGAGAAACAGGTGAGAGACATGGAGAGACAGACAGACTCAGACACACGCTGGTCTGGGAGGCAGGAGATTTGGATTTGGGTGTCCTTGGTAACTCCTTTTCTTTAGATCTTTTTTATTTCCTGTAAAATGAGGAAGTTGGAGTAGCAATTCTTTCCATTTCTTTGAGCTCATTACTCCTTTTTGTGACTTGTGAGGAGCTAAGATGGACTTAGCTTCCCTCTCTTGAGCTTGTAGTGGGAAGCAGCATTGCTCAGTGGCTGTATCAGTCAGGAGGGGCTTCGTTATGCTGCATAACAAACAGCCCCAGATTCTCAGTGGCTTAACCAACAAAAGTGTATTGCTTGCCCACGCTGCCTGTCCAGTGTGGATTGACAGGGGTCTTTGTTCATCTTACTTCCTCCAGGCTGATGGTGGCTTCATGGCATAGGTGCATCCGCCACTGCTGCTGAAGTAGGCAGAGGACACTGTGACTTGCACACTGCTTCTGTCTGGACATGACACACTTTCCTTCTGCTCACATTTCATTGGCCAAAACCTGTCACACATCCATGCTTAACTTCAGAGGGGGCAGGGAATTTGTGTGTGGAAGAAAGTAGAAATATCGTTGAACAGACTGATGTCTACTCTAGGGATTAAGACTGTGGAATTGAGAATCAGAAGATCTGGTTCCAAGCTCTGTGGTTTATAATTGTGTTCCTTGGTCAGGTCACTTTGCCTCTCTGATGCCTTACCTGTAAAATCAGTACAATAACAGTACTTCCCTTCCAGGATTGTTGTTAAGGCTCAATGAGGTAACGTATGTGCAATGTGAAAAGTAAGTGCCTGGTGTGTACTATGCTGGCAATAATTTGTGTCTACTATTATTATTATTGAAGTGCTGGAGGAAAGAAGATAGAGGTGTGATTTTGAATGTATACAAGCCCTCTCTTCTTAAGAAAAAAACCCATATTCTCCTGGTCCCTCTACTCTCTGGGAACTGTCTGTAGCTGGTTCTGTTCTGGGAGCTCCAGTCTTGGAAGTCAGGAGACTTGCCTCTGACACCAACTTGCTGTGTGACTTTGGAAAAGTTACTTTCCCTCTCTGGCTCTCAGTTTTCCTTATCAGGGAATTGAGGGGAGTTGATTTGCAAGGAAACTTCCAGCTCTACAACCCTAATGATGACAGTGATGATGACAAAGGTAATGACTAGATGATAGCTAGCCTTGTGTTCTTACCCTGTATATGTTCTCTTGGTTACTCCTCCCCAAATGCCCATAGGTGGCTACTGTTTTGTAACCATTAGGCTGACCAAGCAGAACTTGTTAGGATGTGGTTTTAAAGCTTCCCCTGCGCCCGAATGACATTAGGGTGAGTCCCGTGCCTTTTCTAGTCACACTTAGGTAATGTTATACAAGAGCCTCTGGGCAGTAATAAAGACGCCCAGAGTGAACTTGGTGAACTTGGTGCTTCATCCAGAATTAGTTCTTCCCCCTTGTCTGCCCCTACCTTGCTTCAGCTGTGGATGGGAGGGGGTGGGGGTCGTTTCTGTAGGTTTTCTCTCTGTTTCCCTGACTGATGGGAAGAGAGGAAGGAGAGAAAGGATGGGAACATTTTTACTTGCCTGCACCCCTGTTAGGTGGAGACACAGGCACGGATGATATGACATCTGAGCTCTTTGACAGTGGAAGGTTCCGGGTGACTGTTTCCTCCTGCAGCACTTCCGTGGATGTTTTGGAGCGCCCCCCCCCCCCCCGCTTGAACTCCCCAAGAGTCTCTTCTCACTGTTTCCTTCGGGTGGGTGACTGCAGATCTGTCAGAGGCTCACCCTTTCCTCAGCCCGAGCATCCCTCACTCCCTCCACCTCCTCCTGTGGAGGTGTTTCAGCCCTCCAGGTGGCCCTCTAGGACAGGATCTGAGGCAGCCCTGGGCTGGATCTCTCCCCTTGGCCCGCAGGAGCCCTAAGGCGCCCTTGGGCTCAGCAAAGCTTGGGACTGAGGTGGCCAGTGCAGCCGTTGTCTCTGTTCCCTGGCTGGCCTCTCACCGTGTGGACTTCCAGGCCTGAGCTAGGCCCATCTCTCACGTTTTCCAGCCCCAGCGGACTCGAGTTGAGCTGAGCAGACTCACCGAGGTGAGGGGAAAGCCCCTCCCTGGCAGGTGGCACTTGCAGCAAAACAACACTCTTCTCTCCAGGATTCCTCTCAGAATCACTCACTTACTGATCCTTTCACTCCCTTGACATGGATGTGTGTGGGGGGCAGTTTAGAGCCACAAAACAGTTTTCAGCCATCACTGTCTTAAAAAATTTTTTTTAATAGCGAATATTATATATTCCCAATATAATATAATGAAGTGATATTACATTGATATAATTTAATATCATAACTTCACCTATTTAAAGAGTAGAATTCAGTAGGTTTTAGTATATTTAGGGTGGTACAACCCTCACCATAATCTAATTTTAGAACATTATCACCCCCCTCGAAGAAACTTTATACTCATTAGCAGTCACTCCCCACATCTTTACCCACCCCCAGCCCTAGTCTACCTTCTGTCTCTATAGATTTGTCTGTTCTGCATATTTCATGTGAACAGAATTACACAGTATGTGGCCTTTGTGGCCGCCTTTCACTCAGCGTGATGTTTTCAGGGTTCATCCAGTTTGCAGTGTGTATAGTTCATTTTGATTTGCTTTGTAATATTCCATTGTATGGCCATACCACATTTTGTTTATACACACATCAGTGGATGAATATTTGCACTGTTTCCACTTTTTGGCTATTATGAAGAATGCCGCTATGGGCATTCATGTATACGTTTTTGCATGGACTTATGTTTTCATTTCTCTTGGGTAGATACCTATGAGTGGAATTGCTGGGTCATATAGTAACTCAATATTTAATCATTTGAGGAGCTGTCAGACTGTTTTCCAAAGTGACTGCACCATCTTACATTCCTACCAGCCAGTGTATGAGGATTACAGTATCTCCACATCCTCACCAACACTTGTAATTTTCTATCTTTGGGATTCTAGCCATCCTGGTGGGTATAAAGTGGTATTTTATTATGGTTTTGATTTGCATTTCCCTAGTAATTAATGATGTTAAACATCTTTGTTAATTGGCTATCTTCTTTAAAGGAACATCTATTCACAACCTTTGCACATACTTAAAGTTAGATTTTTGTTTTTTTGTTATTAAGTTATAAGAGTTTTTTATATATTTTGGAAATGTGTCCCTTATTAGATATATGATTTGCAAATATTTTCTCCTATCCAGTGGGTTGACTTTTCACTTTCTTGATGTCAGTCATCCCTTTTTACAAAGCCCTGCCTTACTTTTGGAACATGGCATTCATTTTCCTGGGGCCTCTGTCACAACTGAGACCCAAATAGTTCCACATACACCTGGTTATGAGTGTTCCCATTTTACAGGAGAGAAAACTGCAGCAATCACAGAGAGCTTAGGGACCTTGTTCAGATAATACCCTTAGTAAATGGTGAAGGCAGGATTTGGACGGGCATAGGTGGGGGTTTGGAGCCGGTCAGGGATACTGCTTCCTATCATTCTGTGACCTTGATCTGAAAGATGATATATCTATAGCCTGAAATGCTTTAGGCTGCTTCGTCTGATCTCTTTCCAGCCCTGGAACTGGTGCCTCGACTGGTCTGGAACACCTGCCCCATTACACAGAGAGGGAGGCCAGGTTCCAGGTCCCTGGATGTCAGAGCAGCACCAAAGCTCACGAGTTCTGCCTCCGGGCTGCCTCAGCCACCTGCACGGCCCCGTTTCCCTTCATCTCCCAGGACGAGGCAGGGTGGGGAAGGGTAGCAGAAGGCGGCCCCTTTGGAGGCGGTTAGTGGGGACAACAGCCCTTGTGCCCACCCTGGAAGAACACCTGAGCACCACGGTGAATGTTTACCCTTGACATACTTTCACAGAGTGTGACATTCTTGCCTTCTGAACTTTTGGGTAAGATGTGGAGGAACCAGTAAAAAATGGGAGAGCGAGATTGCAGGTGGTCCCAAATTATTCAGGAAAAGCGTCCAAGGATCCCGAGTGATACATCTGCCCCTTGAGCAGAGGGTTTTAGGGGGTGATTTTCTAAGCACAGGTGCTAACAGCCTGATTTTTTTTTTTTGGTCATGCTGCACGGCTTGTGGGATCTCAGTTCCCTGACCAGGGATTGAACCCAGGCCACGGCAGTGAAAGCGTCAAATCCTAACCGCTAGACCACCGGGGAACTCCCCCCGAGAGGCTGATTTTTGTTGGGAAATCCTACTGGCTGCTGGAGGGGGCGGCCCTTCCGCTCTGGTCAGGGTTCGGGGGGCGGGGGCGGTAAGGGCAGGGAGGGAGAAATTCAAAGCTGTTGCTGAAAGCTTCAGCTTCTGTCCCTGTTCTATCACATCCTATAGTTCAAAGAGCTGGAGCTTAGACTGCAACAGGAGGGGTTTGAACTAGCCACCTGGAAAAACCTCCCGACCGTGAAAGGGTAGATCAACTGTGGCAGGGAGGCTGGGCCTTTGTCCTCTTGGCCCGCTTGGGCAGAGATGTCGAGAAACAAGGGAAATGGGTCTCAGTGTGGGGTGGTCTACATAGAGACAGTGGCACAGGCAGGGTTGGGATGACTTCTTGAGGAGGATCTGGGTTTCTGCTTTCCCAAGAGGGAGTCCTCTCCTGACCTGCTGGAATAATCAGAGTGCCGAGAATTTAAATGTAGGATCGGTCTGACCTTGTGGATAAAGACGACGACTCCACTGACCCAGCATCTGCCAGCCACCTGCTTAGCGCTGTTCCTGGTGGGGTGGGGTGGGGCTTGTGCTGATGCCCTTGGACCCTTAGCTGGCCCTGCTCTGTGAGGCAGCTGGCAGGCTTGAAGAGCAGTGTCTGCCCGTGGAACATTCAGTAAACCAATACCCTCCTGACTGAATGTGCCTTTGGTCCTCCGTAATCTCTGCCATCAGGTGGAGGTTGGAAGGCCGGAGCCACACTCGGAGCAGACGCAGAGCTCTTGGCCAGGGGCCTGAGCGGCACGTCTGCCCTCTTGCTGTGCTCAAATATCAAGCTCCAGGCCGGGGAAGAGGAGAACGTGCAGTCTTTCCCCCTCAACCACCCTCCCTGCTTCCGCTCCTGCCAGACGTGCAGACAAGTGCAAGTTAGCTGGGCTCGGCGAGACCCCAAGATACGGACTCTAACCACGTCCAAGAAAAGAAATACAAGCTTCCATTGATCAAATATTTTTGGGGACCCAACTAAAGCTGCTTTTCACCCATCATTCCCTTGCTCCCTCCCCTCCTTCTTCCTTCCCTCCCTTCCTTTTCTCTCTCCTTTCTTTCCCAAATGCTTATAGATCACCTACTAGATGGTGGGCCCTAGGCTAGCCCTGGTGCTGTAGAAAGTCCTGCAGACAAGGGCAGGGAGGGGGTGCGTCCAGATCAGACAAGTGCACCATCCACCGCGACCCACAGCCAAATGGAGAAGGATCTTGGCCAAGAGCCAGGCTTCTCAGGAGAGAAGAAGCTTCTGGGATGGTGGTGATCAGAGGTGGATGACTTTGCAGAGGGGCTGTATGTGTCCTGGGCCTGGGAGGGTAGATGGCAGTGAAAACAGAATTGCTTTTCAGATCTAGAAGTGGTATAACAACATTGCTTGAAGTCTAGAAAGTAGAGGGAAAGAAAGCAATCAAATCGCTCTGGCCTCCTTCTCACCACTGCCCCCCGTCCCATGGTGGGCTGGGTAGGATGTCAGTGGAAAGCAGGAGTTGGTGAAGGTGGGAATGTTGGGGAAGGCGGAGGGAGGGTGAGGGGAGCCCCAAGGGAACCATATTTATGGGGTCCAGGAGGGGAGGACAAACCAGGAGATTAAGAGGAAAGACAGCACACAAAATCCTGCAGTGGATGGGTCCCTGGAGCCCAGATCTGTTGCCCGGTGGATGTGACTGAGTGATGGGTACTAAGAGAGAATGGAGCTGGTGAGAGTTGTCTTTCTGGATTCTTCTGGATTATTCCTTGTTGGACCTGTTCAGGCCCTGGGTGCTCCTCCCTGTCTTTGGAGGCTGTGCCTGGCCCTCTTTCTCCTCGTCCGGGCCAGTTGGCCTGGAGCTGGCTCATAGGTGCTAGCTGAGGCTGCTTTGCTTCTTGGCAAAGTTTAACTCCTTCACTAATGGTGCTGGCCTTCGGGCCCATCTCTCCACCAGCCTTTGAGAGGCAGCGCCCTCCCTGGAGCTTGTCTGCTTCTTTCCCATTCCTTCTGCCTACTAGCTGGTGCGCTTCTCTTCAGGCGACAGAGCCCGTCCCTTTTGGTCCACTCTCCCAGGCCCTGCTTCCTGTCCAATGGAGACCATTTATGGGAAAAGGTTTCAGTGGGTCTGGGATCTGGAGGATGATCCATCCTGTCTTCTTCCATGGTTCCCCTCCCTCTACTTCCCCAGCTGCTCATGGGTGATTCACCCCCGTACATCTCTTTCTTCTCTATGCTCCTCCCCCTGCCAAGAGACCTTCTGAAATCCTGACAAAGTCGCTGAGCTCACATACCTTCAGTAATAGGCAGCCTCCATTGAGGTTGAGAAGGACAGTATCTTAGAGTGGCCCGAGAAGAGACAAAAGCCACATCCTCGGGAGGCAGTAGAGGCACCATAGTGGTTGAAAGCCTGGGCTCGGGACTCAGGCTGCCTGGGGTCAAGCCCCAGCTCTGCCTCCTGCCCGCTGTTGACCCTGGGCAAATCATTTAGCCTTTCTGAGCCTTAGCGTTCTCCCCGGTAAAATGGGGACAAAGATATAGCTCTCCTATAGGCTGAGAATGAAGTGAGATAACGGATGGGTGCCTAGCTCTGTGCCTATTCCATAGTAAGTCATCAGGTATGTTAGTTGTTACCGATACCACCACCTGACCTTGGGTGGTGCTTTAGGCAGTGCTTCCCTGAGTGCCAGTTTCGACCATCCCCGTTGTTGAACTGGACTTTGGACCCTGGCCTCTGGCTGCAGGTCTGTATTCTTCCTACTGAACCTTTCCCCTGGCATCATGCAAATGCAAGGCTCCATTCCTGTGTGAGCCGCTCCCTCTGCTCAGGGGTTGGGCCGTTTGCAGAGGTCCCTCAGACAGTTGGGGGCAGAGCAGGCCTAGCTCCCAGGGTCTTTCCAGGGTCCTAACCTCCACGGCACTGTTCATCAATGATGGCCAGGCTGTGGGCCATGGTGATTGCTGGAGCAGCCATAAAGCTGCTTCTTTCTCCTCCATTTGAGAAAACATATCAGGATGCAGGAGAGTGAAAATGATGTGATTATAGGTGTAACCTTGAATCCACTGTATTGAAGAAGAAGAAAAAAACAAAAAGCCAAATCATTTGTGTTCTTTGGTATGTGGACTGTCTGCATTAACATTCATTTATTCAGTCAACAAATACTTATTGAGTATCTACTGTGTGTCACTATTTAGTTGCTGAGGGTACAGTAGTGAACAAAACAAAGATCCTTGCCCTTGTCATGATTGTATTCTAGTGGGAGAAGACAGACAATAAAACATTTTTTAAACAGACATTATGAGTACATTTGACCCGCGAATAACACAGATCTGAACTGTGCAGGCCCACTTATACACAGTTTTTTTTTTCAATAAATACCTGTATTTTTATTTATGGATCTTTGTGGGGAAAAGTTTGTGTTCAGTTAGAGATCACAATATGTGGACTCAAAAGAACTAGGGTTTGAGTCCTGATTCTATCCAAACTATTTCAGCTTCCTGCCCTTGGGTGAGTCATTTATCAATTGTTTTGGGGGCAGAGAAAGCAGTATGTGGATTTTTCAGTGTGAGGATGTGGGTGGTGAGTGGGTAGGGGCGGGTGGGTCAGTGCCCCTAACCCTGGCATTGTTCAAGGGTCAGCTGTAAGTGAGAGCATCTTAGAAGGTGATAAATACTCTGGGAAAAAAATATTACAGAGTAAGGGTGATTGGGAGTTGTTGATGATGGGCATCGAGCGGTGAGTTGAAATTTTTTAAAAAGCTGGTCAGGACTTCCCTGGTGGCGCAGTGGTTAAGAATCCACCTGCCAATGCAGGGGACATGGGTTCAAGCCCTGGTCCGGGTAGATCCCACATGCCGTGGAGCAACTAAGCCTGTGTGCCACAACTACTGAGCCTGCGCTCTAGAGCCCACGTGCCACAACTACTGAAGCCCGTGTGCCACAACTACTGAAGCCCATGCGCCTAGAGCCCATACTCTGCAACAAGAGAAGCCACCACAGTGAGAAGGCTGTGCACCACAGTGAAGAGTAGCCTCCGCTTGCTGCAACTAGAGAAAGCCCGTGAGCAGCAGTGAAGACCCAATAGCCGAAAAAAAGAAAAATGCTGGTCAGCCTAAGCTTCACTGAGGCGGGGGCATATGAACAAAGAATTGAAGGAGGTGAGGGAGTCAGCCAAGCAAATCGCTGAGGAAGAGCATTCCAGGCAGGGGGAATAGCAAGTGCAAAGGTCCTGAGGCAGGAGCCCACCTAAGATGTTTGAGAAGCAGCAAAGGGGCCAATGTGACTGCAATGAAGGTTGTAACAGGAGATGAGGTTAGAGGTAATGGGGACCAGATCATTTAGGGTCCGGTAACCACCGTAAGGATCTGGCTTGTACCTGAGCAGTTTCATCTAATGACAAAGCATGGAGATCTTTTCATAGTAACAAATAATAACAAAGAGCCTTCTCACTTTTTTCAAATAATTTTCAAATAATTTTTTCAAATAATAATTTTCAAACAAATAATAACAGAGCCTTCTCATTTTTTTCAGCTGCATGACATTCCGCTGTACAAAGGTTCTGTGTTTTATTTAACTAGTATTTTATTTAACTGTATTTAAGTAACATGGACATTTAGGTTGTTTCTAATCTTTTGCTGTTTTCAAAAATTCTGCAATGAGTAACGTTTTTATTTGTGCGTAACACCATTTCATTTGTGCAAGTCTGTCTGTAGGACAAATTTCTAGAAGTGGAATTGCTGGATGGAAGAATATATGCATATATAATTTTTTTTTTTTTTGCGGTACGCGGGCCTCTCGCTGTTGTGGCCTCTCCCGTTGCGGAGCACAGGCTCCAGACGCGCAGGCCCAGCGGCCGTGGCTCACGGGCCCAGCCGCTCTGCGGCACGTGGGATCTTCCCGGACCGGGGCACGAACCCGCGTCCCCTGCATCGGCAGGCTGACTCTCAACCACTGCGCCACCAGGGAAGCCCGTATAATTTTGATAGCATCATACTGGCCTCCATAAGTGTTGTATTAATTGGCACTCCCAACCAGCAATTTGATTAGGCACTAGGAGGAAAATCTATATCTCCCTTCTCTATACACCCTCCACATGTGAGGTTCTATTAGGTGCCCATTATTTCCTTTACTCCTCATGACCCTCCTGTGAGCTGAGTACTCTTGCTCCTATTTCACAGATGAGGAAACAGGCACAGAGAGGTTAAGTAACCTCCTGGTGATTACACAGCCGGGAAGACGTAGAGCTGGGATTCTGATGCCCACTATTCCTCACCATGGCTTCACGAGGGCAGGAGTTTGAGGCACCCTCCCTTCTGTCCCTCTTCCCCCTCTGCCCCACGCGAGTGGGCATGTGGACCTGACCCTGCTGTGCCTGCATTTCGGAGACCTTGCAGGCCGGTGGAAGGGTGGGAAGAGGCCAACCCGAGGGACCTGGAATCGCACTGGGTGAGCTGGCCAACCCTGGCCTCCCCTTCTGTCCCTCCCATTGTCAGCCCCGGTGGTGAGACCTGGGAGGCTGCGATCTAGCTAATTCTGCTCCAGGTGGGGAGCTCCCCACCGCGTCTGCTGGGTCAGCCTGCTCCAGGGATTGGGTTTCAGCATTTCACTGATGAAAATAAATCAGCCTCTTTATTGCCCTGCATGGCCCTCGGAACCTCTGCAGCCTGGCGTGTATTTCCAGACTTTCTGTAAGTCACTGTTTCTGTTCTAGCCCCCAGGGGCTCTGTGTCTGCTGCAGAAATAGGCTTGGACGAGTTTGGAGCCTGGAGCCACCCAGGCAAGACCAAGCAGGAGAGGAGCATCAGGTCCACAGAGACAATGCCAGGTTGAGCATCTTCTCTGTGTTGGATCCTTGAGCATCTAGAGTTGGCCAGGTGTTCAGAGACCATCTATCTGGTTGTACTCTCCCATTGCACAGAGGAGTAAACTGAGGCCTGTGCACAATCACTCCTTAGTACTCTGGCCCTTTGACCGCCCCCCCCCCCCCCCGCCCCGAGTCTACTGCTGTTGCTGCCAGACAACACTTTCTCTAGGTCTGTGTACTGTGTGGTGGCCAGTTAGGGATTGGAGAGCAGAGTTGGAGAGAGTAAGTTTTAGCTGCAGCAGGCGGGGTGGGGGGTCTGACTTCCAGGAAAGCTGTCTTGCTTTTGAGGCACATGAGAAAGGGGAGCTGGTGGCAGGACTGGATTTTCTTGAGGTTGAGGAGAATCCTCCACCCCGCACACCTGTCCAGATAGGGTGAGTGACCATGGTGCATGAACGTGAAAGAACAGGCAGTGTCTAGAGGGTTCTGACAAAGCCCCAGCAGGTTCTGCATGCAAAGGGGCCTTGGGAGCCTTGCCAAACTCCCCCTTCTCCTGCCCTTCTTTTTTTTCTGCTCAAGCATTATTTGCACCTGCAAGACTCTCCTGCAGGGACACGGGGCATCCTGCCTCAGATGGCAGGCCAGCTGGACTGCCCTCCCACCCTCCAGGGCCAGGGCCTGGTCCAGCCCCAGCCGGCTTATCCAGGCTGCCGGTGGGGCCCTCTGGTTCTGGAAAGCAGTGCAGAGCCGTCAGTGGTTGGGAGCCAGGAGCTGCTGGCGGCCTTTCTCATCCTTTCTCATCGCGGACATGTCTTTACATCCTTGCGGCTAGTCAGTGCCCCGGTGCTCACTGGAGACTTTCGCCTGGCGTTGCTTCAATTGCTTAAAAAACCGTCAGCCGCAAAGTGTTCCTCAGCGTTTGCTCTCCTTCTCCAGGGGCAGTGAGATCAGATTTTGATATGAAAGCTCAAAGCTTCTCAGATCTTTCCTGCTTCCTTTCTGCCTCTCCGTCCCGCTTTTTCTGCACACTGCTTAACAGCCTTCAAGGGCCAGGCGGGCACTCTTCACAAGGTTAGAAAGAGGTCTGGGCTGGTTCCCTGTCTCCTGTCTCCTGTCCAGGCCTGTGCCCCATGGTGCTGTAGCTCCTGTGGATCAAGAGGGTCACTCCCAGCTTGTCCCCCTGCAGCAGGGCCTTCCGGCTTCTGGCCCACACCTGCTTATGTGTGTGAGCTTGCACACGAGTGCCGGGAGACCCCCACGGAGATGCCTACCTGAGCCTTGTTATACTCATGCACACAGAGGGACCCGTTTGGGAAAGGAAGCAGAGACCGCCCAGATCCCACACCCACTCAAAACAGAATCACAGAGAGCCCTCTGCAAACACCCATCACTCGTGCACAGAACCCCACAGACCCCTCGCCCCCCGCATACCCCACAGAGTGAAGGGAGCTGTCGTTATGAAGCACGGCCAGTCTGGTAACCAGTACTTAGGTGAGGTACTTAGTGGGCCTGTTGAGCACCACTGACATGGGATCGACCTTAAGTGCAAAGACGGGTTCATTGTGTGAGTGGTGAACCAGCTCTGAGGCAGTTCCCTACAAGTTTCCAGAAATGCTTTGAACCCTGGCAGCATCATTAGGATACAGGCATACAAATTCCCAGGGACCACTTTGATGGGGACAGCACTCATTTGGATGGTGGGGTTTGGGCGGGTTGTTCTAAACCAACATTGTGATTTGATTTGTTACCCTCCACTCCCTTCGTCCCATGGAGTGCTCCAAGCTCTCATCCTTTGCCCGTCCCTCTCCTTCTTCCTTCCTCCTTCCTCTCTGGGAAGTAGAAAGAACTTGAGCATCAGTGAGACTGGCAATGTGAACTTGATCAAGCCACAGCCTCTAAGCCTCGGTCTCTTTTTCAGGGATCTACCTTGAAGGGCAGTCGTGGAAGCAAAGGAGAGAACATCCATTAATGTGCAAGCACATAGTTAAAACGCACCCTCCCCGTTCCGTTGTGCTGTCTCATTCTTCCTGGCTCCCCAAGCCCACGGCCCCTCTCCCCACTCTCCCTCCATCCTTCCCAAGTGAGGACTGCTACTGAAGTGGTGTCCAGGCCCCGGGGGGGGGGGCAATCCGAGTGGGGAGAGGCAGGAGGGAGGTGAGTGGATCTACCCTGACCCTTGCCCAGCTCAGCCATCTGCCTGGGAGTTGGCGATTCCCTTCCTGGGTGATCCTCTGGTGCAGAGGCTCCTGCCCAACTCTCAGGGAACAGGGTCCTGAGCCTGGCCCTGTCCACTGCCTTCCTGAGGTACCATGTGGAGGAGGTCCTGCGGGGGTCTGTGACTTGTTTCTATGTCACATCCTGCGCCACACCCAGCCCAGGCAGTGGCCTTTCCTCAGGGTCCTCCCTCGCCCCGCCCAGACCTTTCATACCTTGAGCCTTGGGACGCCAGGCCTTTCTCCTCCTCCCTGTGTTCTGCTTAGAACCAGAAGTTTGAGAGTGCAAAGCTCAACTTGCTCTTTTCTCTCATTTTACCACTTTGGAAACTGAGGCCCAGGAAATGACTTGGCCAAGGTCACAAGGTGAGTTAGTGGCCCAGCTGGGATTGGGACCCAGGACTCCTGAGTCAGTCCCGAGCTCTGTCTCTCACACCCCCAACTCCTTCCGCCCTCAGTTTGTCTCGGGGTGTCTTGGCTATGGCACCATTGACATTGGACATGGGACTGTCCTGTGTGTTAGAGGATGTTTAGAAGCATCTCTACCCACTGGATGCCAATAGCATTTCTTCTAGATGTGACAACCCCAGATATTTCCAGCCATTGCCTCATGTTCCCTGGAGAGTACATCGCCTCGGGGGAGGACCACCGGTCTAGTTGTCTCCTCAGTCTCTTGTCTCTGGGACCTCACCTCTCACACTCGTAGGGTGTGAGGTAGCCCTTCAGTGAAGACACTCTGTTCTGCTTCCTGCTTCTGTTCTCGGACTGGGTTTCTTAGAAACCAAAACACTCAGTCATTTTGTTCCTTATGAGAAAGAGCAAAAAACCAGGTCTGGAAAGATGCCACCCCTCCCTCCTCTTGGTCCTTGGTGTTGAAGCCATCTCTGGAGTGGGGAGAGGGGGTGACATTTTCAGGCATACTGTTGGCAGTAACTGATGCTGGGACAGACCCAGTGTTTGTTGATTGAACAACATCACATCCTCAGAGTCTGGGATGTGAGACTCTTCTCTTTGCTGGACACTCGATGCCATGAGATTTGAGCAGAGAAAGGACAGGCCAAATGATATGTCCTGAAGCTTAAGCACTGGGTGTGTTTCATCTGGGCCCAGTGAGCTAGGGTCACCGAGGTGCTGTTCAGGGTGGGCCGGGTAGGGAAGGAGGATTGGGAAGCAGATGTCGAGGTGATGGTGGTTGTATAGATGTGGCTGCCTCATTTAGAGCACCTCTGTGTGCTTTTTACTGTGCTGAGTGCTTTACACGCATTGTATCAGTCTTTGCAGTACTCTCTGAGATACCCATTTTATAGATAAAGAAACTGAAACTCAGAAAACTTAAGTAATTGGCCCAGGGTTGCACTAAGCTAGTAAGTAGTAGTGTCTGCATTTAAACCAGTGTCGGCTTGACCCCTAAGCCCGTGTTCTTAACCACTGTGTTCCTGGAAGATGCTGAAGTGAAACGAGTCAAAAGGGCTGGGTATAAATTTAGGTTGCATTATTAAAGGCATGGTTTCCAGAAACTGGAAGGTGATAGGCCTGTGGTGCTCCTCGTAGGTCAGAGGGCCCACATGGGTCGTCCCTTGCTTCAGTGATAAAAACCACTGGTAACAAGTGCTCAGGTGGTGAGGAGAAGCAAAGAGAGGTACGGTGGGCTCAGGGACTTTGGGGGTGGGAGTGGGGGAGGTTTGTCTGTCAAAGGAGACACTCCGGAGGACTTGCACATCCCATTCAGTGTCTGAAGCTCTCATGTGGTTGAGATTTGGCTTGTCTGGGCCACCCAATCAGGCACCACAAGGTTAGTGGAAAAGTCAGGGAGCTAAAATCTATCTGTTAGAGCCATCTAATGATGAAATGGGCTTTTGGAGTAGAGAGTAAGATCCCTATAATTGAAAACAGTGAAGTACAGCTAGGACCATTTTTTGCCAAACCTGGCTGCCTAGCATTCTCCACTGGAGAGTGTTTTACAGTTCAGATTCCCAGGTCCCACCCCTGGCAGTTCGGCCTCTGGAGGTCTGGGGTGGGGCCAGGGGGGTCAGGGTTTTTATAAAACTCCCCAGAGCCTTCTGGTGCAGCCAGTCCCTGGATGGTAGCAGAGAACCATGGGATCGGGTTGCTACTTACAGAGACTGTTGTATGGTGGTGTTTCCAAAGTATGGTACATTGGCCAGACTGGTAATTATATATGAAATGATTTTAAGTCTATTTATTTTAAAACATATTAGAAGAGAAAGTGTATAGCTTTCACAACCAAATCTGTGATATCATGGATATTGATGCTTTGAACTACTTGGAAGTTAAATTTATTTTAAAAATTTTACAAAATCCTATCAAAATACTACTATTGATGGGATTCAGATGTGCAGATAAACATGAAGGTCGTATGCAAATAAAATCTAGGTTAACACTGTCGTAAGGGTAGGGACTGTTGGGTGGACTGGTTGACCATACCCTTTCAAGAGCCTGGCGTTTCTCAGTTAGTCGCGGAAGGCTCTGTGGAGGGAAGAGCATAATTACAGTAGTTTGTCCAAACTGTGGTCTTACAACAGTCCTGCGCTGGGTAAACTGGAAGTCCTTCTGCCCCCAGTTTGGAGCCTGAGGCATGCAACCCCTCTTCTCCCTTCCCCATTCTTGATGGTTTCTGGGAAGTCTTTGACGCTGGGCTGGGGTGTTCCCCATCTCATCAGTGAAAATGCCGTTAAGACAGGGCAAGGGCCAGAGTACAGAGCACCATTTTTGTTCTTATTTTTCTTCTTTACTCTCAGAAAGAAGCTAGTGATGCTGGCAATGGGGAGGGGGCTAGGGATGAGGTGTCTGCTCCGAAGACGGAGAAGTAGGTGGCCTGCACCCAGCATGCCTCTCCCTCCCGGGCCTGCGGTGCCCAACCTGTCTGTGAAAGGTCTGGGCATCAGCGTGGGGTGGCTGTAGAAGCACTTTGGGGTGGCAAACTAACTGGGGCTCGGTCAAGGAGACGCCAGGCCTCGAAGCCACTGCTGGCCTGGCTGCAAATCCTAGGCCATCTCCTACTGCCTGTGGGAGTTGGATTGGGCATCCAATTGAAATGCGAATAAGAGGTGGAATTTGGTGTCCTGCTGTCAGTTAGGGACTACTGGTACTTTTCAGGGCACACCAGGCTGATGGTGGGGTCATTTGGGCAGCTCGTGTGGCTTCTAGCTGAGGGGGCTCTTTTGGATCTAGCTGCTTAGATGTGAGGGTAGACATCACCTACACTCCAAAAAGTTATCCTCTCCGCCATTCGTGATTGTCATGGGTGGGAACAAACGGAATACCAGTAGCCAGTGACCTGGAGGCATCTCAGGTGGCCCGGCAGGTCAGTGTCCTGAGCCAGACACACACTCGTCTTCCCAAAGTCAGGCCTCAAGAACGGTCAAGCTTCCTGGGTCAGAATCCAAAGCTTTGCACTGCATATCTCACTTTGGGGCTCCCATCCCTCCCAGCATCCTGCATGTGTGATACCCCAGTGCCTCCATTTAGGTCCCAGGGTCACCTCTGGGAGATATAGGAGCTTGTGGGGGTTTTCCTCCTTTTATAAGCCAAGGAAGTGTCCTGGCTCCTAGACTCTGCCCTGCGGTGGGTGTGTGCTGGGTGGCGAGGAGGGAGAGAGAGAGGAAAAAAAAGATTTCCACCTTATTGTTCAGCAGCTGGAAAATTGTTGTCATCTGTTCTGCCTTTCATTTGCTGAGAATGGGAAAAAAATGTGGAAAAATTTGGGGAAATAAATCTCAATACCCTCATAGGAGCTCTCACCCTTCCCTCTCCCTCTCCCTCACATCCCAGCCGCTTTTCTCCCACTTCTTCTCTGGGTCCTGGAGCCACAGTGGGTTTGGGACTGGGGCCGGGCCGGGGCAGTTCTGAGGCTGTGCTGGGCTGTGCTGGGCCTGGACGGGGCTGGGGCCATCGCTGGACTAGGATGGAGCTGGGGCCGGAGATGGGCTGGCCTGGCCACTTCTCACTCCATGTGGAGGGCTTGGGAAGCCACTGTGATGTCATTCAAGAGCTGCATAGCTACGGGATGATAAGTGAAGCCCTGGGGACCCAGCTGGCTGAAATTACAGACAGAGTTTTATCCCACTGGCTTCCTACAAGCCAGAGTGAGGCAGAGCAAGCCGAGCTGAGAGGGGGAGAGAGAGAGAGAGGGAGAGGGAGGGAGGGAGAGAGAGAGAGAGAGAGGAGAGAGAGAGAGAGCACGAGCTCGAGCGTGCGCGTGAGCGAGAGGCAGAGGGAGGGAGTGGTGTGTGTGTGTGTGTGTGTGTGTGTGTGTGTGTGTGTGTGCTCCAGAGCCACGGGCAGGGCAGGCAGGCAGGCGGCACTGGCTCCTCCCACCTCTGACAGTCCGAGGGAGCCCAAGTAGGACACAGACAGCGCTGGGAGCTGCAGCCATGGACGGATTATTTGAAACTTGAGGCACAAGGAGCAGAGATCAATTCAGAGCGCTTCTTTTCCTTCCCCTCGCTCCCTCTCTGTCCAGAGGGTAAGTGTCTGCCGGGCGGCTGTTTCTCCCGTGTGTGTCCTCGTGTGGCTCTCCGCTGAATCCCGGGAGAGGGTGGAGGGTGGCTTCTGGGCCTGGGGGCTGGGGGCTGCCGTGGACCTGGACTGGGTAAGGGCGTGGGTCTGCGTGGGGCTGTGGCCCCTGGCGTTGCCTTTGGAGGCAGATGGGGCTGACCTGGCCACCTCCTTCCTGGACTCACTGCCCTGGAATGTGTAAGAGCCGCCGCCTCAGGTCTGAGGGGTTGCTGCGTTGGACGGGGGCAGTGGATCTGAGCGGCCTCACCCTTTGGGGTAGTGGTTCATGGCGGGAGAGAATGGGATGGGCAGAGGGCATGTGGCAGAGGCATGGACTCGCCCCCGAAACATTCCTGTTTATTCAGGACAGCACCCGCACCCCAGTTCTGTGGTCTGAACTTCGTGGCACCCTCGGGGCTGACCATTCCCCCACTGGCCTCCTGTGGGCTCCCATTCATGGCTTTCTCCCAACTTTGGCAGGGCTCTTGGCGGCTCGACTGTGCCCCTGGCCAGGAATCTTTGAGTGTCCAGGCGGGTGCCCTGGCCTGGCAAAGAAGGACGTCGGTTGTTGTGGGCTCAGGAGCTATTTTTACCATCCGGAGTGTGCCTGTGATATCTGCTGCCCGGATAGGCCGAGGGAGGGGACTGGGAGTGCCAGGCTCTGGTTCTAGTGCCTGGCGTGGGAGCTGAAGTCCAGGCTAGAGTCAGGAGGCTGGTGTGCAAGTTCACGTTCACCCCACTGGCGTGGGCTGGCCCGTGACCGGGCCGGTCACTCACCCTCCAGGCCCTGGTCCCTTGGGTGTGAAAGAAAGGTCACCGTGAGGTTTTCTGTGTCTACTCCCCTCTCTCTGGAGGAATGCAAGTAAGATGGTATCTGTGTAAAGTGTGTGGGTCCTTCCTGAGGAGGCCCTGGGGACACATCTCTCATCATCACCTGACCCAGCTCCGTATCTTATATTGTGAGGTTCTTGGTCTGCAGCCACAGCTGGAGAGTGCCCCCGCCCCCCAGGCTCCTCCAGCGTCTTCACCTTGAAGCGCCATTAGGGGGAAGAGTGCTGTACTTGGAAGCAGGGAGGCGAGTCTGTAGCCCTCGAGCTGGGTGACCTCGGGGGCTTCCCGGAGCCTACAGAGCTCATTGTCCTGTAAGATGAGGGGTGGGCAGTGGATTAACTGAGCCCTCAAGGCACGTCAGCTCCCCAAACCCCATGGCTTTTAAAACGCTCTCACGGCTCAGCTGGTCCCGGGAGTCACGGGCAGGAGCCGCTGGTGGGAGGCGGCTCTGGTTTCCATTTCTGTTTGTATGGTGACTTTCTCCATCTTCTGAAATTCAGACGGGGGCTCCGTCTGGGCCCTGGGCTTAGTGCCTCCCTCCTTCTTTCTTGCCTCGGCAGATTGGCGGAGGCGGCCAGGTGTGGACCCTCCCTGGGTCCACAGAGGCAGATTTTGGGGTGACCCTGGTGAGGTCCCTTGTACAGGGGACAGAGCCACCTGTGTAAAGATTGACAGCAGCCCTGGGAAGAATCTTGTTCTCTTCTCTCCAGTATCTGAAAATGCAGTGGCTTCCCTCTGAGTGCTGCTAAACAGGAAGAAAGACAGGTGTCTGCCACACCTGGACTCATCCGTCCCTACCCATAGGGCCCCGTGCTTGTCAGTGTGGCACCAGTGGACACTTCCCACTGTGGCCCTGAGTCCCTGAGGTTGCACCTGTCACCTGCTCGCTTTGCCTCTCAGAGGCTGTGTCTCCTCTCTGTGGTTCCCCTGCAGAGACTCGGTCTTCAACCCCTAATTCTGAAGCTCTTCAGAGCCCCCGAGGAAGCCCTTTCCTATTTAGAGAAGTTCTAGAACTCTCTGTAAGCTGTGTTTCGAACAAAGGGCTGCCTCAGGCCCTGACTGGCTGCGAGGGTTGCGTGGGGAGGTCAGCATGGGTGGAGTCCGGGACTGTCACAGATGGGCCACGGGAGGTCCCTGCTGCCGTTGCCTGGGCATCTCAGGAGGACCCCCAGGCCATGCTCGAGCCATGGGGCTGAGGTTCCCCACAGCTCTCTCCATCCTCCACCCCTCCTCACACACCTACCCTGGGTGTCCATCACCCCTCTGAAATTATGTGCAAAATTTGTATTTGGGCATTCTGGGGGGAATTCTTCAGATACCGCAAGGGGGTCCTCGGCTAGGAGAGCGAATGTCCACTGGACTGGGCTAGAGTGTGGCTGAGGCGTCCTGTGGGGGATGCCATAGGGTGGGCTCTGGCTCAGCCAATTTACAAGGACTTGCACGGGGTCCAGCCTGTGCTACCAACACCCGTCTTTCATGATATTTTGGCTGCGGTGTCTCTTCCCTTTGGGAGAAGCTCGAGGTCCACCTTGAGTCCCTGATTTTCCACTTCTCTGGGTGGCAGTGGGAGAACAGTATCTCAGTGGCTGACAGGACTATATAAAGCTTTATTTAATGTCATGCAAGAAGCTTGATGGAACACCTCACGTGTGCCAGGCCTTACACTCTGTAGGGCCATCCTATATAGCTGTGTGAGCTGCGCATTGAACTCCAAGAGGCACTGTTGACATAGACCACATTGTGAATGGTACTCTCTGCGAACCAGGGACTGGAGGAGAGAGAGAAAGAGGTCAAGGCCTTCCTCAAGGAACTTAGTGGGGAAGACAAACGTGGTCGACAGTAGTGTCTGTCCAGTGGGTGACCAGTGTTACAGTCATGGGAACAGTGCAGTGGGAACAGGAAAAAGGTTTATCTGAGTCTGGCGGACTGTAGGAAAGGGGTAAGGCCAAGGGAGGCTTCCCAGAGAGGTTCACGCTAAGCCTGAAGGAGGAGGAAGAGGTTTGCCAGGGAGGTTGGGAGTTGCGGGAGCAGGGTGGGGAAGGGCCTTTCAGGAGCGGGAACAGCGTGTGCGAGGCACAGGGTGCGAAAGAGCATGTGAATAGTGTGAGTAGCGTGGGGCGTGTTTGGAGTGTTGAGGACAGTGAAGGGGAGGCTTCAAAAGGCAGGTGGGGGCCAGATGATAAAAGGTCTGCATGGCCGGCAAGGGGAGAGGTTAGCGTGCCTGTGGATGTGCCAGGCCTAACTCAAGGTGCTTAGCGCCTGAATCCTGTCGCTCAGTAAACCTGCAAGTAAGCGTCTGAATCTTCACCTGATGGGCTCAGAGGCCAGGCTTCGTGTGGTGGAGGAGGTTTAGTGGTTAACACAAGCTGAATTAGCCGTTAAGGTGGGGGCCATCCTTCTGAGTGAGCTGGTGAGGGGGTGGGGAGGGAGGGGCCCTTCCGCTCTGCTTCCTCTCTAGAACTGCATCCCTCTGGCCTCCCTGGTACCCTTCCTCTGGCTTTCACACATCGCTTCTCAGTAGCCGCCTCCCCCCCAGCCTCAGCCCCCCTCCCCACCCCGTGGCTGGGGAGGAGGTCGTGGCTAAAGGGATAACACACCCAGAACTTGCTCTCCTGGCTGCGTCCTGGCCAAGCTTCACTGTTTGTCAAAGCTCACCTACCTGCCCGACACACGTGGTTTTTGATGCCTCATTCCCACGTTTAAGGAGCTGAGAGCCCCTCCTGGCTTGCTGGGGCCCCCGTCTGCCTCTAAACCGCCTGTGTCCAGGGTGGGCACCGTGCCTCTTCCTATTGGCACGGCATTGATTTTCCTCCACGTTGGTTGGTCATCACTGCTCCGGGTAATGTATTGTAATGAGCTTTTATTCTGCTGGACATGGACCCAAAGGACTTTTTATCATGAAGGGCCCCATCTTGAAGACCTTAATAAATCATTCACTGTGCACAACGGGTCTGCTCTTGGACAGGGAGGGGTCTCTCGTCACTGAGTCACTTTCTTGCAGTCCACCAGGCTGGCACCCTTGACTTTTCCCGGTTGGCCTGTCTGTTCTGAAACCTAAATAAGTGACATCTCCCCACTTGACATTAGTGAGAGAAGCGGAGGTCCTTAACCTCAGGGCTCAAAACGCTGACCACCTGGGTCAAGGTTTCTCAAGATGTTACCCAGAAGCCCCTGAGAGCTAGTTAAAATGCTGATTCTTGGCCCTACCCTAGATCTATGCGTGAAAATCTTTGGAGATGGGGCCCTGGAATCTACATTTTTTTAACAATCCCCTGAGGAGATTCTTATGAACATCAAAATTAGACAGCAACTGCCCAAACCCTTTATCACTTTAGCATCCCGTGTTTATTTCTTGTGTTCCTTTTGAAGTGTGTGGAATGGACACATCTTTCCTCTCCTGCGTACTGGCCTGTGCTGTGCTTCCAGCTACACCCGAACTTCCGCAGTTCACTGGAGGGAGCCTGGGGGTAGGGAGTAGAGAGTAGGTCCACGTCCAAGTCAGCTGGGGATTTTCCTCAGAGCTTTCCAGAAGCATGACACGCACATCTGGATTACGGCTGCCGTGGAATAAGGGCCCCTTGCTGCAATCCAGCTCAGCGTTGAGGGTGGAGTCCAGGGCTTGGAGCAGCTGTGGGAAGAGCCAGGCATAATCAGACAAAGCAAGCAGGGCCTTGAAGAGACTTCTCCACTTCCCTAGAGAAATGGGCAGGATGTCCAGGCTGGCCCGGGTTGGGGGCCTGGGAGCTCAGCCCCCTGGGCTGCCTGTACCTTGTGTTTCCCCTTCTCAGCACCCACAGCTCCATCCAGGCAGGTCCCTCCCTCTATCTCCTGCTCCCTCCCACTGGGTGTCCAACTCCCTCTCATCTGAGATGTTTTTACCTGAACTGGCTGGGCCCATAGAGGCTGCTGGGACTTCAAGATGGATCTGGTGGCCCCTTAAGAGCCTTGAAGCCATCTCCCCTCACCTCTCGAAGTCCCCTCTCCTCCTCCCCCACTCTGTTTCACTCCCCTTTGCTCTGCCCGCCTCTCTCTTTTGCCCTTCCTGCCTTAATAGATTGAAACCGACATGGTGTTCCGGCTTCTTGTGGTCCTGGTAAATAGCTCTTAATGTGGACGTGGTTGATGGGGAGAAGGGGATGACAAGCGTGTTGTATGGCGTGAGGGATGTGGGCACTTTCCTTCATGCCTGATGGGAGCAGCAGGTGTTCGTGCCCCTCAGGTGCACTGGGATTTCAGCAGAGCCCTCACGGGGGCTGACAGACCTAGGAGGGGCCTGGGTGTCCTCAGTTTCTCCTCTTGATTTGAAAAGGAAGATGACCCAGTGCAGGTGTAGCACAGCCTGGAGCATGCTGCCAGCACTGGGCATCAGGAGCAGCCGGCCCCTTCTTTGAGATCAGGAACAGGCATTTCCACTTGTACTTGGCAAATGGGATTTAATTAAACAGTTTACACTTCTTCGATTTTCTTACTAAGTCTTAGTTGCCTGGCAGTTATCATCCTGATGTTGTTCTTGTGAACAGTAGCCCATGTCGGGGTAAATGACGTCGTGGCAGAATAAATTTGATATTGGCATTTTCAAAGTCAGTGAAGAGTAAGGCGTGGCCCAGAGGGCCAAGATATCAGGTAGTGGTAATCAGTGTGAATTCTCCCTCCCTGTCTTGGAAGATGTTTTTTTGTTTTTTTTTTTTGCGGTACGCGGGCCTCTCACTGCTGTGGCCTCTCCCGTTGCGGAGCACACGCTCCGGACGCGCAGGCTCAGCGGCCATGGCTCACGGGCCCAGCCGCTCCGCGGCATGTGGGATCTTCCCGGTCCGGGGCACGAACCCGTGTCCCCTGCATCGGCAGGCGGACTCTCAACCACTGCGCCACCAGGGAAGCCCGGAAGATGCTTTCTTATCTCTCTTGCCAACAGCTTTTCTTTTGTGAACCCTAGTGAGATGCCGGAGTGGGTTTGCTTTCTCCTAGGAAGGAATACTCTCAGGTCTGCTCTGGCTTGCACCCAGTGGTTCTCATTGCCTTCTGAGTATAAATGAGAGGCCATTGGACACTCTACCCTTTGCTTTGCTCCTCCCCGCTGCTTCCCGGCCTATGTGCGCATGGACCTGGGAGATGAGGGGCTTCAGGGGATGGAGGAGATCCCAGGCCCAGGAGAAATACTCTGTCATCTCACTGTGTGGGCTGGACAGTAGGGCCAGGGCCTAGGAATGGTCCAGCAGCTTTCTGGGTACAGTGAGAAGGAAAGACAGCTCTTCGGACTGCCACTAAATGGTATGAGGGGCCCATCCTCACGGAAACCACCCTCCAAAATCTGAGTGGATGAGAGCCTTCTGTCTGCAATACTTTTCTCCTCTGGAAACAGCCAGCCAGAGTCTCTTTTTTGTGTGTATAACGTGGAGCCCGGTTCTTTGGAAGGACACAGCATGAGGGGCAGCTTCTCATCTACATTTCGGCCCCTTTAGGGATGATGCCATGTGAGTTGGGAGAGGCAGCATGTGTATAACTGCATCTTAGTAGCCTTTTGGGGTCCCGGAACAAGGGGCAGGTTTTCGGAGAATCAGACCTTTCTCAGCCAAAACCCTTTTCCAGTTCAGACCAGCGCCATCCCTGTGAGCCCTGGGCTGCGGCAACACTCTGGCCCAGTGTCACTTGGGGCCTGCTGCTGGCTGAGACCCCAAAGCCCCAGGGAAAACTGGGGGCAGAGAGATGGTTCTGGAGAGTTAAGCGAATGGGCAGAGCCTCCAGCCCCCAGGGGGTGTATGTGGACGATGTGCCTTGTCGGGCATGTCGGTGCTAGTGCTTGGGTGACGTCATTTGGTTGGCCTGTGGTTTGTTGTGTGTGTGTGTTGATCAGGATGTTCCTGTTTTGCGGTTGTCTGATCACTTGTTTTTGGCCGTGGACTTCTGTATGAGTGTTTATTTTTAGAGGCTGCCACTTCTGGCCTGAGGGCTGATCCTTGGGCATGGTAGGAGCTTGTATTTTCTGAAATGTTTGTGGCTTTAAATTTCAGTATTTATTTTGGGGTATTGCTACTTTCTATGTGTTTATTCTGTGTGTGTGTGTGTGTGTGTGATATGACAGTGTAGAATAATAAAAAATTGTGTGGTCTTTGAAGTTCTGCTTTAGCTTTGATTTTAATTTAGTTTTTAAAAAAATTTTAAATTAGTTCTGATTTAAAATCCCAGCTTTACCAAGTACTATGTGTCTGCAAATAAATGGTTTCACGTCTCAGTTTCTCCGTCTTTAAAATAGGCATAACAACCCTGACTCACAGGATTAGAAATAACGTATGTGTAAACGTAGCAAAGTGTTCCCTGAATGTTAGCTGTTAACATTAGTATTTGTGTATTTGTATCCACACCTGCTCTTTCTGACCGCGGTGCTGGGGCTGTCTGGCGTACTCCGTGAGTGCATGCGTGCGGGTGTTTTTGATTTGGGTGATTTCTGCTGGGAGTGTGTGTCTCTGGATGTCTTTTGGTTTTCTGTGTGTGTGTGATTGTTGGTGTCTGGGCTGGAGTTTGGGAGGGGGCTTTTTTTCTTGCCAGTTGGGGGCCTGCCTTGGAGGGGGAGGAAGGGAGGTGTGTGTGTGTGTGTGTCAAGGCTGGAAGCTGGACTGCTGACTGTACAGGGTGTGAAATCACTGAGTTCCTCTGGGCAGGGAAGTTCTTCGTTCCTGAGTCAGCCCTTTGGCCTCTAGCCACCCAGCGCTCACTTTTTCCTTTCAGAGAAAGTATTGCTCACGGGGTCCCCAGAGCATCTCAGACAAAATGGCACAGGGAGCACCTCTCCCTGCTGAAAACCTCTACTTTTGTGTCCTCAATCCCTAAGATGCTCCCTCCACCCTTGGCCCCTGAAGCTCCTTTCCAGAACCTCCACGGGCCCTGGCATTCAGAGGGAAACTGTGTCCTCTTTAACACCGGGCCTGCCACCTTTGCTGGACCCCATCTCGGCCCAACACCCCAGGTCCTTGGGAAACGAGTGCAGTGCCAGATCCAGGCTTTGGACTGGGGCATCTTGCCCCCAGGACCCCGGCCCAACCTTGGACTCCACTGCCTGGCCCTGACCCTGGGTGCAGGGGAGGGCTCTGCTCAGAAGCTCGGGGAAAGAGTCCTTTTGCCCTCTGCCACCTTGGCTCTATCTCGGGGTGCTGAGAGGATTCCCTTTGGGGATCCAGGGAAGGGAAGCTTTCAGCTGCTTTCCTCGGGAGAATAGAAGATGTCCCGCCTCCCACTGACATCTGCTGTCTGTCTCCCCTCTGGTCCCTCTCTTGTAGAGGTTGTGGGCCACACGCAGGGACCCCTGGATGGGAGCCTGTACGCCAAGGTGAAGAAGAAGGACTCCCTGCACGGCAGCACCGGGGCCGTCAACGCCACGCGGCCCACTCTGTCGGCTACCCCCAACCACGTGGAGCACACCCTCTCCGTGAGCAGCGACTCGGGCAACTCCACAGCCTCCACCAAGACAGACAAGACCGATGAGCCTGCCCCCGGCCCCTCCAGTGCCCCTGCTTCCCTGAGTCCCAAGGAGAAGCGTGAGCTGGACCGCCTGCTCAGTGGCTTTGGCTTGGAGCGAGAGAAGCAAGGCACCATGTACCACACACAGCATCTCCGGTCCCGCCTGGCGGGGGGCCCTGCTGCGCCCTCCTCTGGCCGCCATGTCGTCCCGGCCCAGGTTCACGTCAATGGCAGGGCCTTGGCATCTGAGCGGGAGACAGACATCCTGGATGATGAGCTGCCCAACCAGGATGGGCACAGTGTGGGCAGCATGGGCACACTGTCCTCCCTGGATGGGGTCACTAACACCAGTGAGGGGGGCTACCCGGAGGCCCTGTCTCCACTGACCAACGGTCTGGACAAGCCCTACCCTGTGGAACCTATAGTCAATGGCGGGGGATACCCCTATGAGTCTGCCAGCCGGGCAGTGCCTGCCCAAGCTGGCCACCCTGCCCCCATGCGACCCTCCTACTCTGCACAGGAGAGTTTAGCTGGCTGCCAGCAGGAGGGGCCCCACCCAGCCTGGCCACAGTCAATGACCACCTCCCACTATGGCCATGACCCCAGCGGTATGTTCCGCTCTCAGTCCTTTCCGGAAACCAAGCCCCAGCTGCCCCCAGCTCCAGCCCGGGGCGGGAGCAGCCGGGAGGCTGTGCAGAGGGGCCTGAATTCCTGGCAGCCTCACCCACCTCCTCGCCAGCAGGAAAGAGCCCACTTGGAGAGCTTCGGGCTCAGCAGGCCCAGTCCCCAGCCATTGGCAGAGCCCCCCATGCCTGGCCTTCCCGAGTTCCCGCGGGCGGCCTCCCAGCAGGAGATCGAGCAGTCCATCGAAGCCCTCAACATGCTGATGCTGGATCTGGAGCCAGCCACGGCAGCCGCCCCACTGCACAAGTCCCAGAGTGTCCCTGGGGCCTGGCCCGGCGCTTCCCCGCTCTCCTCCCAGCCCCTCTCTGGCTCTTCCTCCCAGTCCCATCCACTGACCCAGTCCAGATCTGGCTACATCCCCAGTGGGCATTCCTTGGGCACCCCTGAGCCTGCTCCCCGGGCCTCCCTGGAGTCTGTCCCTCCTGGCAGGCCTTACTCACCTTATGATTATCAGCCGTGTCTAACGGGGCCCAACCAGAGTTACCGTACAAAGAGCCCAGCTGCCTCCTCCTCGTCTGCCTTCCTTCCAAACACCCAGAGCTCTCCGGGGCCTCAGCTGCCCCCAGTCTCTCTCCCTGGCCTCACCACTCAGCCTCAGCTTCCACCGAAGGAGGTGACTTCAGACCCATCCCGAACCCCAGAGGAGGAGCCATTGAACCTGGAGGGGCTTGTGGCCCACCGGGTAGCAGGTAAGAGCCTCAGGGGCCATGAGTTCTGGGTATCCCCTCCTTATTCCCTCCACACCTTCCCTCTCTGGTCGTGGCTGGTTTTGCTGGAGCGAGGTGCAGGCCCAGCCATCACGCCTTAGCGGGTGCTGCTTTGGCCTGGGGAAGAGGCTGTCAGGAGCCCACATGACAGCCATCCCTTCCTGCATTCATTGCCTGTTAGGCTCCAAGCCAGACACTGAGGTTCAAAGATCAGGAATTTTCGTTCTAGTGAGGGAGCAGGTACACAGACAGATAATTCTAACAGAGAGCAATGTGTACTACAACAGAAGTGGGGAACAAAGCCCCAGAGCCTGGGAAAGCAAGGTTTCCCACCTAGGGCAATCAGGGAAAGCTTCCTGGAGGTGGTGACTCCAGGGCTGGAGTACAAATTTTCTAGGCAGAGGGGAGATGCTCTCTGCAGCTGCCTGCAGTAAGGAAGGCCTGGAAAAGGTTGGAGGGAGGCCTCTGTGGACTCCAGTTCCCTTTTGAGCCCTCCCAGAGGCACAGCAATGCCTGAGAGGGTGTCCTGAAGCCCTTGGGCTCCATCTGAGTGTTCAACCCTGGTGTGTCCTTTCAGGATATTTCTCCGTTTCTGGGGAGGCCAAGGTCCATCTTCTTGTTCAGCTGTCCTGCTAGTCCTTGCTTTAGGACCAGCTCTGTATGGGAAGCAGGCACTGAGAAACAGAGCCCCATTTCCTATCAGAGAATGGACTTATCCTCCAGAGAGAGGAGACAGAGTGGGGCAACCAGATGAGCTTACTGGGGAGATAAAGGCAAGAAATGGCAGAGTGTCCAGGGCCATGTTGGGAGGGGCAGGAAGGGCTCCCTTCCTTCCCTCTGGCCTAAGCCTGTGACCATTCCATGGGGGCAGCCAAACTGGGCGGGAAATCCTGTGAGTTGGTTTTATTGTGGAGGTGAAGCCCAGACCAGGGTGGACCAGAGCCTGGGGCGAGGGGGACCTTGTGCCAAGCCCCTCAGCTGACAGGGTGGTGGGTAGTCAGGGAGCAGAAGGGGAGCCTGGGCAGCTGACTCTGCCTTCTGCCCCTTTTCCTAAATTTAGGGGAAGCTGAGTCACCATGCCAGCTACAGGGAGGAAGGGAGACACCGTCCCTGAGGATGGATGGTGGGTTTAGGGAAGTAGCTGGGGCCAGGCCAGTTGGCTGTTGGGTTTGAGTCCAGGACCTGGTGTGGCGGCATGGACTCCCTGCTCCTGTATTTCAGAGCAGAGCACAGCCCCCAGTTCAACTATTGGTAACTTGAAATTGGCCATAATGGCAGTATTCACACTATGGAAATTGGCAATCAAGGACTTCACCTGCCCTGGTAGCATCACATCATTGTCTTTACCCAAGAGTCAAAACGTAAGATGAGTAGCTCTATAACCCGAGGGGTGAAATGCTCCATGGGGGTCCCCGTGGGGCTGGTGTCTTCTACTTTTGTCTACATCTGGGCCCATGAGATAAGGAGTACCTGGCTTATCAGCAGAAACCATTTTCCTCCTGGTTTTGTTGAAGGGAGAGGAATGGGCCCTCTCAATATTTTACAGAGTTGGGGTGGTGACCTGAGGAATAGTGACACTCTAATAATGGGCAGGATCCAAGGGGCTTTTCTCTGGGGGAGCAGGATGAGTTCCCTCCTTTTCACAGAACCCTCTGTATAGCTCTCCCAGAGCTTGCTCAGAAGGAAGCCATACTTTAATGGCCCTAGAAGGATGTCCATCTTGTAGTGGCTTTCACCTCATCCTTTTCTCTCCTACCAGTTTCTGAGGTCTTGCTTCTCAACCTCCATATCCTGTAGCTGCTCAGGTTTTGGCTGCCAAGTCATATGGAGGGAGGGATATTGTTGGCACAGTACCTGTGTCCTCCAACCCTGCTGTCATCTCCTCCACCAACTGTGAGTGACTCAGTCAGGAGAAGGGATAAGATGTGTAGAGGGGACAGTTATATTTGGTCTCCAGGGCTACAAAGGACCTCTTGGGTCCATGCCCTGTCATGAACAGTATTTCTTATGTCAGCAGGTCCTGCTTGCACAACTTCTTCAGTAGCCCTATCCGCAGCGCTTGTGTAGATAAAGATGCACCGGCAGGATTAATTTGTAGAACAGTCTAGGAGCCAAGGGATAGACTTTCAGCACTGCCTTTTTCTTCTCATTTTACATTCTTCTGCAAGAAGCTGGAATGTAAGCTTCAACATGAGTAACCTCAGATCTGAGGGAGAACCTCTATATGGTCATCAGTATGATCTGGTTTCTCCTGGCCTTTCTCCCTCAAGTCTGCTTTTTTTCCTTGGCTGTCAACTGAGGCTGTTATACCTCAGTTCTATGTCCTTGGTTCATCCCACTTTGATCCAACTACTCCTTACGTCTTATTTCAGCTTAGCACTCAGAGTATGTAGGGTTAGTTTTCTTAACTTGACAGAGGGTAGGTACTGTAGCACATGTCACACTTTCTTGTGAAACATTAGAATTAGAAGCATTCCCATTACACCAGGGACAAAATAAAGATGCCTGTTATCACCACTATCATTTAACATTGTACTGGATATCCCAGCCAGTGCAATAAGACAAGAAAAGGAAATAAGAGTCATAGTTGTTGAGTCCAATCAAGTTATCTTATGATCCTGATTCTGTGACTGTACTGATCTCAGGTGTCTCTAGAGGTAGAGATTTCAATGCATATTGGAAATCAGAAGTTGATCTTATCCTTAAGGAGTCTAGAGTTTAGAAAGGGGAAAAAGAACTGGAACTTTAAAATGAAGTTATTTGTAATAAGAGAGGTGTGAAGAAAGTTCTGTGGGAATGAAGAAAAAGGGAAGCTCACTGTCAGCTGGAGAGATTGGGGAGGCTCTTTGTTGAGTGTGGCTTTTACAGAGCCTTGGAAGATGGGTAGGACTTTGAAAATGGTGAGGTCATTGGAGAGAGAGGGCTCATAATGAAGATAGGAAAACTTAAGGCATGTTTGAAGAATAGAGTGGATTGAGAGCATATAGGCTATGTGAGAGAGAGTCAAGAAAGGTAGCCTGGGGCCTGCGTCTGTTTGGTTGTAATACCAGACTAAGGAGCCTGAATCTTACCTAGTGGCAGTGTAGGAAGCCATTACTGTGTTTAGGAGAGGGTGCCATGATCAGGGCTGTAGTTTAGGAAGATGTATCTGGTGGGTCTGGGCAGAAAGGATACAAAAAGGGAGAGACTTTGAGCTGGGAGATGCTAGGAGCTTATTAGCTAACCTAGGTGATGGGGGCTGAGTTAGGGTGCTGACCATGGAAATGAAAAAGAAGAGATGGGTGCCAAGGATGCTGTGGTGGGATGAGAACTGATGCATTTCCAAGTTGATTGGATGTAGTAGGTGAAGAAGAGGAAGACATCAAAGATAATTCTGAGGCTCCATGAATAGAAACAGAATGATGGTTCCATTAATAAGCCAGAAGTTAGCAGGAGGAGCAGGTCTGGTGTAAGATGAAGACCTCAGTGTTAGATATGTTGAATTTGAGTGACAGTGGAGCCTCCAGGTAAAGATGTATGGAAGGCAATCAGACATCCAGAATTGGAGCTCAAAAGAGTGGAAAGAGCTATAGATTTGGGAGTCATTCTCACAAAGGTAAAGGTTAAAGTTTGGACATGGATGAGATCTCGATATGTCAGAGGGCATGGAGAGAAAAGAACTTAGAATGAAATGGCCACGAGGGAATGGAGGTCCTACGGGGGACTAAGAACAAATGTTCAGGACAGAGAGAGGACACTAGGACAGCCGGTCATCACAGAAGTCAGAATAGTAAAGGGTTTCCAGGAGGAGGGGTGGGAGGTTAGCAATATCACTGTGGAGAGAGCATGACAAGGACTCAGGAAAATTCACTGGGCTTTTGCCAATTAGGTGGCCCCAGTGATTTTCAAAGGCATATTTTCAATAGAGTGGTGGTGACAGAAACCAGACAGGGATTGAGGAGTGAGAGATGAGAGGGTGCAGACAGCATATCAACCACTCTTTTGAGTGGCTTTGTGATACAAGGGAAGAGGGTGGTAGCTAAAGAGGGTAGCAAGATACTGAGAACTTCTTTCTGTGAATATAGGAGCCATGAGAATGTTTTTAGAGGGGGAGGAGAGAGAGGTTGAATATGGAGGGAAGAGGGAGAAGAAAAAGATAGAAGAGAAAGAAATTGATAGGATAGGTCTCTAAGGAGGTAAGGGGAGTTAGGCTTAGGAACCCAGGTGGATAATTTAGGCTCAGCCAGGAGGTGAGGTACCTCTTCATGAAATAAGAATAGAGGATGGATACAGATATAGGGAGATATTGGTGTCAAGCCTTGGGAGCTTGAATTGAGAACCCAATTTTTATATTTCATCATGGAAATAGGAGATGAGATCAAGGCCCATTCCATCATTCATTCAATGTGTGCTCTTAATCTATGCTACATGCTAGCCTAGGTTCTGGAAAAATGGTGGTAAACAAAAGAGATAAAGATCCTTTTTTTAAGAGGTGGAAATGGACAATAAACAAATAAGCAAATATACATATAATATGTCAGATGGGTGATAAGTGCCATAGAGATAAAATAAAGCAGTGAAATGCCAATGAGGGGTGAAGGGTTGTGGGGGGTGGTGGTAGGATGGTCAGGGAAAAGGCTTCCCTGGGCAGGGAGGGAATGTGCCAGATGGAATAGCAAGTGCAAAGGTCCTGAGGTGGGAATGTGCCTGATATGGGGAAAGTAGGGGGCCCGAAATCAGAGAGGGAATGAGAATGGGGACGAGCTTTCTGTGGGCCTTGTAGGTGATCATAAGACCTCTGGCTTATACTCTGCATGGTGTGAGAAGCCTTAGGAAGGATTTGGGCAGAGGAGTGACATCACCTGACTTGTTCTAAAAACATCAGTGTGGCCAGGATGGAAGGAGGGAGACCAGTTAGGAGGCTGGTGCTTTTGATCAGGATGGTATCTGGAGGTGGTGAGACATACTCAGATTGTAGACGTATTTTGGTGGTGTCGCCATCAAGATTTACAGAGAGACTAGACATGGGATGTGAGAGAAGGAAAAGTCAAGGTTTCTGGCCTGAGCACCTAAAAGATGGAGTTGCTCTTTATTGAGATGGATAAGAATGTGGGAAGAGCAGGCTTAGAGGGGATATCAGAAGTGTGATTTTGGCCACATTAGATTTGAGGTGCTCATGAAATGTCCAAGACAGTTGGATGTATGAGTCAGGAGTTTATGAGGGAGAGATCGGAGCTTAGAAATGTGGGAGTTGTCAGTATATGATGTCATGTGAAGTAAGGCACTGCATGATATCACCTGGGGGGGGTGAGCACAGATAGAGAAGGACTGAGTTCTGGAGCCTTGAACATTTAGTAATTTGAGACAGGAGGAGGAACCAGCAAAGAAACTGGTATGGAGCAGCTTTTGAAGTGGAGGAAACTCAAAGGGTGTGGCTCTCTGGAAGCCAGGAAAGGGTGATATTGGTCACTGCATGGCCCCTGTGTTGTGAGAGCGATCGGAGTCAGCTGGGGGATAAAAGGCCCCCACAGGTCCTTACAGTGATCCAGCAGGCTCATCTTAAGGACTTTTCGGTGGTACCCAGCACTTTGGGGCAGGAGTAGAAAATCCTAAGTGGCTCCCGTGGAAGAGGGTTCCTAAGAGGGGTGTGATGGAAGAATGAAGGGCCAAGGGATGCCCCGATGCTCAGGAAGATGACCCTCGGGTTCAGACTGGCAGGGTCACTGCCGAACCCAGGAAGAAGCAGGTGACCGTGAGAGGAGAAAGGTCCTGAGATGAGGTCGTGTTGACCGTGAGGGCGGGTGAGGTATGGGGCCACAGGATTGAAATCTCCTGGTCCCAGGCTGGCACCTTCCTGCTCCATGCTGGGGTTGGAAAAGAGAGAGGTGGGTGGCATCCTGCTGGACAGCAGAAAGTCCACCTGCCCTTTGGAGAAACGAGACCCTAGATCCACCCTCTCATCTTGTCTGACACCCTGCCCGCCTCCCTCCAGCCTGTGGCCAGAACCCAGACTCAGAACACTGACTAACCTTGATTTTCTCTTTGTTTTTGTTTTGTTTCGTCTTGTTAAATGCCTTGTCCCTGGCGTTCTTCGTGTGTCCCGTGTCCATCTGTCCCCTGTGCCGTGGGCGTGGTGCCTTCCTTGCCTGGTGTCCTCCCCCCCGCCCCCCTCCCTGCTTGCCTCCCCGCTGCCGGCTCCCCGGGGTGGGGTGGGGAGCAGTGTACAACGCCAGGCTGCAGGGCACTGGGCAGAGTGTCGGCTCCGGGCACCCTCCTCTCCACCGGCTCCGATCTTCCTCTCTCTCTGGTTGGTTCCTCTCCCCGCTTCCCCCTTTATGACTCACCTGAGCTCTCCGTTTCTTTCTTTTCCCTTCTTCCTTCATGTGCTGTTCCTCCAAATTTTTGCCCACTTTCTTCTACCTCCTCACTTCCCATTTCCTCCTCACTTTCCTTCCTCTCCCTCTTCTGTTCTCTCCGTCTCTTTCTTCTCTTTGCCCCCCACCTCTTTTCTCACTGCCCCCTTCTTCCTCCTGCCTCCCTCCTCTCTGCATGAGTGGGTGCTCCCACTTCTGCATGGACACGGCCTGATGCTTCCAGCCTTGGCCTTCCCTGCTGGGAACAGGGTCCGGGGTGACTAGGTGAACTTTCAGCCCCGCCGTGGGCACACAGGCCTTTGCAACAAGGGTGCTCAGTGAGGGTTTGGGACAGCCCGGCTCCCCAGCTACCTTGGCCAGATCACCTGGGCTGCCCGGCCAGAGCCTCAGCAGGAGCCAGGCCGAGCTCTGCGTGGACCAGCGGGCACAAGACGCAGAGTGGTGCCCTGCCACCTGCTGCACTGTCCATTCTGGAGTACAGCACTCCCTGGGGACAGGGCACCCCCTCTGACCTCATCCTGAATCTCTGATCCTAGGACCCATGGCCAAGAGTCAGAAGCCCTGGGTGTGGTCCTGGCTTTTCCTGTGACCTCCTCTGTGACACTCCCGGGCAAGTCTCTGAACTGCTCAGAGCTCTGTCTCCCAATGTGACAAATGGAGGATCGTAGCCTTGCCACGTGCCTTTTGCATGGTGGCTTGATGTGCCCCAACATGGTGGACCCTCCATCAAGAGTCACGTTGCTCTGTTAGAGGGCGATGTCATCCACTAGCATCTCCCACCAGCTCTTGGACACACAACCCCTAGACTTTTAGCTCTGGGGAGGGAATCACCTCATCCTTTCTCTGCTCCTCGGAGCCCAGAGGCCCAGGGCAGGGAGAAGACGATGTACTCAGGCTTACCCCAGGCCGTGGCCTTGAGCAGTTCCGGGAAAAGCTTTGGGGGTGGGGTGGGGTGGGAACTGTTGACTCCCAGTGGCAATATCTGGTGCTCTCACGGCCCCTCCTTCTCCCAGTCCATGGATAATGGGGAGATGGTTCTAGCAGAATGCCTCCTGTCCCCCTCCTCTCCTGTCCCTCCACCTTTTCTCGGCCCAGTGGTGGGGAGTGCAGTGTTCGGTGGGGCCTGGGGGTTTGGGCAGTTCTGGGGGGTCCTGAGGGGAGCTGGCATGGCTTGCCCTGGGGCTGCTAGTGTGGTTGCCGTGTGGCTTTCTGGTGCCCTGGCCCAGCAGGTGGCCTCCCGGATCCCCTCCCTTCTGGAGCCCCAGGCAAGCAGTCGGACACCCAGCCCCGCCACCTGGAGCTGAGAAATCCAGTTTTTTGGAAATTGGAAGGCTGGAAAGAAGAGCTGGGTCTGTCGGGGTGGAAGTGGCCAGTCCTGGGGCGGGTAGGGGAGGCATGTGAGGAAGTCTGACACCAGGGCATATGTCCATGGAACTCGGGGGTGGTGGGCAGCCATGCTGCATCTATTAACCAGGTGTATTGATGTGTGTTAGGGCTACAGCCCCTAGAATTGCCCGTGTGTGTGTGTGTGTGTGTGTGTGTGTGTGTGTGATGAAGGCGATCACGGCCTCAGTTCCAGCCCACTTTAGGGGAGCCTTGGAGCCAGCTGTTCCCCCGAGCACAATACCATCCTGGGGAGCAGAGTGAGGACCCCGGGAGGTGGGGCTGCTCCGGCCCCTTGCTCTTCAGGTCTGGTGGTCAATGTGGAGGCCCCGGGCTGAAGTGACCACTGTCCTCCAGGAGGAGGGGAAGGTCCGATGCCCACAGTGCGTGAGCAGCCCTTGGAGGATGACAAAGGGCTTCTGGATGTAGTGCGTTATTAACCCAAAGGCCACTTTCTGGCCGCTCCTGTGCTGCCGGGGCTGGAGGGCTGGACTCACCAGCTTTCCTGGGAGGACCTTCCAGAGTCCCTTGCCTGCCTCTCTTTCCCCCTTTCTTCGTGAGCTTCCTCTGGCCCCCGTTCTTCTGCTGGGGAAGGGCTGAGCCTGGAGGTTCTGAGGGTGATTGTGACCCACCACTGTTCCTGCCAGGCTAAGGCTGTGTGCGCCCACACGTGTCTGTACGTGTGTGTGTACGCGTGTGCCTGTGTGTGTGCAGGGAGCGGGGCACGTAGACGGAGGCCCTGAGAGCGGGGCCGGGGCCAGGAGACCAAGAAAGTCCTGGGGTCGGGGGTGGGGGAGGGGAGGAGGCCGGTGGGGAGTGCGGGTTTATTTTTATTATCCGTCAGCCTCTGGGACATGAGGGAGTGGTGTTCTCTCTCTGACACTGGCTGTCAGCTTGTGTCCAGACGTCCCAGCTTGGCTGAAGAACAATGGGGCTCTCTTCTCTCCCCTCTGCCATGGCCCGTCTCCCCTCCTGTAGAGAGAGACAAGAGAGAGGGAACATGGCTCTCCAGGCGCTCCGGGGCAGATCTGGGACTGCCAAGGCGGACAACAGTGGGACACTGTGTTCAAACAATGTGAGAGGCCCAGGCTGGCCACTGGGGCCGTGGGCGCTCTGCGGGAGAGGGGCTGTCCCCGTGGGAGTGGTATGCCGGGTCTTCCCCCTTCTGCAGAGGGAGGCTCTGCCCTGCAGGACCCTAGCTCTTTGGACGGCAACCTGTCCATCCCCCCTGCCTCTGGACAGAGCCAGTCCCACTCCAGTGGTGGTGGAGAGGCGGCTTGGAGAGGTGTGATTACCCACAAGTGTTTGACTGCCTTGGGCCAGGTCTCGCATCCTCCAAAGCCCAGAAGCCCCTCCAACGGTCCCGCCTCTTCTCTGGGCCGCTGCAACCCTCTGCATCCCCAGAATGTGGGGGATGTTCTGGGTGCGTCGGGGAGAATTTTCTCTGTCCCTCTGGGAGACTTAGGGCCTCGAATTGAAACAGACCCAATTTTCAAGGGCAGATATCGGATCCCCAAACAGGGAAACTGGCCACCCCTTGCAGAGGCACGGGTACCTGCCAGAAAGAGGCTGCGGGTCTGGGCCAGCCGGAACTGAGAGCAGCCCTAATGCGTTTCTTTTAACCTTGGGGCTGAAGTTGGTTCCAAACCCCAAGGGCCTTTCCCAAATGGGCCTCCTTTGTCACGATTATTATTAGAAAATCAATGGCTACGGTCTCTTTCTCTCTAATGTTTTTGCCAGGAGTGGAACCAGCAGCGGCTTTGGACCAAGCTGCCCCGGAGGCCTGAGGGGGAAGGGGGCTCGATGGTGGGGGGAGCATGGCCAAGGACAGGGCCGGTCAGGGTGCAGACTGCTTCTCTGAGGGCTGGCAGCCTGGCATTGCTGTAGGGTCCCGGCTGCTGCCCCACCCTTTAGAGCCAGGCCCCGTCTTTCATCCGTGTTGATGATCATAGCAGCCCCTGGTGAGGACTCTGCGATCCCCATTTTTCCATTCTGAAAATAAAGGTCCTTCGCGGCAAGGGGTTTATTTGCTTTAAGTAAAGCAGTTGTGAGTCTGGTTTACTGTCTTTAGCCAGGGCTCTTTTTTCCTCAGTTGAGATGGTAGGCAGGTTGCCTCTGATTAACGAAGAGCCCGAAGTGGAGCCTCAGAACATCCCCACCCCCCCCAAAAAATAAAGAGCACCGCCCCACCCAGCTACCTTCTGCGTTTACATGTGCTCTCCAGGCGGGGCTCGTAATCATGAGATAATATGAGCGCATGGCTTGGAGCGATGGTGTGAGTGTTTGAGAGTCTGTGTCCATCCCTAGACTCGGCAGCCGGCAGCCTGCTGTTCATGACAAGTAGGGAGGCTTCCCAGCCTGTGCTTGTCATGACAGCTTTAGTGGCTGCTCCAGGCTGGAGCTGAAGGGCCCCCAGGGCCATGCAGACCCCACTGCGGAGGGTACAAGGTGATTCAGTCTGAATTAGGGTGATTTCTGCTTGGCTGAGCTGACGTGTTCCTGGGGCCAGCTCTGTGTGTGTGTGTGTGTGTGTGTGTGTGTGTGTGTGTGTGTGGTGTGCATGTGTGCCACGAGGCGGTTGGTCTGCCCACAAGTGCTGGCTTGAGGCTGCTGTGGCCAGGGTCTCACAAGACCTTTGATGAGTCCCAGCACCTCTTCTCACCTGCCCCCTCGGGTGGTGGTGAAAGTAGGACTGGGAATTTCCTCCTGCAGGATAATGAGGGCAAGGGGCCCGCCCTCAGGCTGGGTCTTGGCCTCTGGGCCCCGGGGAATAAGTTCTCTAGGATTCTGGAGCCAGCTCAGTGAGGCAATGGGTTTCGTGCGGCGGCCCAGCTGTGGGAAGAGGGAGTGGAAAGGGAGGAGGGTGAGATTAACAACATCCCCAGGCCTGCGGAATGGAAGGGAAGTGCACAGAAGCAGATGGGGCGCATGGCTTCAGGGTCTTTGCCTGCTGCTCTGCTGGGAGAGGCAGGCTGGAACCTGGGCCATCTTTGGGGCAAGAGAAGGGTGAACAGATAAGGGGCCAGCATAAAGGAAGCGGCAAGGAGCTTTCAGAGGTGCACTGGATGAGGGTTGGGCCATCCCAGAGAAGGCCAGCAGTATTCCGGGGGCCAGCTGGGGCTGGGGACACTGTGACAAGACTTAGTCATTTCTTGGTTTCTTCTCGGGAGCACCATTTGCAAGATGATGCATCATTCATTCTTTCCAAAAGTCTTCCCCACGGGCCTGGTGTTGCTTGTTGGTTGATGCAGTCGCCTTGGAGACTGATTCTCCTCCCTCCACCTTCCCTCTTTTGCCTGGAAGCTCTGGCCCTCTGCCTCCGGGGCTTGGAAGAAGTTGACATCTGTTTCTTGTATCAGTCCTTTGTGCTCTGGGCCCCAACCTTGTGCAGAGTAGAGATTCTTGGTGAAGGCCAGCCAGTTTAAGCCGATCCCCCACCCTGCAGAGAAACCGGGGTGTGGGCAGAGGGAGGCTGGTGGGAGGATGTGCTGAGGGGAGACAAGCCCAGCTCCAGCTGGGCCCCCAGGGCTAAGATGCACTGCCTTCTCTGGGGGAATTAGGCCCGATGGATCCTTTCCCCCACATTATGCTCAGTGCCCTCTGTGTCCTGCCATTCCTCCCAGGGGTGCAAGCTCGGGAGAAGCAGCCTGCAGAGCCCCCAGCGCCTCTCCGGAGGCGGGCGGCCAGCGATGGGCAGTACGAGAACCAGTCACCAGAACCTGCATCCCCCCGTAGTCCTGGGGTTCGCTCCCCTGTCCAGTGCGTCTCCCCAGAGCTGGCTCTCACCATCGCTCTCAATCCTGGAGGGCGGCCCAAAGAGGTGAGTCCTGGGACCGTATCCTGGGGCCACAGAGTGTGGCGGAGCCCACCTGAACTATTGAGGAACTGGATGGTTAACTGGGCTGCAATGACCTGTCAGTAAACTCAGTAATTTTTCCTCCCTGCATCCTTAGCCTAGGTCTCCTCTCAGGCTTGTGGAATCTGGAGCCCATTTCCTTCCCTAAGTAGCTTTTATGCCCCTACTTCTTCCATGAACACTGAGACTGAGGTTCCCTTCTTGATTCCTAAAGGGCACCCCTTAGTAGGGTGGTAAGGATCCTGGGTATGATGTAGGTGACCATAGTCTCTAAACTCCAAGCCAGATCCTAGAGACTGACTTTGTTTCTGAGCCCTTTCTAGACGTGTGGTTTTCTTGGGAGATCAAATTTCAATGTCAAATTGTTTGTATTTCTGAGACGTTCAGTAGTTTGAGGAAGTAGGTCTTAAACTTTAGCGAGCATAACAATCACCAGGGAATCTACTAAAAATGTAGATCCCCCAAGTCCCCCTCCAGAGATTCTAGCCTATTAGACCTGGGATGGGACCCAAGAATCTGCATTTTAAACACGCACCCTGGAAGATTCTGATGCGAGTGGCCCATATTTGATAAAATCCAGGTTAACAAGTCATTCTGGATATAAATGGCGTTTGGACATCTTTTCTCTCTCGCCTTCAGTAACCTGCCCTCAACGCCTTCTCTTTGGCCCTGTTGTGAAATATTCCCAAGGCAGGTGCTGCTGGACCATGGCCTTGCAAATAGCCACTTTCTATTCTCTTGGCTGTGAGGAGTTGTTGGGCTCACGGCTGGCGAGGATCTCCCTTTGACCTCTGTGTTTACCAGGGGAGGGCGGTGGTCAGGCTGGTTAACTGGGAGCCCCTCCTCCTCAGGGTCACAGCCACTGTTTTCCTCCCTTGTTCTTCCGCAGCCCCATCTGCACAGCTACAAGGAGGCCTTTGAGGAGATGGAGAGAACCTCCCCGACCAGCCCACCGTCCAGTGGGGGTAAGAACTTCACACTCAGCCTGCCTTCCCTGGGTCGCCTCTGGCCTGTGTGAGCACCCAGGTTTGGGGGTGCAGGCAAAGTTGGGAGGGGCCAGAACCTGCCGCTTCCCATCCCTATGGCCCATTTTACTCCAGCTTCCCTCCCCCGCTTCTATTCTTTCTGCCGTCCACGCTCACACGTCTAAGGATGCAATAGCCGCAGTCCCGGGATCCGGACTGACCTCCTGTGGGGCCCGTGGGCTCCCACGTTACGGAGTTTGCTGGTTGCTGAGAGTCTTCGCATCCTATGTGCAAAACATCCCCCATCCTAAAGGGACTCTTTGTGCCCTGCTGGTGTGTCTCTGAGACACCCCTTGACCTTCATGCTTCTGATCCCCATTTTTGTCTGCATCCAGGTACCTCTTCCACTTCAGGCAACCTATTTAGGTTCCACCGAGGAAAGAAAGGCTCAGAAGCCTCAGGCTGACCATATCCCCATCTCATTCATCCCTTGGCTTCCAGACAGGAGCCTTTAGTCTGTATCCCTCTGATGCTCTCACAGGAGAGGCAAATCCCTGAAGGGCAGAGACATTTTTACCCAAAGAGAAGACCTGGGTGAGCCCAGGAGAGGGGCAGTGTTCCTTTTTGTGGTAGAAGAGACATGAGGAGGAGCTGGAGGAGGCCTGGGAAAGCAGTGATGGAAAGCAGTACCAGGCTGTGAAGGACTCAGGGTCCCTGTGAGAGGCCTGGGTCGGCAGAGGTAGAGAGGCTGGCGATGCTCCAGGATCAGATTGGGTGGGCCCTGCCCAGGCTATTCATTTGTCCCGCTGAGAGGGGAGGAGGGTGAGGACAGGGGAGTTGGAGTTGCCCATGCGTTCTCCCGGTGGTCGGCTGTCCCGCAGAGGGGACGGATGTGACACTAGTACCTGGCCCCTGTGCCAACAGAACTCGTGTTGGCTACCATCTTGGACACGCAGGAGGCTGAAGCTATGAGTGGATGCCATGGCTGTCCCTAGAGCAGTGCTGTCCAGTGGAAAAATAACATGAGCCATGATTGCACTGGAGAATTTACTAATAGCTCTATTGAAGAACATACAGGAAACTGGAGAAATTAATTGTAATGATTTTTAAATTTAACTCAAAATATCCAAAGTATTATAATTTCAATAGGTAAATCGAAATAAAAATATTAATGAGATATCTTACAATCTTTTAAAATAAAATCTAAAAAGAGGCTGGTGAAATTAATTTTAATAGATTTTATTTAACCCCAAGGATCTAAAATATCATTTCAACATGTAATCAGTATAAAGAGATACTTCACATTCTTGTTTCATACAAGTTTGAAATCACTGTGTGTTTTGCACTTACAACTTTGTTTAGACTGGCCGCACCGCCTGTGCTCCATAGTCCCATGTGGCTCATGGCTACCATATTTGGACAGTGCAAGCCCAGGGCAATCTGCTCGAGATAGCTCTGTGCCTTTTATGACTCGTGGAATGTCTCTCTCTGGTCTTAACCCCCCACCTTCACACCTGCTCCAATTCCCTGTGGGTCCAAATAGCCAGGATCCTGGCCAGCACCCTGTTTGGGATGAAGCCATCTGGGCTGGGCTAGAGTTGGGTTCTGCCACATGTTTCTGTTCGCATCCTTCTTTCCCTCCGCTTCTCCCCTTGGCCAACCCCGAGAGAGCCCGGGGCAGGGAGGATAAGTTAGAGGTTTCCTCCATGCCCAGAGGTGGAGAAATGTGAGGAATTCTTCTCTCAGGAAGCCAAGCCTTGCCTGGCTTCAGGGCCACCCACTTGTCTGCCTCAGACAGGCCAGATGCCTGGGGACTGAGGACAGGGGTGATTAGGGAGTTGGAGGTGCTGAGGGGAGCCTAGAGAAACCTCCCACCGCCTCTGTCCCCTTGTCCCCTTCACCTCCTTTCACTGGTCCACCTGTGCCTCTGCTGCACCCGCTGGGCAAACACATGCAAACTTGTGGGCTGGAGAGGCTTTGTGGTCATTCCACGGACAGTGGTCTCTAAGGCTGGGCTCATTCTTCCATAATTAATCACATTCAGAGTTGCAAGATACCTCTGTGTGTGTGTGCGTGTGTGTGTGTGTGTAATGAGAGAAAGAGGGATACACAGGGGCATGCAGGCCTAGACCTACGCCATGGCTAGGTGTTTGTGTCTGTACATATTTGTCCCCTCTGCTGTATTTGTCTGTTGGGCATCTCAGGGTTAGGGTGGAGCATAGGGGTGGGCCACCCATCTGGACTCTTGCGATGCCTCTCTATTCCCACAGACACCTATGTACACACTGGCATGTGCACACATAAGTTATTTAAATTGCTTTCATTGGGAGATTATATTTTGGGGGCTTAGTTTCCTACAGGTCTCACTGTCTTTGGGGAGAGGGAGGAGGTGCCAGGGAGGGTCCTGGAGCTGCTGTGTGCGACCTGGGCACCCAAGGGGCACAGCTGGTCTGTTGAGGCCATTGGTGTGGGGCAGGCAGTCTTGGGGTCTGGCACACCTGTGCGGCTGCATGTCCTCAGCAGCTGTGGCCTCTGCAGGGTCCCGAGAGCTGCGGCCGGAGACACAGAGCTCATTTCTTTACTTCTCCTCAGAGGTGTGTTAGGAGACGTGGCAGCTGCCGCTGAGAAATCTCGTGACTGGGCATAGCAACCGCCCTGCAGCTCAGCTCGGAGTCCAGCCACGTCCTTGGCTAATGGGAGAAAGCCTGACCGCCCTTTCTGACCTTGTGTGTCATGTGACACTTCCAACCCAGACAGGCGGCTTGGGAGGGAGCTGGGGCTCCTGTGGGGTGGTGGTGCTCTTGGCCAAGGACTGTAGAGATGGGGCTTCTCCCTCTTCCAAACACTGAGGTTTGGCGGTCAAGAGAGCCCCCTGCTGAGAAATTCTCTCTTCGTGGGGCTTGCAAGAGACCTGTTTGGCTGGGGGCCAAAGACCTGTGGCCGAGGGCGAGCCTGGGGACTCAGGGTTGGCTCTGCTGGTGGTCCCTTCTCCTCCTTCTGTCCTTTACATGTTGTGCTGTCTTGACACTCCATTTTCTTTAAGTCCATCTGCCTGTGTGCCTGTGTGTGTGTGTGTGTGTGTGTGTATGTTTGTGCGTGCCTGTTTGCTTGGGGGTGGGTAGGGAAAGTGAGAGAAGGGGGTTAGAGAGAGAATAACAGGGAAAGGCAGAGGGCACCCGAGAAACCAACGTGTATGTTATAAACCACGGCCATGCGGAGGGACCGTAGCAAAGGAACTCAGGGCCTAGGGATAGAAATTACTTTCTGGAGGTTGAGGGGCAGGGCCATTTGCTGACTTCCTTTAGCCTTTACACTGTGGAGAAACACAGAGACAGGAGAGGCAGTGGAGCCGCAGCAGCGTCCCCGGGGCTGGGGCTGGTTCGTCCGCTCAGCCTTCGGCTGCCCACCCTCCCCGACATGCCCAGACTCAGGAGGGGTCCTCTCCCCAGCCCATCACCTGCGCTCACTCCTGGGGTCTCGCCTCTTCTTCTCGGCGCAGTGCGCTCCCCTCCAGGTCTGGCCAAGACACCTCTGTCTGCTCTGGGCCTGAAGCCCCATAACCCAGCCAGCATCCTGCTGCACCCCACCGGCGGTGAGTGGTTCCAGTGGGAAGGGAGGTGGTCGGGGAGGCTGGAGGGAGGAGTGGGGGGTTGGAGGACCCCTGTGGTCCTGGGCAGGGCCCAGAGGTGGTGGGTTCTCAGGACCCTTCTGGAAACAAGGTGGCAGCCTAGCTCTGTGTCTATGATGAGATCAGGCCTCGGTGGGGCTCTCTGTGTGGGGTTTGAGGGGGACGGATACCTCTGTAGCCTTCCTGCCATTGCCTGGTGGGGTCAGTGCCGCTCCCAGCATCCTCTGACATGGGGGTTTGGAGGCCTGCCCTGTTTCCCTGGAGTCGGTTAGGTCTCTGCCGGAAGCCTGGCTTACACCCCCCAGCGTCCAGGCGCTCGTGTACACGCACACACCCCCGGCTCACACCTCGTCACACTTCCCGGCTCCTCTCCTCCCTGTGGGGAAGGGGCAAGTGGGGGCCCTGGGCCCTCAGTGGCCGTTTCCAACAGGCTGAGACCAGAAACTTGCTCCCTAGACTCTGGTTTGGGGGCTGGGCTGGGACTCTGGGGACAGTTTTGCTTCTTTTCCTTAGTCACCAAAAGACTGATCCAGCCAGGTAGGCGGGCAGTGGCGTGCAGGTGTGACCCACGCAGACACAGCAGGGCACAGCCTCCCTCTCAGGATGTGTCTGCATGGCCAGGGACACCAGGTCACTGGGAGGGGGGCTGCCTGTCACCAGGCCAGCACACTCCTGCTTGAGGCGCGGGAGCTGTGACAAGGACACCGGGCCTGCTGTTCCCAAGAGCGAAGGCCTCTCTCAGCGGTGTGCCCTGAGTGCCTCGCCACCCTGGAGCCCCGGGGCCCCGTCTGGGTGGACCGCACCCCTCACCCTGTGGCCCTTCTGGAGAGTCCGTCTCTGCCCCCATCTCACCCCTGCTTTCCCACCTCCCTTTTCTCAGCAAAGTCTCTCTCTCAAGAAATAAGTCATTAATCCATCTCTCTCTCTCCTTTTTGCTCTTCCTCTCCATCACCTGCCTCTCTTTCCTCCTCACCTCTCTTCCCATCTTCCCTCAGACGAGGATGAGGGGAAGGTGGTGAGAGAGCTTTCTGAAGGTAAGTGTGGCATTGCCGTGCTGCTGCTTCGCGCTCTCCGGTCTGGGAATGGCTTTTCACTCCGTTTGCTCTGCCTGACCTGGGGGGCCAGCTCTCTTCTCTGATCAGGTCTCATGTGACAGCACAGAGCCCCCTGGTCCCCACCCCTGTGCTGAGCTGTCACTCACTCCGGATGCTGACTGAGGCGCTCACGGCCGCAGAGCGCGGGTCCAGGCACGGACAGTGTCCAGGCGCTAGTGCGGTGCCACCTTGCCAACAAAACAGCCCTCCCCCGGCGGTGCTTCCGCCCGCCTGCCTGGGGTGCAGCAAGCCCCTTCAGAGGGCGGGTTTTTCTTATCCCATTTCCCGGGTGAGCCCCACATTTATAGCTCAGAGCACGGTTTCTCAGCCTCGGCACTACCGACGCTTAGGGCCGGACAGTTCTTAGTTGTGGGGCTGCCATGTGCATTGTAGGATGTTTAGCAGCATCCCTGGCCTCTACCTGCTACACGCCAGTAGCAGGCACCCAGTTGCGACAATCAAAATGGCTCAAACATGGCGGATAACCACTCCCGGGTCAGAACCACTCTCTTGGAGCCACAAGTTGCCTTCTTGAAGCCCTTGCCTGGTTTCATATCAACACAGACGGCAGGACGTCTGTCTTTCTGGGATCTTGGATGACTTTGGGGATTTTGGAAAAGCTATGGACTCACCCCTATACAGAGGCCTCTGGATATCCGTGCACATAATTGTGACAGGTTCAAGGAGTTAGAACATCTGTGTCCTGGCTTAACCCCTGATTTAGATGAACTCCCATCGCACACAGAGAAGCAGAGAGGGTATGTAAGCGGGTTGAAGGCCTTTAATTTATTAGGAACATAACTCCAATGATGCCTCAGGGCAGCAGGTGGAATGAGGGGAATGCCGGCCTGTGCGGCCTGGGTGGCCTGGGCATCCATGTCCCCGTCTCTACCGGGCTTGCTTGGACGAGGTGGGCTCCACTGAGCACCTTCTAGCTTGGATGTGTTAGATGTTCTGACTTCTCACCTTGGCCCTGGAGCTGCGTGGCCTGGTTTATTTAAACACTCTGTCCGGTTTCTTTCTTTCTTCCTTTTTTTCTTGACTGCGCCACGGCTTGTGGGATCTTAGTTCTCCAACCAGGGACTGAACCTGGGCCCTCAGCAGTGAGAGCATAGAGTCCTAACCACTGGATTTCCTCCATCTGGTTTCTTAAGCCCACTTCCCACTTCCCTTTGCACTCATTACCTTGATTTTCTATCCCCCAATTGGGCATGGGCTGTGCCCCTCTGAATCTGCCATCACCCAGAAAAGATGGCTGGAGTTTCCCATAAAGCTTTGCTCGCTCCTAGCCAGCCAGAGTTCTGGCAACAATGCCAGGCTGCCTGGGGGGTGCAGAACAAGGCAGCCCCCCCCAACAACAGATCCCAGAATGGGGAGAGCCACAGCGGGGCCTCACCCCCAGTCAACCTCATACCCGGGGAGAGGACCTCCCCCAGGCTGGTGGCTGACTGCTGGTTCCCAACAGGAGTATAGAATCAGCTGGGGCCTGGAGCCAGTGTTCGTGTGCTGTGTTCCAGGTGCACACCCACACAGGAGCTCTTGAGTCCCTTCGTGGTTGCTGATCTCCACAGACTGGTGGGACCCACACGCTTTCCAGTGGGAAGGTCTGAGGGTGACAGGCCCTGGCTGTGTGTTCCCCACTTTGGGGTGACACTTCAACAGATCGGAAGTGACACCTGACCCTTGCACCTTATGAGAGAGTCTAGGCCTACAGGGCCCCGAGCCCTCTGACCCTCTTCCATCTGTCCTGGAGCCACAGAGTTTGCAGGGGAAGGTTCTTAGGGCTCGACTCTACCACACCCATCATTTTCACAGATGTGGAGCTGAGGTCTGTGTTGTGGGGTGAGGGTGGGGCATCTTCCCAAGCTCACAGTTAAGAGGAAGCAGGGCCGAGACTGGACTTACTGGTCTCCTGTCTCCTAATCAAGGGGCTGTTTCAAAGCCCTCCTCCTGCCTCCAGGCGCCATGCCCTGGGATTCTAGCATGGGGATCGGAATTGTTGTCAATCCCCCCTCCCTGGGGAGGGAGGTGGGTGGAGGCAGGGGACATTCTGTTTTTCCTGACTCGCGCATCACCTCCCGGGTCAGACTTTGCTGACCCTCTGAAGCACTGCTTGATTTCCCTGCTGATACTCTGATGGGAAATTCAGAAAAAGATGCTTGTGAGGAAAAATAATCAGAGACAGACAGACTTACTCAGCTAGGGGAAAAAAGACTTCAGGGGAGTCTGTTCCGTTCAGTGTGCCGTGCTAAATGCTTTACATTCATTCGTTCTGTCATTCGTTGATTCAACAAATATTTTGTGTGCCTCCTATGTGCCAGGCACTCTGGAGATATAATGATAAGCATACTATGATTCCTAATCTCGTGGAGGAAATTCATGAGCCGACGCCAGAATTAAATTATCACCGAGAATTAAGTATTGAGATAAGTGCTCCAGAGCGAAGGGATACAGTTTTATGAGACCCTGGCTCATAAAAGAAGTAAGATGGGAGGGTGAGTAACATTAACCCAGTAACACTGGGATGGGAGAAGAGCATTCGATGTAGAGGTAAAGGGCATGTGCAAAGGCCCTGGGGTGGGAGGAACAGCATGTTCCCTGGAGCAAGGGCGGGGAGTGTGGTAGAGAGTGAGGGTCAGCAGGCAGGGGCGGGGCTGTGTGGGTCATTGTCACGTCATCTCGTTTAATAATCACAGAAGCACTGTGAGGAAGGTGGCAGGAACCCCAGCTTGCTGATCAGGAGATGACGTGTACGGATGTTAACTGACTTGTCCGGGCCCAGACAGTGAACTGGGGGCACGGCTGAGAGCCTACGCTGGATCAGCCCATGGAGGCTGCCCCTTTCCGTGTGATCGTACGGGGCACAACCTCTAAACGTAAACAGTGTCTTTACTGGGTACCCTTCTCCATGAAGGAAGGAGAAGAAGAAAGCCTGTAACAGTAAAGGCATGATATCCTCAAGATATCAAGGATATCTTCCCGGTGGGGAAACAGGGAAAGAAATTGCTGAACCTTCTTTCCTGGAGGAACGGGAACAGGGAACATTCAGCTTAGGTTCTGTCTGTTCAGATGATTAGACGGGATGGATGTGGCACAAAGGAAGACAGTGGACTAGAAATGGCCCCTCCGGGGATCCTTCCTACTCTGAGATCCTCGGTGATGGGTGTACTGTGGCATCTGGGTATTTTCGGGCAGTGCTGTGCAACACAGATTTACTGAGCGCCTACTCTGTGCCAGGTCCTGTGCTAGGTACTGAGGGCTTAAAGACGAGTGAGCTAGCCTGGTAAAGACAGATATCTCTGCATAAGGTAGAAGTGCTGAGCTGGGGGAGGAACAGGGTGTGATGGGAGCTCAGAGGAGGGCTGTGTGGCCCAATCTCAGAGTTTGGAATTCTAACTTTTGAGCTCCTGGATTGGGCCTCGGGGGGTTTTACTTCCTCCCTACCCCGCATCCGCATGTCTTCATTTCGCTTGGAGTGGGCAGACCCTTTCTCTCCAGGCAAAGAACCTTTTCTGGGAGGCAGGAAATGCCCTTCAGGGTGTGGGTGAAGAGCTGACAGTGCCCCCAGCCTGGTGGGGCTAAGTCGCTCAGCCTCATGTCCAGCTGCTCTCAGCCTCCAACAGCCACGTGGAATGGGTTTGGGCTCCTGGAATGTTCTACACGAAGCACACTCCCCGGCCCCTCCTCTCCTGCCCTTCCCAGTTCCCGCTGCCTCTGGGTGCAGCTGCTTGGGATCGGCAGAGAGGAGGAAAGCAGCAGGAGAGAGGGTAGAGGGAGGCAGGCACAGGCACGGTTCGGGTACAGGTGGGCAACGGTGGGGCTGCTTATAAACCGGCATTGCAACTAGTGGAAAGAATTAGAAGGGACTTTCCTTGTCTTGTCACTCGATCCTAGCTGGGCAGGTGAGTATTCTCATTCCCATTTTACACATGAGGAAACTGAGTCCCAGAAACGTTCAGCAGCCTGCTCCAGGTCACCCCTCCAGTAAGTGAAAGAAGGGGGAGCCTTCTTCCCCCTTCTTTGTATGTTGTACTGAGGTAGGGAGGAGGGAGGGAGGATGGGGACAGACGGGAAAAGGGAGGTATTTTCAATATGGAAATCTGAGTCTGAAAACTTGGGAAAATGGATGTTTTGGCCCAAAAGGTTGGTTTTGAACAGTTCTGGAGATGGACTTGGAAAATCAGATATCTTCCCAAAGATCCCTCCTGCTCTGGGTTCATGAGGAAGAGAGATTGAGTGAATCTCTACCCCTGATTTGGGCCTGGAAGGTCAGCCAACCAAGGAAGAGGATGGAGGTAGAGAGTAAGGTGAGGGCAGAGCCGGGCGGGCTGGGCCTGAAATCCACAGGCTGCGAGCCTCAGAGCAAAGCCCCCAGGCTAGTTGGCCACCTCAATTCATAGGGCTGTTTCCAGCCTTCGTGGTGGGAATGGCTTCTGGTGCTTCTTCCTGGGTAAGCGGTCCTGTCCTCCAAGTTCAGATGCTGAGTCCTCTGAGAGCTCCTCTGTAGCTTAGGATCTGATGGGAGTGGGGACGGGGCTCACGAGCCTGATGCCTTATGAATGTGGCCATCCTATAGGATCTCGGGTTTTCTAATATCGCCAAACTTTCTAACATACAGTCCCATCGATGTTCTGTGCAAACTACACTCAGGCTCCTGTCACCACGTCTGGGCCAGAAGGAGTCAGTGGGGACGTAGCCTTGAGTGATGGCAAACAGAGCAGATGGGAGTCAGCATCTGGGGTCCCAGGCTCGGCACGGTCCTGACTCTGGCACCAGGTGGTGTGGGCGGCCTTACCTCAGTTCTGCTGGTAAAAGCAGTATGCGTACTTTTTTACAGGATGGGGTGCTTATGTGAGTTGGGAATATAATATGAGTTGCTTACCCACTTCAGGTCTTGGCAGGAAACAGCTGGCTCATTCCAATGGGGCAACCGAGGAGACAATGGACTATTTAGAAGGTCTGGGCAAACCGACGAGGGATGGTGAAGCACCCCGCCACCGGGTGGCCCTCCTAGCAGGAGGTGGGAGCCATCTGCCCGCCGGGCCTGGAGGAACCAGGAGGGAGCCGGAGGAGAGGGCCCCCGACTGGAGCTGGGATCTTGGGTGGAAGATGCAGCCCTGGCACTTTGACCTTCTCTCCTCACCACCCCCCATCCCCTCCTAGTGTCTCCTACTAGCCAGCGGCCGAAGGTCAAAGCCATGTGGAGCCCTGAGGCCGGGGGTCTGGGGGATGCGGTCGGTAAAAGCTGGCCTGCAGGGACACAGAGCAGGTTGGGGAGTGGATCAGAAGGACATGGCAGGTGGAAAAGATCACCGACTTCAGGGCTCACCACGTGCATTTTAGCTTGAACTTTTGGGGTCAGCAAGAATTCAAGAGAAGGAGAAAAACGAATGTGTGCCTTTTAGGTCTTAGTTATTGTGCACCTCTGTGTGGGTGGGGCGGAGGGTAAAGGTCACACATCTACTAGTTTGTGGGACAGAAACTTATTGAGGACTTACTGTGTGCCAGGCACTGCAAATACAGATCAGCAAGGAGCCTGGGGCTGCCAGGGAGCAGATGGATCCCCTTGCCATCTCTGGGTGGGAGAGAAGGGTGCTAAGCAGTGCGGGCACCAGCGTGAAGCCGAGAGCCTGGAGGTGTCCAGGAGGAGTTTTCAGAGAGTGACCCCGGGGTGAGGGATGGGCAGGGAAGGTGGGCTCTGGCCTTGGGTCTCAATTGCCATTTCTGTGGGCGTGAGGGGTCCTGTCTGAGGTCTCTTCTGTCAGAGTTACCCCAGAGCATGGAGCCAGCCCCCCAAGGCTAAAGACCCTGAAATTCTCGGCTCCCTGATTTTCACCTGGCGGTATGTGCAGGGCCCAAGAGCAGGACCTGGGCCAGACTGCCTGTGTTCCTAGGCCGATTCTGCCACAGTCTGCGTGTGGCCCAGGCAAGACACTTACATTCTCCAAATTCTACTCGCCTCATACAGTTGTTTGCTATTTTTACTAATATTAATAGCCCTGTGGAGCTGGGTCTTCTCTGGCTGATGGGCTGGAGTTCTGGGTAGCAGCCAACTCTGGGTGTCCCAGGAGGCTGTGGCCCCTCTAGGCCACCCAGAGACAGCATTGAGAGTCAGGAGATGGTAGCCGTGGCCGCTGATTGGCTGTGTGTTCTGGGGCAAATCGCTCCACCTCTCTGGGCTGAGCAGACAGGTTACATCAGGAGCCAGCAGTCTGTGGCCAAATCCGGCCCATCATCTATTTTTGTAAAGAAAGTTTTATTGTAACACAGCCGTGCTCATCGCTTAATGTATTGTCTGTGGCTGCTCGCGCGATAACAACAGCAGAACTGAGCAGCTGTGAGAGAGACCGTCTGGCCCTCTAAGCCTGAAATATTTACTGTCGGGCGCTTTTCAAAAAAAGTGTGCTGCCCGTCTCTTTGCTCCAGCAGGGCCTCAGGCTTGGACGGCATGGCATCATTGCCTTTGGAGGGGCTGTGGCCTGGGGCTTCTGTGGGGTGGGTGGGTGGCCCGGGCTGGATGAGGGGGTTTTTGAGGGCGCCTTGCTGGCCTCAGCCCACGTGGACTCTATCTCTGGGTGCCGAGGTGGCTGGTCCTGTGTCACCCTGGGCTGGGTCCCTGGAATAGGCTGCCCCATGCCTGTCGCTTTGCAGACCTCTTGCCCCAGCCCCATTCACTGTTGCTGTTGGTTGGAGGGAACTCCGTGTGGAAACTAAAAGATACACTGGCAGCCTCTGGCTGGAGTTGTATGCAGACCGCAGGCCTCCTCCGTAAAGGGCCCTGTTCTAAAGGACCATCCTCTCCCTGGGTCCCCAGGCCTCTGGGCCTGGATGCAGGATATCAGGCCTGGAAGTCACCTCAGAGACCAGGGCCTGTAACGGCCCCATAACGCCTTGGTGATTGGGCTCCTTCCAAAGTAAAGCTTTCTTTGGGCTGAGGGGAGGGGGCGATTCTCTGACTCAGTGGTCAGCACAGCCCGGCTGCAGAGGCTCCAGGGGCCTGCCCCCTGCCCCCACCCCCAGGGCTGCACAGACTCTGCAGTTCTTCCATTTCTGAGGCTGGTTTCAGCGGATGCCCTAATTGTGGGCAGAGGGTAGGTGTGTGCTCAGATCATGTTCCCCCTGGGACGTCCTCAGGGACGGTGCCAGGTTTGGAGGTGGTAGGAACGTCATCTATCCCTGATCCTGTCCCTGGAGAAGCCCAGAGTGCCCTGCTTCTTCTTCCTGTTTGATAACAAGTTAGTCTGGGGGCTGGCTTCAGAGGCCGGGATCGGGGGGTTGGGAGGGGCGCACAGCACTGGGTGGGGGGGGGGTGGCCCGGGAGACCTGAGTCCTGGTTGTGCCTCCAGCCACTTCACTCTCCAGGCCTCAGCGTCTGCATCTGCAAAATGACTTTTCTGGCACTTGCTCCTCCCCCCTCCCCCGCCTAGCCTTCCTCTCAGGCCATTCTGAACACCAAGTGGGATAATGATGTCAGTCTCGGGAGGAATGCTAAGTGTGTCAGGCAAGGTGGGTGGGTGTGTCTTGGCATGCAGGGGCTGGGCGTAACTCACCCGCACAGGCCTGTTGCTAGGCCAGCAAGCCTGTTTCTGGATTCTGGGTGTGGGGAGGAGCCAGCATGAGCCCTGGAGCTGTCCCGAGATGCACGGCTGGGCTGGAGCTTGGGGTCCACGAAGAGCTCAGACTCCAGCGGTGCCTGGGGAGCCTAGAAGGGCCTGGGGGCCTGGGTAGCAGGTCATAGAAAAGAAGCAGCTAGAGGGGATACCAGTGAAGGATGGGCATCCTGGCTCTAGGAGGGAGGATTCTGTGATGGCTGTGTTTTGGGGTCCATTTCTGGGAAGATTCTCAGAACGAGGCCCCGGTTAAAGGTTCCTTGAGGACTCTCACAGCTTCTCCAAGATGCTGGGAAGAGGGTGGGCCTGGGAAGGCAGAAGCCCTGGAGAATTGCCCTTTGCCTGCTTGGCTGTCCTTTTGGGGTTGTCCCCATAGGCCCTGGGGAAGGGGGCTCCCTGGAGGTTGGGTGGGGTCCGCACTGCACCCCTGTGGATCCAGACTCAGTCCCTGTCCCCTTGCCCCTTCCAGAGCCCCGGAGCTATGTGGAGTCGGTGGTGCGGACGGCAGTGGCTGGGCCCCGGACTCAGGATCCTGAGCCCAAGAGCTTTAGCGCCCCGGTTGCCCAGGCCTATGGCCGCGAGACACCCCTGAGGAACGGGACCCTGGGAGGCTCCTTTGTCTCCCCCAGCCCCCTTTCCACCAGCAGCCCCATCCTCAGCGCTGACAGGTAAGTGGGGAGGAAGATCCAGGCCTGGGACAGCACAGATGAGGCCTCTTGGATCTCTCTAGGGCGTGGACAGGCAGAAATCACATCCAGGTTGCTGCTCCTGGGAAACTAGCTCATCGGGGTGCATGGTGAGAGCATCCCCTGAGTGCCAACTCCCCAGGGAGAGTATGAAGGTGAACCAGGCATAGTCCTTACCCCAGGTTTATTTATTTATTTTTTAAAGTTTTTAAAAAATAAATTTATTTATTTCATTTATTTATTTTTGGCTGTGTTGGGGTCTTCGTTGCTGCGCGCAGGCTTTCTCTAGTTGCGGTGAGCAGGGGCTACTCTTTGTTGCGGTGCGTAGGCTTCTCATTTTGGTGGCTTCTCTTGTGGCTGAGCACGGGCCCTAGGCACGTGGGCTTCGGTAGTTTTGGCTCACGGGCTCTAGAGCGCAGGCTCAGTAGTTGTGGCTCACGGACTCTAGAGTGCAGGTTCAGTAGTTGTGGTGCAAGGGCTTAGTTGCTCCGTGACATGTGGGGTCTTCCCGGACCAGGGCTCGAACCCGTGTCCCCTGTGTTGGCAAGCGGACTCTTAACCACTGCGCCACCAGGGAAGCACTTTTTTTTAATTTAAAAAAAAATTTTATTTTTTGGCCACACCACGTGGGCATGCGGGATCTTACTTCCCAACCAGGGATGGACCCCGTGCCCCATGCAGTGGAAATGTGGAGTCTTAACCACTGGACTGCCAGGGAAGTCCCCTTCCCCCAAGTTTAAAATTGAACACGAATAATTACTATGTGGTGAGTGCTTCCTTAGCCAGGCATTTTGCTAAGTGCTTTCTGTTTAAACCTCACAGCAATCCTATGAGGTAGGTACTATTATTATTCACACTTCTCAGAAGAGGAAACTGAGGCAGAGAGACATAAAGTAGCTTATTCAAGGTCCTACAGCTACATAATAGCAAAAATAGGATTCAAACCGAAGGTGTCTGGCTCCGGAACCCACATCTCTATCCTTCCCCACAGACCTGCGTTATAGTGCCTGACGGTCACGGGGTGAGAGTCAGATGTGCCCAGAGCAGATGTTTGAGCCGCGAGCTCAGAGCGAGAGGCCGCTATTTCTGCCTTGGGATGCAGAGAGGGTCTCTGGGGGCTGAAAGTATTTGTGCTGAGGCCAGAAGGATGAGCAGGGGTTGAAAGGTGAAGGGGGAGGGAACGGCCCTTCCAGAAGGACAGCACGGCAAGGACAGAGCCGGCGGGTGTGGAGGTGTTGGGCGTGGCGGCCTCGGGCACGCAGCTGCTGGTGAGGGGTTGCTGTAGGGTGAGAGGAGGGATGTCTTGGTGGATGGCTGGCTGGCGTTCTGAGGCGGGTCAGACAGAAAGGGTAGCCTGAAATTTCCCAGAGAGTGAGGCTCCTGTGTTTGGGGTGCAGCGAGAAGCTGCTTGACTGGGGGTGGTGGTGAGGCTTTATGATGGGGAGACAGGGAAGACGACATAGGAGAGGGACCCTGAGAGGAGCCTAGGCAGGGCAAAGGGTGCCAGGCGGGGAGGGGGCCCCAGAGAGCCTGCCTGGAGGCCGGAAGTCGCCTCCAAGAGGGGAGCCTGCCCCTACCATCCCTTCCCATGTCCACTGCCCTTCCCAGCCCGGGACCCCACGGGGCCCGGTAACTGTCCAGCCACCTCTTCACAATTCTGCATGTGGAGGGGTGTGCCAAGCTTGCGGTGTACCTGCAGTGGTCCAGGGTAATGCACCCCTCCTGGGTCGGGGCGGGGGCTGTGGGTGAGCAGAGGCACTTTTCTTCTGGAGCCTAAGAATTTGAAACCTCAAGCCAAGCACACATACCCCAGTCCACCTTACCCCTCCCCAGCCTCCTGATGGTTCCATTTTTGGAAAGGTCTGCCTCTGGGCAGAAGCTGCATTCTTCTTTTAGAGGAAAGGAGATTTTCCTCACCTCTCCAGCCACCCTGGCTGATATTCAGGGAGTGCTGACATTAGGAAGTTTTCACCGTTTCTCACTCCTCAAATTCCTCCTGCTGTAGGCCTCAGGAAGCCAGCTTCTCCTCCAGAACTCCATTTCCATGTCCCCAGCCCCCACTGTGCAGCCTGACCTATCCCCCCATTCCTCAGAATCCAGGTTATTCTGTACCGAAGTGGTGTTCCACTTTGGCCCCTTCTGGGATGCGAGGTAGACTTTGTCCTGGCCTGGCCCCTGCCCTTCTCCCTGCCCTTGGCTCGTGCCTAGCCCTCCCACCTCATATCACCCAGGGGACCTGAGCTTATCCAACCTGGCCCAGGGTGTGGCCGGCCAGCCTCCAGACTCCTTCCAGTCTGCGGCTCCAGGCTTTGGAGCATCGTCTTGTGTAAGGACCTTCCCCACCCCCCTGCCCCAGGGGCTGCTGGTGCAGAATCTGCCTGCTACCTCCCTGCAGCTGCTGCATATGCGTGGTCTCTGTCAACCTTTGTCTCTCCTGCCATATCATCGAGGAAGAGAAGTTTGGGTCTGGAAGGAATCAGAGTCATCTAACCTATTTCCCTCATTTTACACGTGGGAAAACTTTTAACAAGCAGAATCCAGGTTTCCCAACTCACAGGCCATGGACTTGTATCAATACTTAACTTCAGAGGAGAACCTTTGACTGTGGCCATTCCCCCAGGTACAGTGCCCTCTGAACTGAATTTTATCAGTCTTAGACTTGAGAATGACCTCTGAGCTCATCTCATCTAACCTCCCAATGGAGGAAATTTCCTTCACAGCATTTGAGTCAAGAGGTTGGTCAGTCTCTGCTTAAATGCTCCTAATGATGGGAGCCTCATTACTATGTAAAGCAGCCTGCTCCATTGGTGGCCAGATCCAATGGCTAGAATGCAGATCTTATAATGAGCTGAAATCTCCTGTGAGATTTCTTCATCTTTGCTGTTTTGGAGCTACCCAGGAATGGATGCCCGGTTACACTCTCAGTGTTTAAAGATGCTGATAGCACACCTGGGGAAACTGAGTCAAGGTAGGATACTTCCAGTAGGAACAGGATCCAAGTGGTTTAACCCCCTCTCCAGTGTTCAGTTTCTGTGATGCTGGAGGGGGCAACAGGACAGCCACCTTCAGTTTCGATAGGAGAGATCTCGCTCTGACCTGTGGTTGAGCAGTCAGGGTGGTGCTTGAGGATACGTGGGCTTTGGAGTTAGACACAGCTGAGTTGAAATCCTGGTCTATTATGAGCTGTGTGGGTGTGAGCCTATTGCTTAACCTCTCTGAGCCTCAGTTTTGTCTTCTGATGTCCGTAGGGTGACGTATCAAAGCCGTAACTTTCCTGTGCATGTGAGGGGAGCTTTTATTGTCATTATTAGTGGTTGGAGGGAGGGCTGAGGGTTCACTGAAAGCCTGTCCTTCACTAAATGCCATTTGGTGACATCTTGACCTGCCCCGTCTCTCTCTAGCACTTCAGTGGGGAGTTTCCCATCAGGGGAGAGCAGCGACCAGGGCCCGCGGACACCCACCCAGCCTCTGCTGGATTCTGGCTTCCGCTCCGGCAGCCTGGGCCAGCCCAGCCCTTCGGCTCAGAGAAGCTACCAGAGCTCTTCTCCTCTCCCGACTGCGGGCAGCATCTACAGCAGCCCCGACTACTCACTTCAGCCGTTCAGCTCCCTGGAAAGCCAGACCCGGTCTCAGTTCAGTGTGGCGGGTGTCCACGTGGCGCCTGGGAGCCCTCAGGCTCGGCACAGGACAGTGGGCACCAACACTCCCTCCAGTCCTGGCTTTGTCCGCCGGGCCGTGAATCCCGCCATGGCTGCCCCCAGCAGCCCCAGTTTGAGCCACCGCCAGGTGATGGGTCCGCCCGGAACTGGTTTCCATGGTAAAACGGTCTCCAGCCCCCAGAGCAGTGCAGCAATCACTCCGGGAAGCCCCAGCCTGGGCCGGCACCCTGGGGCCCACCAAGGCAACCTGGCCTCCAGTCTCCATGGCAACGCAGTAGCCAGCCCCGGAAGCCCCAGCCTGGGCCGTCACTTGGGAGGGTCTGGATCTGTGGTGTCCGGCAGCCCCAGCTTGGACCAGCAGGTGGCCTATGGTGGCTACTCCACCCCTGAGGACCGGAGACCCACGTTGTCCCGACAGAGCAGCGCCTCGGGCTACCAGGCCCCTTCCACGCCCTCCTTTCCTGTGTCCCCTGCCTACTACCCCGGCCTGAGCAACCCCGCCACCTCCCCCTCGCCAGATTCAGCAGCCTTCCGGCAAGGGAGCCCGACACCGGCCTTGCCAGAGAAGCGGAGGATGTCCATGGGAGACCGAGCGGGCAGCCTCCCCAACTATGCCACCGTGAACGGGAAGGTGTCCTCCTCACCTGTCGCCAGCGGCATGTCCAGTCCCAGCGGGGGCAGCGCCGTCTCCTTCTCCCACACTCTGCCCGACTTCTCCAAGTACTCCATGCCAGGTGCGCCCTCCTTCCATGTCATCTCTCCCGCTGACAGATGAAGCCCAGCAGTTAGGGTACCTGTGCTAGTCTCTGTTCTGACATCTCCTTGGCAGACTGAAGCCCAGCAGTTAGGGTATCTGTGCTAGTCTCTGTTCTGACATCTCCTTGGCAGACACAACCTCGGGTGGATCACCAACTTCTGGGCCTCAGACGCCTTACCTGTGTAATGGGAGTTGGAGCTGTGGTCGTGGCAGCAGTGGGGGCAGGGATGAGGAGGTAGATGTGATGATGGCACTGCTGTTACAATGATCTTCACCATCATCGTAGCCACCACCACTTGTTGAGCACATGCTCTGTGCCAGGCTCTGAGCCAAGGACTATCTCATCAGTCCTCGCGGCCACCTGGCAAAGTGGGTATGATTTTGCCCATTTTGCACATTTAACACATGGCCACCTGGCAAAGTGGGTATTATTTTGCCCAATTTGCACATTACTTTTCCAGCCCACAGCACGGTTCCCACCTTTTGATCCCCACTTTGCGCACATCACTAATAATAGATCTGGCAGCCGGAGCGATATGGCACAAGGCCGAGGGTTAAGCATTTTTACTGGAGTCTAGTTTCTACCAACCCGGCTTCACTGAAGCCCACGCAGTTTTGCACACTGAATTCTTCTCTCATCGTCAGAACTGGGCATCTTTTGCCTCCACTTAGAGGGCTCATTTTCTAAACAAAAAGGTCAGGGTGTCAGCTGATCTGCAGCTTCTCAGCCAGATCTCCAACCTGACTATGTACAGAGCAGCCCTGGAGCCCTGGGGCATTCAAGGAAGATTTAGAATGCTGCAGGCAGCCTGGGATGGGCCCCAGCTGCCCAGATTCTCAGTATCACTCCCAGGTCCTGCCCTGAGCCTGCCAAACGACACTGCACACCCCTGCTTCCTGCTGCTCGCCAGAGACATCTGGTTCCCAGCCCCAGTTCTTGGAGGATGCAGAACTTCTAGTAGTTGGGACATTTCCTGTTTCCCACCATCTTCCTTGCTTAAAATAGCCATGGGAGTCAACACAGGAAGGCACATGGGGCTGTAGCCACCTCTGACAGCTCGTTAGACAGGCCCCAGCAGCCCCAGGGCCTGGGGCTTTGGAGCCGAGAGAGGCAGCTTGCACATTTGTACAGCCCAGCTGCCTAGCCCAGAGGCCCTGCTAAGTGCACAGCTGCCAGGAAAAGGAGCTGACCTACCCCATCTCTGTCCTCCAGAAACAGATCCCAGAAGCCTAGCAGAGTGTAAATGACAAGTTGAGATTGACTAAGCACCAGGCACACAGCCTAACACACATCTCTGGTCTGTGCCCTGAACTTTACAGCACCGTGAGCACAGGCTCCTCTGTTCCAGCCTCTCACTGATGAAAGGAGTGGAAACATGCAGATTTGGAATATTCTTTTTCACCCTTCTCCCCCATCCTCCCTTTGTTTTCTCTGGTGCCAAAGGATGAAGGAAGAGGTTGGAGAGTGAGACCCACATGTCCTAATACCCAGCCAGGAAGATATGGTGTAGCTGGCACCAAACTGGTTGCTGCATGTTCTTACCTGGGAAGGTCTTACAAAAGCCTTTCTGTGGACCATCTGTGTGACTTGGGCAAGTTGCTCTCCCTCTCTGAACCTCACATTCCTCACCTGTAAAGTAATAGGTTGGATAAGGTGCTCTCTGAGCTCCTCCAGAACCTAACATTCTATGAAAGCATCCCTAGTCTGCAGAGGGTCTGGGGTGGGGATGTCTGCCAGAGAAGTGGGGTCTGTGACACTCAGTAGATGGCCTCTTAATTCTAGGCCAACCCTTCTCCTATTTGTCCCAGGCAGGGCAGGAGCAATCTTTTTGCTCTACCTGAGGCAGAACCCGGGCTTTCCATGTGGGAAGTGAGGCGGAGCTTGGGGAAAGTGGACAGAAATGTGTTTTTCTGCTCTCATCCTCAAGGTTGTTATGATAGAGTTGGGAAATTGAGCCCATGGAGAAAGGGACTAGCAGGTGGGAGGGAAACTTCGGGAAGGGTTTAGTCTGAATCTTCTAGAGAAAGGGGGAGATGGGATGGAGTAGGGCTCTCGCTGGCTTGGTGAGAATGCTGTTCAGTGTCTTCAACAGGAGGGCAGCTCCGTGAGCCACGGTGGTTGTTGGAAGACGGGGAGGATGTGAAAGCAGGTCAAGGCCCCTCCCAGCAATGCTCTGATGATGTCTGAGCAGACTAGCTTTCTGTGTTAGTTTCCTAGGTCAGCCATAACAAAGGACCACACACTTGGTGGCTTAAGACAACAGAAATTTATTCTCTCACAGTAGCTGAGGCGGGAAATCCCAAATCAAGGTACTGGCAGGATTGGTTCCTTCTGGAAACTCTGAGGGAGACTGTGTTCTAATCTTAGCTTCTCATGGTGGCTGGCAGTCTTGGGGTCCCTTGGCTTGTAGGTGCATCTCCCTAATCTCTGCCTCCATCTTCACATGACACTCTCCCCTTGTGTCTCCCTGTCCCTTTCCTTCTTTTTATAAGGACACCAGTCATATTGGATTGGGGTCCACTCTAATCCAGCACGACTGCATCTTATCTTGTTTACATCTGCAAAGACCCTATTTCCAAATAAGGTCCCATTCACAGGTACTGGGGGTTAATTCCAACATACCTTTTTGGGGGACAGAGATGGAGACTCATAACACCTTCTTTCCCTCTCCTTCTCCTTTAGACAACAGCCCTGAGACGCGGGCGAAAGTGAAATTTGTCCAGGACACTTCCAAGTATTGGTACAAGCCCGAGATCTCCAGAGAGCAGGGTAAGTGCTGGGTGGTGCTGAAGGTCCTGGGGTCCATCTGAGGTCACAGCTGGCGGCTGCCCACCTTGTCTGCCCTGGGCAAGGGACATAAGCAGACTCATTCCTCTTTGCAGTAGGTGGTGGTCACAGAGAGGAGCTGGGACCAAGGTTGGACAGTAAGAGGCACCTCCCCACAGTGAAGCGTTGGGCAGCAGAAGCAGTGGTTGCAGCTGTTTCCTTAAAAGCAGCAAAGTCTTGGTTTTCCAGGACAAAATGAAAGGCTGGCCGAGATACTATGAAACCTTAGCTCTCCGTCTGCATGATGTGGGAGATTTTTGCCCATTTTACAGAAAAAAACATAGTTGGGATTGTGGCGATGGAGATGAGAGGCCTCAGCCCCTAACGGAAGTCTGTGTGGACGTAGGGCAGGGTGACTTCCAGCCAGGGGTCAGATCCGGACAGTTTTCTTGGAACGACCCCATCTATTCGTTTACTCACTGTATGGGCTGCTTTTGTGCTGTGATGGCAGTGATGAGTAGTTGTAGCCAAAACTGCATGGCCTGCAAAGTCTGAAATATTTACTGTCTGGCTATTTATAGAAAAACTTTGCTGACTCTAGTGTAGGAGGACCCTTAGGAGTGTTTACATTTTAACTTTAAGGACTCTCATCTCACCTGAGAAAGAAAGAGGTTCAAGACCTGATGAGACTTAAGCCAGTGCATCAGTTTCTCATTTCCCCTTCTCTCCTCCCGATTCAGCCATAGCCCTCCTTAAGGATCAGGAGCCAGGGGCTTTCATCATCCGAGACAGCCACTCCTTCCGAGGAGCCTATGGGCTGGCCATGAAGGTGTCTTCGCCCCCTCCGACCATCATGCAGCAGAATAAAAAAGGTAACACCAGCTTGTCCACTGGGGCCTCAGGACTAGGTGGTCCCTACAGCCTCTTTAGGTCCTGAGCTGCCAGAGGACGAGGGGTGGGTATGTGGGGTGGGCAGGTCTCTTAATTCTCATGGGAGCTGGTCCCTTCTAAACAGAAGCTTCAGAAGAGCAGGTCTTGGGCTTGGTGATTATTGAGGTCCGAGAACAGGGAAGCAAGATGACTGGGACCCTGTGACTGGGTTTCCTTGAGGGGTGGGCTAGCAGTGGTGGCCTCTCCATCCCAGGGCTCTGGCCATGTTATCGCTGTGACCCTTTCTCCATCACAGCCCAGCACACTGGAGAAGTTGGAAGTAGTGCTGGGAGGTGGCGGAAGGACACCGTGGGCAGTGACGCATCCACGTTTCTTTCTCTTCGTCCCAGGGGACATGACCCATGAGCTCGTGAGGCATTTCCTGATAGAGACGAGCCCCAGAGGAGTCAAGCTCAAGGGCTGCCCCAACGAGCCAAACTTCGGTGAGCTGTCCCCGCCTCCGTCCCCACGGTCTCAGGCCTGTCCCAGGTTCCCCGCTGCAGCTTCTGCCCGTCACCCTTGTCATAGACGCAGCAGAGAAATGCACGGCGACTCCCTTCCTCTGTGCTGTGGCGCCTTCACTCTGCCAGATTTCTTTCTGTATTTGTCCTACCCCGCGGAGACTTGTTATCATTATCACTGGAATAACAACTATAACAACAGTTGCCTTTATCCACTACCTACTATGTGGAAGCCACCTTAGGTACCTTATATCACTTCTGGTCTCCCGACCATCCTGCGTGGTAGGTGTCATCGTACCATTTTACACACGAGGGAACTGAGATTTATCCAGGGACACACAGCTAATAAGCTACTGAGTGGGGATTTGATCCCATCATCCTCTGACACTTGTACCGCACTCTCCTGAGTGGAGCCCTGGCAGCTGGAGGGACTTAGGAGAGATGCTGGGAGTAACTTTCGATAAAGAAAAGTTGTGGGGGGCTTCCCTGGTGGCGCAGTGGTTGAGAGTCCGCCTGCCGATGCAGGGGACGCGAGTTCGTGCTCCGGTCCGGGAAGATCCCGCGTGCCGCGGAGCGGCTGTGCCCGTGAGCCATGGCCGCTGAGCCTGCGCGTCCGGAGCCTGTGCTCCGCAACGGGAGAGGCCACAGCAGTGAGAGGCCCGCTTAGCGCAAAAAGAAAAAAAAAAAGGAAAAGTTGTGGGGCAACTGTCTGACGGCTAGAGTGAGCCTTTAGAATCTTCTCCCTTGGATCTTGCTGTCAAAGAGGGAGTGAATTTTCAGCTTTGTGGGTGGGATGAGGGAGAGGTAAGAAAGAAGCTAAAGATTATGGACAGTGGGGTGGAGTGGGTGTGCTTCCTCAGTGCCCCTGACGTGCTCCCAGTAACGCTGCCTCTGCCGGCTGTCTCCCTCCCTGCAGGATCTCTGTCTGCCCTGGTCTACCAGCACTCCATCATCCCGCTGGCTCTGCCCTGTAAGCTGGTCATTCCAAACCGAGGTAGGAACCTGAGACTCCTCGCCCTTCAAGCGCACCCTTGTGCTGGCCTCCTTCACGTCTCTGCCCAGCCAGCTGCTCCAGAACATGCGCCAGGCTTGGAGGAAACGGGTCATGTTGCCAATCTTGGGAAACTCAAAACCACTCTCCTCTTTATTTTTTCTAATAAAAAAGAAGGGAAAGTTCATCAAAAATCTTAATTCCAGAAACACACATAATTGACTTGCCAGATTGTTCCAGAGAAAATTCTCTGGAGGCTTTAAGAATTCATACTTGAATCCTGAGAATTACGACTCATCCCAGGGGAGGAAATAGAAGCAGGAGACAGCCATGGGGAGGACCGTGTCCGGAGGGTGAGATGGGCATCAGTGGGAAGGGCCGAGGGAGGGGGGAGGGAAAGGCAGAGGTAGGTCATGGGGCCTCCAGGTGTGGGAGGGCGGTCTGAATGGAGAGTAGAGAGCACACTCGAGGGACCTCTTAGGGATCCACATGGCGTGGGAAGGAGACAGGAAGCCCAAGATGTCCCTGGAGTTTCTAGTCTGCATGGCTGAGAGGGTGTTCTCTCGCCGAGGGGACATTGAGCTAATGGGAGGAGCAAGCCCTCTTTTGATTGTGGGAAGTACAAATGGAATTCAAGAGCTTTAGGACGTATAGGGCGAGAATTTGAGTGAGACACTGCGGCTGGCAAAAGAGATTTTAGCTCCTCTTAGAGAGGTGTCCCAGCCTCGGAGGAAGGCGGATGGACACCCCAAACCTTTCAACAGCACAGGCTTCCATTATGTAGCCCCAGATACACGGGGCTCCCGCGAGGGGAGGGGAATATGCCTGGCCCTGAACTTGAGGTCTAGGAACCGGTAACTGGGGTGCCTTCTCCCCATGCTCTCTGTCCACTAATAGGATATTTGGAATTGTGTCCGGGACTTGCTTTCAGTCTCTCTTGGAGGTCCTGGGGTTATGTCCATAATTAAAACCTCCGATATCATTTGGCAATATGTATGTATCCAATTCGATTCATTGAATTATTAATGATAATTGACCACTATTATCAACTTTAAAGTTCAAATACTATTTAAATAGCCCTATTAACCACATGATTTAGACACTAATTAAGTTATATTTGTAAGGAATTTAGCAAAGTAACTTAATAATTGTAAAACTGCTCTCTATTTACATTGTATAAACCAGTGTTTCTCACAGTACGGTCCCCAGACCAGCAGCATCAGCGCTGCTGGGAACTTGTTCAAAATGGAGATGTTCTCAAGCCCCCCAATCGGAAGCTTTAGGGTGGTGCCCAGAAGTCTGTGTTTTAACAAGCCTGCACACCAGCGTCTGAGAAATGCTGGTATAAACAATACTCAGTTCTTATTAATATTGAAATTGTAGTTGTGCTGCATTGTGGTTTAATGAATTAGGGCATTTACTGATCTACGCATAAGATACGTCCATGCAAAACAACCATACCAGTTGCCACTTGAAGGCTTGCTTTATGTCAACCACTAGACTAACACTGTACACGGAACATCTCAAGAACCCAGGGAAGTGGGCGCTCTCATCACCACCTCCGTTGTATACATACTTGGCAAGTGACTGGGTGAGCACCTGAACCCTGCTCTGTTGGACTCCACACCTCCCAACCAGTGTGCTGAATACTTAGAGCAATCACTGGACATTCAAACTGGACACACGTGCTGACTGCCAGGGCTTATTATGAGAAGCGGTATCCGTTGCACAAAGTATTTGCAGAGCTAGCCTGAGGCCCAGCCAACCTTGTGCTTCTTTCCAGCTCTGCAGTTTTAATTACCAGCTGAATTAAATTTTTGTCTCAGACCCCACAGATGAATCAAAAGATAGCTCGGGCCCTGCCAACTCAACCACTGACCTGCTGAAGCAAGGGGCAGGTGAGTGGCCACCCCAGACGGGATCCCTGCCCAGGCCTTTCCTCCCCCTGGCCCTGTACCCTCCTGCAGGTGCAGGCTGGATATCTCTCCCAGACCCAGATGTCTCTGGGCAGACCACATTTCTGTGTGCAGATGCCTCGGCCCAAGGCTGGCCTGAAATTCATCTGCTCTCTTCTTCCCGAAGAGAGGACCTGGGGATGGTTCCCACCCACTTCGGCCCCCATGACACCTCCTTGGGTGGGTTTCTTCCAGCCTGCAACGTGCTTTTCGTAAACTCTGTGGACATGGAGTCACTCACTGGGCCACAGGCCATCTCCAAAGCCACTTCTGAGACACTGGCTACTGACCCCACGCCGGCTGCCACCATCGTCCACTTCAAAGTTTCTGCCCAGGGAATCACACTGACTGACAACCAGAGAAAGTAAGATTCTTTTTTTTTTTTTGAAAGATGGTGTTTTTTTGTTTGTTTTTGTTTTTTATTAATTAATTTTTGGCTGCTTTGGGTCTTTGTTGCTGAGCGCGGGCTTTTCTTTTTAGTTGCGGTGAGCGGGGGCTACTCTTCGTTGCGGTGCGTGGGATTCTCTTGTTGCCGAGCACAGGTTCTAGGCGCGCAGGCTTCAGTAGTTGTGGCTCGCGGGCTCAGTAGCTGTGGCTCGCGGGCTCTAGAGCGCAGGCTCAGTAGTTGTGGTGCACGGGCTTAGTTGATCTGCGGCATGTGGGATCTTCCCGGACCAGGGATTGAACCCATGTCCCCTGCATTGGCAGGCGGATTCTTAACCACTGCGCCACCAGGGAAGCCCAGTAAGATTCTTCTAATTGCTTCTGTGTTGGGCTCCCCCCAACCCTGTGACCCATCCATCCATCCACTTTCTCACCCACTCACCAATTGATCCATCCATTCCTGCATCCATTCATCCCCCATTTATCTTCGCCCACCCATTTATCCCTTCACTAATTTGTCTCCCTCTATCCATCATCCATTCATCCATCCATCCTTCCTTCCTTCCACAAATATGCCTGCACTTGTTATACAGCTGTAAATGCAACTGATAAAAGTCCCTGCTTTCTAGAGCAGAGGCCCTTCCTCTCACGCTCTCTCCCCAGCCCCTTTTCTTCCTACTCCAGAGTTACCCCGTTTCTCATTCCTCAATGCCAGTGTCTTCCTTCTTTTCCTAGCATCTAGCATTTGAGACATGTTTCTATGAGACATCTCTCTGTCCCTATGCATGGCTTTATGTCCCCAAAGGCAGCAGCCCAGGCCATCATGCTCAGAAGGGAAAGGCTGTGTCGACCTGTGACAGCTACAGGTGGTGGCCTGACCTGAAGGAGGAGTCACTTCAGCACTCATTCTCTGCTTATCTGTTATGTGTGCCACAGGCTCTTCTTCAGACGCCACTACCCCCTCAACACCATCACCTTCTGTGACCTGGATCCACAGGAGAGGAAGTAAGTCTCTTGTAGACACTTGCCTTCCCAGCCATCTTTCAAACACTGAAGTCTGTGTGTATGCATGTACGTGTGTGTGTATGCACTCCTGTGTGTGTGTATGCACTCCTGTGTGTGTGTGTGTGTGTGTGTGTGTGTGTGTGTGCATTCTTGGCTCAATTTGAAGATCTGCCCATGCCTGTGGGACCGTGAGTAGCTGTGTTGGCATCTTTTTGAGTTTTTCCCACCACCAGTTTGAAGCCCCTCCCAGGGACCCAAACGCCTGCTTCTACCCCTCTGACCCTGAAGCTGCTTCTCTCCACGTTGGGGAAAGCTCCTTGGGAGGCAGGCCGCAGTGCTCTCTCCGCTGTGAATGCCCTGATGCATGGTCTTTGGAGGCTCCCGCCCCCCTGGCACAGGGGCTCTGCCGTCCCCAGGGGTCCAGGCACACCCGGGCTGGGCTCTGAGGGAGAAGTGATGGTTTACACTGTGCCGTCATTATCTCCACAGGTGGACGAAGACGGAGGGAGGTTCCCCTGCTAAGTAAGTACGCTTCTCCCCACCCGGCTGGCTGGTCTTTGTGCTCCTTGGATGGGGCAGAGGTGGGTGCGGGAGTGGGTTTAGGATCCAGGAACAGGACGTAGGCAAAGGGCAGCTCTGGAGAAAAGCTTGCCCGGGCAGGCAGCCAGGTCTTTGGCCTTCTCCTGCCTCGAGGCCAAAGGCCCAGCCTCCAGTCTTGTCCCCTTCCCTCTCTCAGGACCAGACCAGCAGGGGTCTGAGGAAGGGATCTGAAAGCTGAGAGTTTTATTGGAGGTGACGGCAGTGGGGCAGGGGTTGTTTAAATGATCTTTTCTGCCACAACCCTGGCATCCTTGATTCCCATTCCTGCTCTCTTGGCGGACTTCTGTGCATGACGTGGCTGGGCTAGACCTCCACGTCAGACCGCGGGAGTCCGGTAGGTCTGAATTCCTTCCGAAATTCCACTGATGGCCCTGGGGTCCTTTGGTCAATTTTCCATCTATTTGGCATTTCGTAAGTGCTTCCAGGGAACTAACTCAGCCCTGGGAAAATTCAGACCAACCAGAGGGCTGATTCTGCCCTCGGGTGCCTGACGGTAGCACAGTAGATAAGAGAAGTGTATAAACAGGCTAAGGTGCTGCAATGGTTTTCAAGCTGTGTTCCAAGGAATGCTAGGTTCCTCAGGTTGTAACTGAGCCGCTATGAGGGGAGGTACGATTTGCAGTTATTTATCAGGATGAATCGGAGTTTCCTCAGTAAAACCAAAACAAAGTATAGGAATAACCTGGGTACTGAAGCTGACATAAGACTCTCACTACGGTCTATAATTCCACCTTTTACTTTGTTGGGCTCACCCAAACAGCCCCATTTTTTTCTCACTGATTGACTTTATCATAGATAAACATTACGCTGTTGAATTGATCCATTTATTGCCATAAGTACTGCTGTCACCTTTACATATCCAGACTTCATATAAGATTGGCTTTAGAAAAAGATAACTTTCACTGTTAAAAAGAAATCAAAACCACTGCTGATTTGGGAAGGTTTGGGGAAAGAACCTATGTTTAAAAATAGGTCTTAGGGCTTCCCTAGTGGCGCAGTGGTTGAGAGTCCGCCTGCCGAGGCAGGGGACACGGGTTCGTGCCCCGGTCCGGGAAGATCCCACATGCCGCGGAGCAGCTGGGCCCGTGAGCCATGGCCGCTGAGCCTGCGCGTCCGGAGCCTATGCTCCGCAATGGGAGAGGCCACAGCAGCGAGAGGCCCTCGTACCGCAAAAAAAAAAAAAAAAATAGGTCTTATACGACAGGTAGAAATGGGTGTGGGAGCAGGAGAGAGCTGATTTCATGGGGATGGGGCTGGAGAGGCCACCAGATTGCAAGCTCCCTGAGGGCACGACTGTATCTGCCGTGTGGGAGGGGCTGATAGATATTTAGTAAAGAAATGAAAGGATGGAGGCAGGGAGGAGGAGAGCGAGGAGGAGGCCCAGTGAGGCCACTGTGGTCCAGATGCGTGGAACTGACCAGGGTCAGCGCGATGAAAGCTCCTTCTGGGGGTGTCCTGTCCGTGTAACCGAAAGTGGGGTCTGGCTGCTCCCCTTTCAAAAGCCAATACAGAGGCCAGGTTGGTGGAAAGGAAAGTTTGCTTCATTTTGGATGCCGGCAATCACGGGGGAGGGTGGATGCGGCCCCCACCCCACCCCCACTGACAACCAGGGGGCAAGAGCTTTTATAGACGGCGGGAGGGGGCTACATGCCCCCTTAACTGGCCATGATGTAGTTAATTTCTTCCACCTGGTGGGAGTTTCAGTATCTACAAGACAGCTCACAGGATATGTCTCAGAATATTATCTATAGGCCTTGAGAAGGAACTAAAGGTCCTTAACTATGCTTAGTGACTAAACTACTATTATTTAGTCTTGTCGGACTGGTTTCCTTTGTTTCTGCATTTTCTCTGATTAAACTTATTCTCTGGCTAAAGTTTTTCCACAGAAAAAAGGCAGGCAGAAGACATGGGGGGCAAGGACCATAGGGTCCTGCTCTGTTTCATCAGAGGGGCCATGTGGGATGGAGGAGACCTCTCCTGGCTCAAGGTCACATAAAGAGTTAGCAGCTCAGCTGAAGAGAGGTCCCCGTGTGCAGTCCTCTCAAAGCTTATCTCAGCCTTCCCTGGGGCTCATGGGGTCACTGGGCTCTCCAAGTCCCTGCCGCCAGCCAGGAGGCCAGAGCTCTGCGTTTGAAGGGTCTTGTCTTACTCACCACCCGGCCCTCCAAGGGGGAGATGCATCCGGGACAGAAGCGGGCTGGTCCCAGGCCTGGAAATTCCTCATTGAGGAGTAGCTTTTGTGCTGAGCTTCCTTCTGACTCGCCCTTGTGGGGGCCCAGGAGAGCTCAGGGCTGGACGAGGGTGAGGCACGCGAGATGCCTCAGGCCCCCAGTTTAAGGAGGTGCTCGCTCTTGGGTGCTTGTAAGCGCTGCTCTCTGCCCTTGGGGGCTGAGGTTTCTTGCCGCATCCATTCCTCCAAGCAGAGGAAGGACTTGGGCTACTGTTGAGTTGGCCCTGAGGCCCACAGAGCTGAAATAAACATGAAGGGAGGGCAGGTGGGCAGTGTTCAGGCCTGAGAGGTGGGCTTGTTCTCCATCCTGGCCTGGAGAGGGGGCTCCGGGGGGGTGATCCACGGGCCCAGGCTTCCCCACCACTTGGGTAGACTGTTACCCTAGGCCTCTGACCTGATTGTCCCCAGCCCCTGAAACACATCTGGGTACAGCAAAACTGTGGGGAGCCCTGTGTGTGTGTGTGTGTTGGGGGGGGTAAGCCAGTCCCAACTCTGCTAATTTTAGCTGCTGTGGTCCGTCCAGTCCTGGGAGAGGGGTTTCCATCGGAATCTCCAGCTGTCCCGATTTCCCCATCCAGCAATGTGCTGGCTGGGAGGGGACCTGAGCTCACATTCTGTTCTTCTGCGCTCGTATTTTTAACTCTGTTTTGCACAGAGAGAACGCTCAGTCACTCCAGTCCTGGTATGGGGAGTGGGGTTTGGGGGGGAACAGGTGTGGGGTCCCCCTCCCCCTCCCATTCTCTGGAGAAGTGTGTGTGCGTGTGTGTGTATAGTGGGGGACGGTGGCCCCTCATCCTTTGGTCTCTGACCTTCTGTGGTGTCTGAGGCAGCCGGGCCCTTTGACAGGCAGACGGCACTTTGCTTATGTGCTGTGTGTAAGAACGTTCGGCTAGAGGTGTGGCAGGGATGGGCTGAGAGAAGCTGGTCTAGGAATGTCCCATTTTATTTTTGGTCTCACCCCCCCCCTTACTGTCGGGTCTTGTCACTCACCTCCAGCACCTCTTCTCCCTGCTCCCCACCCACAAAGGGGAATTTCTACTGACCCTGAACAAGTGATGTGCTGTCTCCAGGCGTTGGTTTTCTTGTTGGTGAAGGAGAGAAAGGATTCTCTCGCATGCTCCACCCTCAGTGCCCAGTGCTCAGGGAGGTGGGGAAAGACGGGGAAGGGAGCAAAGATGAGCTTGCTTTCCTGGGCGCCTCCCCCAGGCCTGGGGTTCCTCCTGCCCCCCCCCACACACCTGTCACCCATCTCCCGCCCCTGCAGGCTCTTCGGCTTTGTGGCCCGGAAACAGGGCAGCACCACGGACAACGCCTGCCACCTCTTTGCTGAGCTTGACCCCAACCAGCCGGCCTCCGCCATCGTCAACTTTGTCTCCAAGGTCATGCTGAGTGCTGGCCAGAAGAGATGAACTCCCCCCTCCCCTTGCCCAGGGCCGGGGCAGTGGGGATGGGTATGTGGGGAAGGGACCTGTGCATCCTGACCATCCTTGAATCCAGAAGGAGGACTTTGGGCCAATTTTGAAGAAGGAGAGAAGAAAGTGTCATGTGGGGAGAGGGAAGTGAATTGAGCGGGGAGGGGGAGAGAGAGAGAAAGAAGGAAAAAGATGGAGGAGAATAACTCGGATTCCCCTGGGGAGATGGATACTGCAAAACCCCCAGAGCCTCCAAAACTAACCAGGTCCACCTAACTCCCCCTCCACCCTCTGAGAGGATGGAACTCCTCAAGAGAGGCAGAATGAACCCCTCTGGAGATCCACATTTTGGGGGGAAATGGAAAAGCTCTTTCTTCCTAACCCAACTGTTTTGCAAGGAGAAATCCTGTCAAGAGAATCTTTTTCTGTCCACCTCTAGGGTAGATCACCAAACCAGAAAGAGCCACCATGGGACATCCAGTGGTGGAACTTTTGCTTTTGAAAGTATCTCAGACCTGAGGCCCCTAAGGTCTCTTTGCTCTGCCTCTGATGTACAGTTTGTGGGTGTCTTTATGGGGTGTATATATGGCCACACCCACATCCTCACACACTGATTTCTGTTTGCCTCTCAGCTTGAAGTAGAAACAGGTATACTTGTCCGTGTCCCCTGTGTTTGCACACACAAGTGCATACTGTCCAAAGAAAGTTAGAGTCGGGGGTGACAGGGCAGCAGGGAGGGGGCATAAGCCCCCTTCCCCAGGAACACCCAGGATTATGGGTAATGGACGCTCTCTTGGTCCCTGCACCTGCTCTAACAGCCTTGGGTGCCGCCAACCCCTTCTCCTCAACGGAGACCCCCACGGAGTGGGTCTGGCCATGCTGCAACGTTACCCCTGATCTGCCTCCACCAGGAAGCTGGAGCATTGGTTTAGGAGATGGGGACTTGTGTGTCCGGAGCTCTGGGGAAGAGATTGCTCAGGGAGGGAGGCTGCTGAGCTCTAGGCACCTTCCCCGAGGCGTGTGGCCCAGCCTCGGGGTGGGCAGGTGGCTCCCGCCAGCTCCCAGCCCTCAGCCCCTTCTTGGGTTTCGTGCCCCAGACCAGCCTTTCTCAGACTTGCTTATGTGCATGTTGCCTTTTTGGGTGCTGGTGATTGAGCCTTCCCGCTCTGCCCTGCCCTGTTCTGTCCTGCAGGGTCCCCATGTGGGGGCTCATCCTGGGAACCTGCTTCTATAAGCCCTGCTCGGCGAGGCCCAGGAGAGACCCCTGCAGTTCCTGTGCTCCCTCTGCAAGGGATCGGGGGTCTGACTTTTGCTGGACCGCCCAGGGGAGCTGGTCAGTTCTGGGGGAGGCTGCCTGCACACCACATCGCCTGCCTGCGATACCAAAGCCTTGCCCTTCCCCCTTCTGCCTTGGTTTCCCCCCAGAGCCCAGCTGCCGTGGAGCAGAGGGCAGAAGGCGCATATTTAGGCCGAAGGGCTGAGAGTCCAGCTGGGTGATTGGGCGCTCCCTGACCACCACCCAAGTGCTCTAAGCCAGACGGGAAATCCACCAGGACTCCATCCTTGAGTAGCTTCTTAAGCCTCTGGGTTTCCTAGAGAGAGGCATTGTACTGATATATAAATATATATAATATATATGTGAGACATACTGACAGAATCTGTAAGCTAATGAAATATAAGAAAAGGTTAAAAAAAAAAGAATAGGTAAATTGACAAGAAGTATTTATTATTTTCCCATCTAGCTTTATTGCCTCCTTGGCATAATCCAGTCCCCATCCCTCTCTGTACCTATAAGTGAAGCCTGAAAAGTAGGGGCCTTTATCCTTGGAGCAATCAGGGGTCTCCTTGCCCTGGCCTTGGCCTTCCCTAGACTCTGACTGGGGCTCAGCGGGGAGGGGGTGCATGTGTTCCATCCCCTTCACCCCCCTTATTTTTGGCAAGCTGGGCCCGGCTGTCAGCTCCCAGAGATGAGGGCTTAGCAGCCCGCCTCCCTGCAGGCCCGAGCGGGTGTGTGAGCCTGCAGGGGACACGGGTGTGTGTGGTGGGCGTGGGTGACGTGTGCGTCTTGTATTTTTTTTCTCTTCCAAGAAGTCGTATCTGTGTGGATGTTCTGTTTCAGGGAGTTGGAAAGGAGAGCGTCTGAAGATGGTGGGGAGTAGCCCCCTGCTTCCCAAAGATTGAAACCTTGTTCTTGGTGACCAAGACTCCCCCAAAGGGCTCTTCCTTCTGAGGCTTTCAAGCCAGACACCGTGGTTTCCCCTCTCTCATTCCCTACCTAAGCCCAACTCTCTTCCCAGACAGAAGAGGATATTCCCACCCACTTCCTTTGTAAATATCTTGATCTCCCACTGGACAGCCCGGGAACTCTCTCCTCCTGGTCTGGATGGCCGGGAGGAGCATCAGACCCTTCATGTGAGTCTGGGGTCAGCCTTCACACGTGCTTTCCCACAGCCCACCAGCAGCCCACCCCACTCAGGCCTGAGCCATGTGTGACTCTGGGAAGGACTCGAGATGCTGGGGAGCTGATCGACTCCCCCGACCCAACATCCTTCTGGAAAGAGTCAGTTTCCGAGAGTGTGGCCTGTCCCGAAGAACGATGGGGAAGGGTACCCCAATCTCCACCATGGTCTCACCTTTGGGTCAGACACTGCTTGGGATAACCCTCCCGTGTCTCACAGGTTAGGCCCGTGCACCTTGCACACGTGCGCACATACACACACACAACCACAGCACTGCAGTATGTTCTTGCCAAAGATTTCCTTTAAAAGAAAGCACTTTTAATAATTATTGTTATTATTGTGTGAATGTTTATCCTTTTCTCTCCCCATCCCTCTCCCCAACCTTTTTTGCTGTTGTTATTTTGCTGTTGTTTATTGTCAGCCAGGAGAGTGCCGTCTGGTCTTGAAAGTGGGCTGGGGAGTTGGGGATGGGAAAGGGTCTGGGAGGAGTTGGCGAGAAAGAGCTGGAGGCTGGAGAGGCCTGGTCAGCTTGTGATGCAGGGATGCAGACCCCAGGCAAGCTCAGGCCCCAGCCCCAGGCCCAGCCTGTGTCTTGCTGTGCATCCAGGCCTCTGAGGCAGCCGAGGCCTTACCGTAGCTGCCCTGTATGGTGTCTGGAGGAAACAGGGGGCAGGGAAGTGACAGCCCTCCAATTCAGCAGGGAGAGAGGCCCAGCAAGGTCCCCGTGGCCCTTCCCAGATGGAGCGAGAGGGGAGGACTGGGCATTGGAATAGTGGAGAGGTGAGCCCAGAGGGGAAATGGGGAGGAAGGGAACAGTTTGATGGAGCTCCAGGGCTGAGCGGATGCCTCTGCCCTGCGATCGTGGTGTTCTGGCTCCCTCCTCCAGCCAGGTGTTCCAGGGACAGAGACATTGTGTCCTAGGTTTGGGAAAGGCCCTTTGACCCAGGTCCTCATTGGAGCCTCTCCCGCAGCAGCTCCAAATGCTTGTGGACTGCCAGGATTCGTTCTTCCCTGGCAGGGTTTTGAGGGATCCCTGGGTGTGTCAGAGACAGGCAGGATAGGGGTGGGGGGACCTGGTGGCTCTGTGACCATAAGAGGGAGCCCAAGGGGCACGTGTGATTCTCTGTAAAGGGGCTCCCGAGGGAGATGAGTCGAACATCCTTCTGCCCACTCGGATGGGCCGAGCAGAGGTTGGGCAGACCCCTGGTGCCACCCAGGGGTCTGTGGACGAGTCTGTACGTGGAACAGTGTCCGTGGCCCCCTTCCCTGGGATGTTCATTCATCACCCCCGCCTCCTGGGTCTTCTCCCCTGCTTTGGTCTTTCCCAGCTTCAGGATCTGGATCTGGGCGGGGGGCGGGGTGGGATCAAGGAGGCCGATGCCCTTTCCGAGGGCTGCCTCCTGCTCCTACATCTCCCCACCCTTGGGATCCTTGGAGAGGCTGGGGGCAGAGTCCCGGGGCTACTTTTCACCCGGGTCGAGGCCCCGGAATCCCGAGACTGGAGTGCCCTGGCCAGTGGTAACACAGAACGTGTGCGCGCGCGTGTGCAAGTGTGGGTGTATGTGTGTGCGTTTTTTGCTTGTCTCTTTAGGGAACTTAGGAGTCGGGTTGGAGGTGGTTGGCAATGGGATGTCAAGTTCACTATCACCCAGCGGCGGAAGGAATCAGGAGGCAGGGCTCGTAGGGCCCCTGATTGGGGGAATCTCAGTGTCGGTGACGGTGGGATCAACCACACAGGGTGGCGCTCCTCTGTCCTCAGATGTTGAAGTGTTGGAGGACCTCTGTTTATTTCCCACGCTTGGACTTTTCCCAGCTGCGAGGTAATTGGAGAGGGATAGCCCACTTTTGTTTCTAATCAGTGTTCCACAGCTTGAGACTCTCCTGCGTGTCCACATGTGTGGCTCATGTGTGTGACAGAGCACATCTGTGCGTGCATGCTGTGTTTCCCCACCTCTCCCCTCTCTGACATGTCATTCAAAACAAATGTAAGAAATTCCTCACTCCATCCCCTCCTGCCTCCCAGACCCTCTGCAGGAAAAACCGAATAACCCAGCATCCTCCTGATGCCCTGGCTGTGTATTTATATAGATGGAAATATACTTTCTATTTTGTATCATCGTGCCTATAATCTCTGTCACCTTGTATAAACCCTGATGTATGCTACTTACCCTGGATATGAATGTATTGTACACTGATGCTGTCCCACTCCTGTACAGCTGCTTTGTTTCTTTGCAATCCATGGTATGGCTTTATAAATGATAAAGTGAAAGAAAAATCTGTGCTGTTAACTAGCTGTGTTGTTTGGAAAGGGGATCCGTCAGGTCTCCAGTGGGTAAAAAGGGGCCTCACCCAGGCTCCGGATATGTGGTGGGCTTCAGGGATGCCGGTGGCGGACGACTCACCCCAAATCCTCCCAGGGCTTCCCTACCATCCAGGTCTTGGGTCTGCTTACAAGGAGTGTTTCATCTGGACTGTTTTAGCTAGAAGACAAACTCACATCAAAATGGTTTCAGGAGGGCCTTGCCTGGTGGCGCAGTGGTTGAGAGTCCGCCTGCCGATGCAGGGGACGCGGGTTCGTGCCCCGGTCTGGGAGGGTCCCATGTGCCGCGGAGCGGCTGGGCCCGTGAGCCATGGCCGCTGAGCCTGCGCGTCCGGAGCCTGTGCTCCGCAACGGGAGAGGCCACAACAGTGAGAGGCCCGCGTACCGCAAAAAAATAATAATAAATAAAATGGTTTAAGGAAAAAAAAAAAGGAATTTAGTGGCACACATAACCAAGAAGTCCAAGCACAGCTGGTTCCAGGAGCTCAAATGGCAGAATCAGGAATTTGTCTCTATTACTTGGTTCTGAGTTGGCTTAATTCTCAGGCAAGCTCTATCCCAGTGGTGGTACCACCGGATGCTCCAGAATATGGCCACTCGAGGCTCCAGGCTTTCATCCTACCAGTAACAAGAGAGCTCTTTTCTCCCAGTGCTTTCAACAAAAACCTGGGACAAATGCTCATTGGCTCTGATAGACCCTGCTGGGGTCATATGACTAATTCTGAACCAACCGCTCCATCTGGATCTGGGTCACATGACTGCATCTGGAGCCTTCTGAACCACGGGGACTGAGAACGGGGCAGTGGCTGATCCCTAAAAGGGTGAGATTTATCAGAGGAAGGGGGAATAGAGGCTGCCAGGCAAAACCAGTGGCTGCCCATCAGATGGCAAGTGTGTATCTCACTCGGACACCAGGCCCAGTGGTCCTAGGTAAATTCTTCTCAACTCAGAAAGTTTGAGGTGAAGCATGCCTCGCACAGTACAGCGTTCCTTGGGAGATCTCAAATACTCATATGACACGGCTTCAGTTCCTCATCGAGTTGATCTGAGCTCGGATGAGCTGATTTGGGAGAGTGTGTGTTGAGACCCGCACGCGGCCAGCACAGTGAGTACCGTGACACATGGCAGTCTTCTCAAACTGTGTGGTCTCAGGATTCCTTTACAGTCTTAAAAATATTGAGGACCCCAAAGAGCTTTTGTTCACCAGGATTATCTCTTTCCATATTTACCATATTATAAATTAAAGCTGAGAACATTTAAAAAATGTTCACTAATTCACTTCCGCAACAATGTTAAACTCACTACGTTAACATAAATTGCATTTTTATGAAAAATTATATTTTCTAAAACAAAAAAGATTGGATGAGAAGGCTAACACTGTTTTGCAGTTTTGAAAAGCCCCTTTCACGCCTGGCTTAACAGAAGCCAGCTGGATTCTCCTGTCTGCTCCTGCATTCCCTTTGTTGTGATATCACACATATGTACCTCTGGAAAACTCCACCATACACTCGTGGGAAAATGAGAGTGAAAAAGACAAATAACAGTTTAGTATTATTAAGAAATTAGTTTCGATAGTGGTCACTTTACACAACCTCTGAAAGGGTCTCAGGGATCTCTGAGGCCCCAGGCTATACTTTGGGAACTGCTGCTCTGAGGGACAAAGACACATGGAGCACGGACACCCTGCCTGTGATGGTGGATTAACATGTACTGCACCTCTACCGTGTGCTAGGCTCCGTCCCGCCTAATCTTCCCAATGAACCCCTGAGGCGGGTGTTGTTATACCCAAGTGACAAACAAGGAAACTGAGGCCGTGAGAGGCCACATAGCTTCTAACTGGCAGAGATGATGCTTCTCACTACCAGTGACAGCTGGCATTTAGCACACCTGCTAAGTGCCGGGGATGGCACTGAGCACGTATGTGTATTTTCTCATGCGCACACACCCAGTGAGATAAGGGCTGTGTCCCTGTCTTCATTTTATAGAGAAAGAAACAGATTCAAAGGGGTTCAGAGAATGCCCGAAATCACAGAGTTGCCAAGGGGCAGAGCCAGGCTATGAACCCAGGCGAGCTGACTTCCCAGCTCATGCCTCTCCCTCTGCTCTCAGGGTTTGCACCAGGAGGGAAAGACAGACTGATGAGTGATGGGCAGGCAGGAGAGCAAACTGATGGCATTGGTTAGACAGGGATTCTAGGCCTAGGCAGTGGTGCTGGCTTGCCGGGGAGTGGCCCAGGGCTCCTGCTGCGCGATGGGGGAGGGCACAACCAGCTGTGGAGCGATGTGGCTACCCAAGGCTGGGCCTGGTGCAGGGCATGAGAGAGCTAGGTCTGTGCGCTGGGCTGATCTAGCCTGGCTTTGAGGGAACTAAACAGCGAGGCAGGGTGGGGGCCAGCTGTGCTCCCAGTGCCCAGAGGAAGAGGAAATGGGCTGGAGCTGCAGCGGGAGGGGTAGGGAGCTGAGCGCTCATGACCCATCTCAGGACACTGAAGACCCAAAGGACCTTTGCATTTCTTGTAAAGTGTGTGGTCCATACACTGTTAGCATCGACCTTGGTGGAGAGCTTATTAGAAAGGCAGAATCTCTGGTCCCGCCTCAGACCTGCAGATCAGAATCTGCATGTTAACAAGACCCCCAGGAAACCTGCGCAGGCACTGAAGTCCGAGCAGCCTGGGCAGGTCTCACACAACTGGGACTTGACCCCAGGGCTCGAGGTGCTGAGCTCAGACCTTGCCTCAGCACCTCCTGAAAGGTCAGGACTGCAGTGCTCTTGTCTGGGTCTACGCTGGGGGTGAGCGGTGGGGCCCGCCCTGCTGCTGGGGTTCTGGAGTCTCTGCAGAGACTGGGGCCAGGTAGGGGCGAGGCCTGGCCTGGCGAGCAGGAGCTCCTGTTGCAGCGGATGGACATGCAGGGTGTGAGCAGAGTCCCGCCTGGGAAGAGGCAGGAACGTCAGCTGAGGAGAGGGCAGGAGGGGCATAGGGGTGGGGCTGGGGGCCGTAGGTGAGGAGTCTCACACTGTCTCAGACTTGGCTGAAAAGTACCGAAGCCCGGGTCCCACCCAGAGGGTCCGAGTGAATTGGTCAGAGGACCAGCTGGGGCGCTGGGGTTTTTCGTCTCTCCCCAGGGATTCTACAGGCAGCCAGGGCACAGAAGCACTCCTTAAATGGACTCTTCCGTGGCAGGTGTGTGTGTGTACCGGAGACGGACAGGGAGGAGAGCGGAGTGTGGAGAAGTCCCCCCGGACTGGCTTGGGCTTCCCCACAGCCAGCCCTTCCCCACGTCCCTCCTTCTCAGGGCGGGAGAATGCTGTCCAAATGTCCCTCTCCTGCACCCAGGCTGGGCTTTACCCAGCCACCCTAAGGGCCAGTCTTTCTAGGGGGCATGCCCTCTAGGGCCTATAGACAGACAATGGTGCGAAGGGAAGGGCCTGGAGAATCTAACTCCAGGGGCTCTGGAATGCCTCCTTATCGGTGTTAGATCAAAGTCTGCCTCCTTCTATGAAAGAACTGGATTTTCCTCATTAGTTGGTGAAAATGACTATTAGTCTTAGCAGTTTCCAAGCAGTTCAAAATAGGGAAAGGATACGGCCGCTTATACAAACACTGACGGTTAAGTGTAGGAACACACACACATACACACACACACAGGAGACCTGGCCCCTTGGGCCGTGCTGAGTCTCCACTCCTTCCTCCTTCCTGCCAACGTTCTGTTCAGGCCCAGGGGTGGGGTACCAGGCCAGCAGGGGGACAGGGCTGCCCCACAGCATGCCGACCCCTGACTGAGCTAATTAGCAGAGCTGCATGATCAGAGGGGGGAGAGAGCACCCTCATGAGTTCTGGAGGTCAGACCCACTGGGAGGCCTGGTGCACACGGCACATGGCACGTGAGCAAGCTGCAGTCGGTGCAGAAGGGCCCGGGAGACCTCGGCTTGGAGAATAGATGGTGCTGGGAGGATGGGATGCTGGCTGTCCAGTGTGCGATGGCCTCTCTTGGACGAGAGAGTCAGCCCTCTCTGGGTGTCACACTGTCGTAGGTGAGGGCCACAGGGAAGTCAGAGGAGAGAGGGCTGCTGGTAATGAAAGGGATTACTTGGGAAGGGTGAGTTCCCCGTCCCTGCGGGTGTTGGAGCCAGGACTGCAGAAGGCCCCTCCCAGTCTCCATCCTGGGCGCGGCTGCATGCACGGCCTAGGAGAGCCCCTCTTCCGGCCAGAGCCGGGAGTGCACACGTGGCTGGGCCCAACCTCCAGGTGCCCTCCCTCGGAGCCTGCTGGCCTCAGAGGCAGGCTTGGCTGGGTGTGGTTCTGGCTTTGTTGGGATCTCAGGAAAGTTGTTTCCCTCTCTGGGCCGAGTTTTCGCATCTGTAAAGTGGGCTAACACCCACCCTGGAGGGCCGGTGTGAGGATTGAGACCACATGGCACGGAGCATGGCCCTTAGTCTACTACTGGGCTGTCGGCCCTGGAGGAGTATGTATTTCCCCCTTTTCTTGCGCCTCTTGTCTCCTCCACTCCATTTTCTCAGGCCTCTGGGGAGACTTGGCAGCAGAGAGGACTTGTAGCTGAAAGCCTCCCGAACGATATTGATCTCGCCGGCTCCTGACTCCAGACCACGGTGCTTGGGGATGGTGGTACAGCCGCCTCCATGGCTCCAGCTTTTATGGGGTTTAAAGATCATCTCTGGTCATCGAGACAGGATGTCCAGGTTCTGGGTCCCTCCTCTCAGTCTCTGCTCCATTCCCTGACTGGTCCTGGGAAACCTCACATTCCAGGGTGAGGTCCTGGGAAAGTAGGGGGTGCCCTGCTTTCAGGTCACCAGCCCCCTGCCCACCTCCAGCACCATATCCTGCCTGAGCAGAATCTGACCTGACAGCACCACGACCCTCCCTCAGGGGACTCGGACTGGTTGGGGATATCAGGAGTGGGGGCACATGGGGCAGGGTTCCTTGAGGAGGGCAGGAGATCACCAGGAGAAATGAGGAAAACATCACAGCCATGGAGACCTCAGGGCGACCTTGAGTAAGTCAATCACTCCGTCAATTAATTAATTCTCCAGGTATTTATTGAGCATCTACTATGTGAGGTACTGAGCAATCTGGGTGTTTGTTCATCTTGCAGCATCCCAGTCTAAGGGCAGTGGGGAAGGGGGGTGGGCAGGGAAAACCTATGAAGAAATGTCAAATTTATCATTACAATGTGATAAATGCCCTGGGCAAAAGGTACATCATGCAGCAAGAATTTGTAAATGGATCTGGATGGTCTGGGGAGAGCAAAGAAAATGTCCCTTAGGAAGTGACACTTTCTGAATGTTAAGGTCCAAAGGGTGAACAGAAGAGGATCTGGGCAAAGGCGGGGAGCAAGGTGTTTCAGGCCGAGGGAATAGCACGTGCCAAGGTCCAGGGGCAGGAGAGGCATTTGGGTCTGAGCCCTTCTACCTCCCCTGGGTAGCACTTGTTTTTTTGGGGGGTGGGTGGGTAGCACTTTTGACAGTGTCACTTGACACTCCTCTGGAGGCCAGGTAGAAAAGTGGTTATGTGCACAGGCTGTGGTGTCAGACTGCCTGGGTTCAAATTCTAGCTCCATCCCTACTAGCTGTGTGACCTTGGCCATGCTCCTTGCCCTTGTTGTTTCCACACCTGTAAATGTGAGATGGTAATAGAGGTACCTGACTCAGGGGGCTGTGGTAAGAAATGGGAGTCTGCACTTGTACAAGCAGCTTGGGACAGCACCCGGCCACCAGCAGACGCTCATACATGTTAGCCGGGTTTGCCACTTATGTATTTAATATTTTTCCCCTCCCTCCTTCAACTATAAAGTCCCTAAGAGCAAGGACCCAGGTCTGTATCTGAAGCCCCAGCACAGTGTCCTGCATGTTGGAGGCCCTCTATCAATGTTGGTGGAAGGAATGAGGTAACGGCAAGGTCAGTGTAGCCCCTGGAGCTGGGGGTTGGGAGGTGGGAAGGGTGAGTTAGGCGGGGCTTATTCGGTCATGTGAAGCATCTGGTGTTTGCTGTAAAAGCAGGGGAGGTTTTTGAAGGTTCTTCATCAAGTGGGTGGTGGGATCAGGCTGGCATTTTGCAAAGATGACTGGGCTGTTTCAACATCTATTGAACCCCAACTACATGCTAGATGCTGTATTAGGTGTTGTATTAAATGTTATCTCATTTATTTGTTGATAAAATGACCCTGGGAAATAGGTGTACAGCTAAGGAAATTAAAGCTTAGAAAGATTAAGTAGTTTGCTCAAGATGTCATAGCTGGAAAATTCTACATAAATGGACTTAAGGTCTCTTTAGTTCTGTATTATTTAGCATATTGGTTCAGCTTCTATAACAGAGATTTCAAATGACCAAACACTTAAATGTGATAGAAGTTGGGACGAAGTGAGAGAGTGGCATGGACATATATACACTACCCAATGTAAAATAGATAGCTAGTGGGAAGCAGCCACATCGCACAGGGAGATCAGCTCGGTGCTTTGTGACCACCTAGAGGGATGGCATAGGGAGGGTGGGAGGGAGATGCAAGAGGGAGGGGATATGGGAACATATGTATATGTATAACTGATTCACTTTGTTATACAGCAGAAACTAACACACCATTGTAAAGCAGTTATTCTCCAATAAAGATGTTGAAAAAAGAAAAAAGTTTGGATGGGAAGGTAGAGACCGGGAAAGAAGGCAATTTGTCCTGGAAATCTAAAGCCCCCTGGGGGTGGCCTTTCAGGAGAAGCTGCCTGATACCTAAGCAGCGGTATCAGCAGGTGTCAGTTGGGGAAAGAGAAGCCTGCTCTCAGTGACATGCCTTCAGTGACTAAAGCCTGCGAACTCTATCCCACGTGGAGATAAGAGAGGTGAGAACCAGGTGAGCTGCAGTGTTAGCCTTTGCGTGGGCTCCGGGTGGCATTACAGCCATCTCACTCACTTCCTCCGCTCGACTTCCTGCTCCAGGAGCTTGCCCACCCAGCCCCTAATAACCCCAAGTCCTGGACTGCTGTTGAGGGGACTGGCTGGGCCAGGTAAACAGGCAGGGAGGGAACAGACGCAAACACCAGAGGAGGGTGCTGGGCGCTCCTCTGGACTCGCCACAGGGGGCAGCCCCAAGGAGGCTCTTCCCATCTGTCTAGCTCCTTCATTTTCCCCTTCCTATCTGCACTTTCCTTCTTCCTTCCCTGTTTTCTGTCCCCGCCTGTCCTGTCTCCCAGCGGCCCCTCCCAGTCGAGCCACCAGCAGACAGGGCTTTGGCTGTAGCTGCTGCAGGTGGTCCCTCTTGGGGGATGGAGACCAGGAGAATCTCTCTTCCCAGGGGCCTCGGGGGACATGAGGGGCCTACGCTTGGGCTGGGGAGAGCTGAGGGAGGACTTTGGAAAGTCCAGCCAGGGTTAGGATTCTCCAATCTGCGTGTTTTCTCTTCCAGCCTTATGTCCACACTGGGGATGGCTTCTCAGAGCAGTAGTGGACCTAAGGCTCCCTCCAGTGGCCAACAGGGGCACTTCAGGCACTCGAGGCACCTTCTGGAAGAGGTCATAGTGCGCAGCTGGCTGAGCCAACTTCCAAGGCCTAAGGGATGCGGTGGGTTGAGAGCTGGAAGCTGAGAGTAATCGGGCACTTAGAAGCAGGCTGTTTATTGAAAGCTCCAGGGGAGTGGCGGGAACGGAGAGCTGGTGGCCTCTGTTCCCAGCATCAGTTACCCCTCCCGGCAGATTGGAGCTGGTCCCGAGCTTCTCCATGGCTTACCTGGGGGCAGGGCTGGAGACCACGCAGGTGGTCAGAGGTGGCAGGAGCCAGTGAGGCCCTGGTCCCAGGGGGTGGCCAGTGTAAGGGGCACTGGATTAGCAGCCAGGAGATTTGGGTAGACTAGGGGCTGGCCAAGAGAACTCCCCTCTCAAAGCCTCGGTGCCCTCTTCTTGAACTGGGCCTCTGGGACAAGTGATGTCTCTAGGTGTCTCCTCACAGCCCTGCATGGTCCATCCCCGTGTTCTTACTCCCTGGGTCTGCAAAACCCATCTGTCCACCCCTCTGCAGCCGGCCCGAAGTGCACCCTCTCTGTCAAGCTGGCAAGCAGACGAGTGTCTTTCCCAGGCCAGCGATGCAGCTTTCTGTCCCCTTTGCCCTTTAGAATGATCTGACACTGGATATTTTCTTCTGCTCACCCTCGTGTCCCCTCCTTCTGCGCGAGAGCACTTCTGGGGAGCCCAGCGCTTACGAAGACAGAAAACAGCTGCTTCCCGTCCTCAGGGTTCTGGGTCTGAGAACCAGGCATGAGGCATCTGCATCCCCTGGACTTGGTTAGTTTACTTCCTTCTTCTTCACAGTCAATGACCTCCATGAAGAGAGTGAGAATAAGCATCTATGTTTCTCTCCAGCACTCTGAGGCCTCTGATCTCACCACAGTGCCCCAGGTCTTTAGGACAGAGAAGCTGAATCTGATGGAAAAGAAAAATAAATGGATGAGTGAATAAACCCGTTTTCCCCAAAAAGGAGGGATGGTGGGTGCCTTTGCCCATGCAGGACCAAAGCTCTGATAAACCAGCTGAGAAGCAAAGATGAGAAAACTCCTCCTTTCACTGGCGTGTGAAGCATGGAGGAAGAACGCCTGGTTGGGGAGGAGCAGCCCTCAGGTCCCTGCAGCTGGAGCCCGAGTTGCAGTTTATGATCCCCAGGCCAGCTTGTCCTCTCTGTGCCTCAGTTTCCTTGCCTATAAAATGGGACGGTAATTGACAAAATTATGTGCATATTCATGATTATATACGTAGAGTGTCTAGCCCTGTGCTCATGTGGAATACTGGGAGTGAAGTAACGTTTATTGACTGCCTGTGATACAGCAGGTCCTATGGGAGATGCACAGACCTCAGTTCACAGATAAGCAAACTAAGACTCAGAGAAGGTGACAATTGAATTCATGAGAACCTACGTCTATCAGCTTCTAAAGACTGTGGGTCTATCTAGGAAGGTGTAGATGTGGAGGGGGCAGGAGCCCACCGAAGGTAGGGTCCTGAGAAGGCGGAAGCCCTTGTGAGATCAGAGAAGAGCCAGAGGGAGGGAGGGAAGGAGGGAGGGAGGGAGGGAGGGAGAAGGGAGACAGCAAGTATAGAGCTTACAGAGGAGACTCAGGGCTCATGTGACCTGGTGACCATCTCATCTCACTGTGCCCTTTGCAAGCAAGACAGCCGAGCTCAGAGAGGGGAAGCGACTTTCCACAGGTCACTCGATATCTTAGAGCCTGGCTGGTCCAAAGAGCCAGTGATAGAGATCCTAGAACAGTCAGCAAGAGGCTGGTAAGGCCAGACACAGTTTCTAGGATGCATCTGGGAAGAATCCAGGCCTGGCCATGGATGGCACGGGGAAGCAGGCCCACAGAGGGAGTGGGGACACCCTCAAAGCGGGGGTGGGGTGGTGGGAAACCAGAGGGTCAATATGGGGTCCTCCTGTCCAGCCGGAGCCAGGAGAGCCCCGAGACAGCACTGAGGGGGAGGGGTCACATCCCCCGACTCTGGAGAAGCTGGGGATGCTCCTGGACTCAGTAGGAGAGAACCAACCTCATGGGAATGCAGGGAAGGTGAAGCCACAGAGAGGCAGCTCAAGCCCAGGGATGTCACAGTTTATTGTCTGAATCAGCCCAACGTCCAGCTGTGGCCACTGAGGCCAGTCGCCTGGTTCAGAATTCTCTCCCTTTTTAGAAGAGGAAAGTGGGCATTCGGCCTCCCTGCTGCCTCTGCCCTGGTCCTGGGGAAGGGGTTGGTTTTAAGAATGGGGGCTGTAGAGCAGGGGTTCCCAACCCCCGGGCCGCGGACCGCTGCTGGTCCGCGGCCTGTTAGGAGCCGGGCCGCGCAGCAGGAGGTGAGCGGCAGGCGAGCGAGTGAAGCTTCCTCTGCCGCTGCCCATCGCTCCCATTACCGCCTGAGCCATCCCCACCCCCGCCACCCACGGTACATGGAAAAATTGTCTTCCACGAAACGAAACCGGTCCCTGGCGCCAAAAAGTTTGGGGACGGCGGCTGCAGAGGAATTTGAAAGGGGATGTCGCCCCCTGGTGGCCCGTGGCAGTGGTACTGCGAGCCGAGGCTGGAAGGCCAGAGGAGGTGCCCCGGGCAGCCAGAGCTGACTTGATGAAATACTTTTGAGCTCCTCCTAGTGTCAGGCTCCCTTTGTGAGTGAGGCCCAGGAGCAGGGCACATGGGGGATAGAGTTTCAACACACTACCAAACGTAAAATACTTAGCTAGTGGGAAGCAGCCGCATAGCACAGGGAGATCAGCTCGGTGCTTTGTGACCGCCTAGAGGGGTGGGATAGGGAGGGTGGGAGGGAGGGAGACGCAAGAGGGAAGAGATATGGGAACATATGTATATGTATAACTGATTCACTTCGTTATAAAGCAGAAACTAACACACCATTGTAAAGCAATTATACCCCAATAAAGATGTTAAAGAAAAGAATCAATGTAGTGAGTGTGGTTTTGTCTGGAGATACTTGGGGCTATAGCAGGCACACTACAGCAGTGGCGGTGGTGGGTACAGAGGCACAGAAGGATGCGTACTGAGCTCCTAGCATGAACCGGGCCCTGTGCTAGCCACTGAGCATGCAGAGATGAACAGGACCTGCTCCTTGCCCTCCATGGTCTACGCAGGACTCAGATGAGAGATCAGGTGACGAGGATACAGCCAGCCCAGGATGGAGGCACACAGTGGTAGGGGCGTAGCCATTTCTCCTGTGGAGGAGTTTCTGGCCTCTCTCCTCACCCCTCAGTCTTTTTCATGTCAGGACAAGTGACTCGTCGGGTTGGGAGTTTGTGAGGAGAAATCGAGCAAGTTGTCCAGCTCCTTCTGCTTGCCTTCTCTCCCTCTGAGCCAGCATGTTCTCAGGGCATTTGCACTCCAGTCTCCTCCCTCACTGGCGAAGGCCCTGTCCTGTGCAGGGGCCTGTGGCTGCTCAGCACTGCTCACGGGGACAGGAGACAGGAGACAGGACAGGAGACAGGAGTCTCTAGTGTTTTTTTTTTTTGGGGGGTACTCGGGCCTCTCACTGTTGTGGCCTCTCCCGTTGCGGAGCACAGGCTCCGGACGCGCAGGCTCAGCGGCCATGGCTCATGGGCCCAGCTGCTCCGCGGCATGTGGGGTCTTCCCGGACCGGGGCACGGACCCGTGTCCCCTGCATCGGCAGGTGGACTCCCAACCACTGCACCACCAGGGAAGCCGCCGAGGCTCTAGTTTTGAGTGATATATGAACAGTTCTTGTGACCATGGATCTAAAGTCACATTCTTCAGTCAGCTCTGTCACTAACATTTTGATTTTCATCTTCAGGACTTTTGGTCAATCTCTCAGTAGCTTCTGAATTCAGGTGTGGGGAGAGGATGTTATTTGTTGATTCTCTAAAGCAGTGATTCTCAACCAGGTGTGGTTTCGCCTGCCCAGGTGACACTTATCATAACTGCGAGGTGGGGGAGTGGTGCTCTTGGCATGTAGTAGAGGCTGGGGATGCTAAAAAAAATGTCCTAAGATACCCAAGACTGCCCCTCACAACAAGAATTATCCAACCCAAACTGTCAAGAGTTCTGAGGTTGATAAACCTTCACCTGAAGCATAGAGAAATTAAAACAGAAATGTCTAATTCAGCCTTGTGGAGGAAGGTGTGTGACATAGGAGTTTAAAGAAGGCTTCTGGGAGGAGGTAATATCTGGTTTGGGTTTTGATGTATAAGTTGGAGATTTCCATGCAGACGAAGAGTATAGAGGGGGACAGGTGGAAATATCCAGACAGCAGGAAGAGCGTGCACAGGCATGAGGGTGAAAGGCCATGGTGCCTGTGGTTTAGCATGTTTGGGGTAGGGGTTGCGAACAGGGAGTGTAGGCTGTGGAGGTGGGCAGGGCCAAGCAAACTTTGCTACAGAGTACGTTTTTGTAAAGTATAGACAAGCATAAAATACATTCAGAAAAGAGCACAAATGCAAGTGTATGTAATGTAGAGCTCAATGAATCATTAAGTATATGGTGTTGTTTCCAGTTCTGGGCTACTATGAATAAAGCTCTATATACATCTTTGTACATGTCTCTTGATGTTCACTCTTATGAATTCCTTTCTGGGTGTAAATCTAGGAACGGAATGGCAGGGTCAAGGGGTATTCATATGTTCAACTTCAGTCGATATTGTCAAATGATTTTCCAAAGCTCTTGTAGGAATCTACACTCCTGCCAATAGTGAAAGAGAATTCCCATTGTTCTCCATCTCCATCAACACCTAACATCAGCAGTTTCTTAAATTTTAGCACTTCTGGGGTATGTGTAATGGCAGGCATTTGGTGTATTTTTTAAAAATAAGGTTTATTGATTATATAATTTGTATAACAGTAAAATTCACCATTTTAGGTCTACAGGTCTATGAATTTTCACTAACCTATATGTTTTTGTAATGAAAATATATAATATTTCCTCACCCCCAAAGTTCCCTTGCTCCTCTTTGTAGTCGATCCTCTCCTGTCATCTCCAGTCCCTAGAAACCAACTGATCTATTTTCTGTCTTTATAGTTGTGCCTTTTCTGGAATGCTGTGTATATGGAATCATAGATTATGACTACTTTCTTATAGCAATATGTTTTTGACATTCATCTGACGTATTGCATGGATGAGCAGATGGCTAATTTCAAAAGCAAGATGGAAACTATGGGAAAATCAAATGGAAATGCTAGAAATAGAAAATATGGTAACAGAAATGAAGAATGTCTTTCATAGTTAATTATCAGAGAAATGCAAATCAAAACTACAATGAGGTATCGCCTCACACCAGTCAGAATGGCCATTATTAAAAGTCCACAAACAATAAATGCTGGAGAGGGTGTTGAGAAAAGGGAACCCTCCTACACTGTTGGTGGAAATGTAAATTGATGCAGCCGCTATGCAAAACATTCTGGAAGTTCCTTAAAAAACTAAAAATAGAGTTACATACGATCCAGCAATCCCACTCCTGGGTACATATCCAGACAAAACTGTAACTAGAAAAGATTCATGCACCCCAATGTTCATAGTAGCACTATTTATAATAGCCAAGACATGGAAGCAACCTAAATGTCCATCGAAAAATGAATGGGTAAAGAAGATGTGGTATATGTATACAATGGAATACTAGTCAGCCATAACCTAGAATGAAATAATGCCATTTGCAGCAACATGGATGGACCTAGAGATTATCATACTAAGTGAAGTTAAGTCAGACAGAGAAAGACAAATATATGTTATCGCTTATATGTGGAATCTAAAATATGATACAAATGAACTTATTTACAAAACAGAAACAGATTCACAGACATAGAAAACAAATTTATAGTTACCAAAGGGGAAAGGGATGGGAGGGATAAATTAAGAGTTTGGGATTAACAGATATACACTATTCTATATAAAATAGATAAACAACAAGGTCCTACTGTAGAGCACAGGGAACTATATTCAATATTTTGTAATAACCTATAATGGAAATAAATATGGAAAAGAATATGTATATTTCACTTTGCTGTACACAAGAAACTAACACAGCGCTGTAAATCAACTATACTTCAAATTAAAAAATGTAAAAAAAAAAAGAAATGAAGAATGCCTTTAATGGGTTCATCTTTCATCTCTTTCTTTCCCTCTGTGTCATAATTTTCAGCATAAATAGTGGGAAGAGACACAAACAAGAAAAAAATGTGATGATAGGTTCCTTGGTTGTTTGTGTTTCTTAGAACACCATTGCCTTTTTCTGAGTTCAAAGCAAGTTCTGGTTCACATGGAAGGTGTGGCCTCTCATGGCTGTCAGTGTCCTGCTTACCCAGTCGTAGATATAAGATGCTTACTTCGTACTCACCTTTGGTCTTGCTGGATTCCCACGCATAGTGCACCCACTGGATTCTATGCTTGTGGGACATTGCCAACAGCTGTACGTGTGTGGGCAGCAAGGAATAGGGGACAAGCTTGTTGCTGAGTCTTCTATGCTAATGGGCATGCTCCATGGGCCCATTTGACTTGACTTACAAAACACAAGTTCAAAGATACACTCAATGAGAATGGCATGATGTTGACAGCAGAACATTAAAACAAGAATGGGGCCCTCCTGAGGGCAGGGCCCTCACAGCTGTATGGACCCTGGAGCCCTGCTCCATCCTTCCTTATCCCAGCCCTTCATCCAGATGGAACTTTAACTTTGTTTCTTCTTTTTTTTTTAAACTGACCTATAGATAATTTACAATATTGTGTTAGTTTCAGGTCTATAGCATAGTGATTCAGTTATTTTTTTCAGATCGTATTTCATTATAGGTTATTACAAGATATTGAATGTAATTCCTCATGCTATATAGTAAATCCTTGTTGCTTATTTATTTTATGTATAGTCGTTTGTATCTGTTAATCCCATACTCCTAATTTGTCCCTCCCTCCCTCTCCCCTTTGGTAACCATAAATTTGTTTTCTATATCTTTTTTTTTTTTTTTTGCGGTACGCAGGCCTCTCACTGTTGTGGCCTCTCCCGTTGCGGAGCACAGGCTCCGGACGCGCAGGCTCAGCGGCCATGGCTCACGGGCCCAGCCACTCCGCGGCATGTGGGATCTTCCCGGACCGGGGCATGAACCCGTGTCCCCTGCATCGGCAGGCAGACTCTCAACCACTGCGCCACCAGGGAAGCCCTGTTTTCTATATCTTTTAACTTCCTGTTTTTAAGTTTTATTTGTTTGTGATTTCCTCTCCCATGCTATAATCCTGTTTCTTGATTATCAGTTTAAGAGATTACCCAGTCTTTTTCTGCTATGAAAGATGACTGCTAACTCATATAATTCCAGTTCCTACCAAATCGTTACTTTTAGTTCCTCTTTTGTTTATTTTGAAAACTTATATAAATAAAATGCTTCCTTATTTCTTGGTACATAAGTTATAAAAATGTATCTTGATTCCCCAGTTTTGTAAATTGAGGATATTCGGGACCATTTCCTTCACCTATTTTCACTTTTCACATGTGTGCTTTTACTTACCATATCTGTTAGAGTGATACTAGATGCAAACATGAACGAAACAAATATGTCTCAAGGCCAATAAAGGTTTATTTACTGTTCATGTAATGGCACTGGAAGATGAATAGGTTGACAGGTCATTTGTTGATTTAGTCTGATGGAAACCTTATGAATTCAACGACAAGTCAGTGTGGTTTCCATGGTAATAATCAGCTTTTAAGCCAGCTGGAAAGAATAAAGAATGTGGGCAAGAGTACATGGGGGATGTTTATGGATCAGGCACGGAAGTGGCGTGTGTTATTTCATTCACATTCCATTGGCTAGAACTCTGTCATATGGGCACACTTTACTGCAAGGGACTTTGGGAAATGTATTCTCCTTAGGTGCCCAGGAAGAAGAGGAAATCAGAATGATTCATTTTGATTAATAACTAGTGGTCTTTGTCGCTTGTATATTGTCAAGTTCTGAGTCTGCATTTTCTCTTTCAGCAATTTATTTCTGCATTAAATCTAAAAGCTGAAAATCAACATCTCGCTTTTACATGAACACAGCTGTGTGGTCAGGATTATGGTGCAGGACAAAATCCATTCTAGATAGTCTGACGGGGAAGAAATTTATTAAATGGATTTCAACATTATCAGGAGGGCTGAAAAAAACAGATGCTAGCTTAAGATTTCAGGAACTGCTTCAGAAATAGTCCCCAAGAGACCTGTGACTCTTGCGGAGTCGGGGAGCTGCCATCTCCAGAGCCACGCCGGTCGGTTCTGTGAACAGGATGCTGCCTTAATGAAGGAGCTACCACTGCTGGCTCTAGAACCACACAGAGCTGCTCTGACTTGACCAGCAGAATGACCTCAGCACTCTGGAGCTTGTGGCTGGACATTCAGGCTTCCGTTAATGCTGCCACGGAAACACAAGTACCTCCATGGCTGTGTGTACCGGCAGGAAACAGCACAAGCAGAAAAACCCCACCTCTGCTTTCAAACAACTTGAGTGCCTCTGACTGACAGAGTGTAAATCACATCTAAAACTCTAGCTGCAAGGGAGCCTGGGAAACGTAGCGCTCAGTTGTCCAGCCTCTGCCGCACAGAAACACACACCAGAGGATGGGGGGGGAATGGAGGCTGAGCACCAACCCACCCCATCCATCAAATTCCATCCCTTTACTAATCATCACCTTTTACCCATACTTATATTTACAAACAACTTCTATAGGAACAATGTTCCCCCTCTGAACATAATACAATCATTTCTTATGAACCAAAACGCATTCATGGTCTCCTACAAGGCTGATGGGACGCCCAAAGTTGCATTAGTTATTTCATGCACCACTTGGTGATGAGCTTTCTCCCTCTTGTTTAATTACAATGACATCTGGAGATTTTGTAGCCCATGGACTAAATGATGAAATTAACCCCCCAAACACATTCTATAAAAAATGGTAGGGGAAAAAAAAAATGGTAGGGAAAAGAAAAAGGGAAAAATAGGAAATTATGATTGCTATTTTTAAGTAACAAAGAAAACAAGAGAACTTGGGTGGCTTTTATAACCCTCCTATCTGCAACTGGTCATGAGATTGTAGTGTCATTTGGGTATTGCCCTGGTGGAGTGACCCCAAACTATTCCTGAGGGCTCTGAGTCTTTGATGGTCTTCTTCCTATTGGGTTGCTAGAATGTTCCAGTTATTTGCCACTGAACATGGCCATATTTGGAGAGGCTCCAGAGGATTGCTTGGATTCTTGACATATTTTCCCTGCTGCCACACAGGGAACTTTATTCCTGTGATGCAACCTTATTCCCCCTTTGCCTTATTCTTATGCCTTTGCCTGTTGATTTAATGGCATAAAAAAGACCCAGATGGCTAGGAAACAGGTTCCTATTCCTATGTTTAGTGGATCCATTTTTGGTTTCCTAGGGGATGATTTTTTCCTTTGGGTACTTAGATGTCTACATCAGCTTAGCCCAAGGAATGGGAAAAATTGTCTGTAAGGGCCCTTTAGGGTTAATAGAGAGGGGTACCTCCCCTATTTCTATTCCTTAGTTCCTCCATATGTGTATTTCTGGCTATAAGCACAACAGTCTCCTATCTTAACCCCAGTTACGAGCACATACTGCGACCTGCAAATGACATCCCACACTCATAAGGTGTTGACTCCAAGCTAAAGTTGTAATGAAATCTTCAACACGTTAGTCGGCTGTTCTATTACTCCAGCTTCTGTGGGTGATGAGATCCATGATAAGTCTAGTGTAGCCTTTGGAAATAAGCCTTTTATCCATTGATCTAAAATGACTTTCCTGGACAGAAACAATGTTGAGAGGAAGAAACAATGGTGTTGCTGGCAGAGGAACAACAGGCAGAGAAGACAAATCCATATTCCAGGAAGTCTCTACTCCAGTAAGGACAAATCACTTCCCCTTCCATGATGGAAAGTGTCTAATAGGTGGCGAACTATTGCACTGGGTGCTCAGTGTGCCTCTGTGCCATTGCATACTCAGAATAATCTCAGGGAAGGGAAATCTGGGCTCCTGCATGAAGTCCGCCCCTGCTATCATGGCCACTTTGTTCATGAACCCATTGAATAAACACTGGGCTGTCTGGGTAGAGAGGCCAGCTGATACCTGTTGACCAGGTCATCTTGTCCACCCAGTCATGAGAAGCCTTGTCTGCAGAGAATGCATCTGGTAAGTTTGGTAGGCAGAACGCCCTGAAGACGTCCGTCTCCTAATCTTTAGAATCGTAAATGTGCTACCCTACATGGCAAAATAGACTTTGCTGACGTGATTAAGTTAAAGGTCAGAGCTAGATTATCCTGGATTATCTGGGTGGGTCTAACAGGAAGGGGTGGGAGGTTGAGAGTCAGAGAAGGAGATGTGAGTATGAAGCAGACGTCAGAGTGATGGGATTGCATGAGCCAAGGGACACAGGTGGCCTCGAGAAGCTGGAAAACTGGAAAAGGCAAGAACCGATTCTCTCCTAGAGCCTCCAGAAGGAACAGAGACCCACCGGCACCTTGATTTTAGCTCAGTGTGACTCATTTCAGATTTCCGAATTGTAAGATAATAAACTTGTGTTGCTTTAAACCATGAAGTTTGTAGTAATGTGTTATAGCAGCAATAGGAAGCAAATATAGTAATCCTTGTCTTATTGCTGACTTAATCATGAATGTTTTCTGTGGCTCTCTGTGAAAGATGTTTTAGCAAGTAAAGAAAATATCCGTACATTTCTATTTTATTTAATTTACATTTTTTGTGTCAAGAATGGATCCAGAATTTAGTCAAATGTCTTCCAGGATTTACGGAAATAATCGCATGTGTTAAATCATCTCTTAACATGATCGATCATATTAATGGCTTTTCTAACAAAGAATTATCCTGGCATTCCTAGAATGGTCCCATTTGATCATGTTTTTAGTATTTTTATGCTGAAATGATAAAAAAGATCAACTTTGAGGCATAAGTAACACCCAGTAGATTGAATCCCCTTAAAGTGTATATTATTTTGTCACTTGCAGATAGCCATGAAGCTATGACCATAATTAAGATACAGTGCTTTTCCATTAACCCCAAAAGGGTCCTCATTCTTCTTTACAGCATGTCCCTCCCTCTACTCCTAGCCGCCGGCAACCACTAATTCTATCCCTATATATTAGTTTGAATTTTCTATAAATGGAGTAATACCGTATATACTCTTTTAGTTGTATCATCTTTCACTCTGCATATTAATTTTGATATTCAGCCTTTTGTGGTATTTATCAGTAGTTTGTTTCTTTTTACTGCTGAACAGCACTCCTGTGTACGGTATATGCCACTTTTGTTTATCCATTCACTTCAGTGATGAATGTTTAAGTTGTTTACAGTGTTTTGGGCCATTGAGAATAAAGCTGCTGTGAGCAATTCTGTGCAAGTCTCATCGTGGACACTTGCTTTTATTTCTCTTGGGTAAATACCGAGGAGTGGGTTGGTCGTGTCACATGGTCAGTATACTTGCAACTTTCTAAGAAGCTGCCAGACAGTTTTTGGAAGTGGCTGTATCATTTTACATTCCTTCCAGTACTGTATGGGCGTTCCAGTTGCTCCACATTCTCACCAGCATTTGGTACTGTCAGTCTTTTAAATGTTAAACACCTTAATGCGTGTGTTAAGAACCTTGTCATGTGCTTTTCGGTTTCTCTGGCTATCTTACTATTTTTGATTTCAAAATTTAATGTAGTTGAGTTAGAGAAATGTTCTGTATGATTTCAATTCTTTTAAATGTATTGAGGCTTGTTTTCTTGTCAATCTTGTGGACATACAGTGTGCACTTGTAGTGAATGTGTATCCTGTAGCTGGGTGCAGTGTCTCTATCATTTAGGATAACATGGTTTAGACTATCATTCAGATCCTTGAATAATATTTTTACATTGACAGCTCTTCACTGATGATTTTTGTCTAGTTATTCTATCGATTGCTGAGAGAAGGGTGTTAAAATCTCCCGTGATGATTGTGCAATTGTTTCTTTTTCCCTTTAATTCTGTCAACTTTTGCTTTGTGTGTTTTGAAGCCCTTTTGATAGCTGTATACTCATGTATGGTTATCGGTCTTCCCAGTGAACTGATCCTTCTGTCCTTATAAAATATCCCTCTTTATTTCTGGCACTATACTACATTGAAGTGTATTCTATCAGATACTCATATAACTATCCCAGCCCTTGTATGGTTCTCTATGGTATACCTTTTTTGCCATTCATTTAATTTCAGTGTATCCCTGTCTTTATATTTAAAGGGTATTAGGTCATGCTTTAAAAAAATGCATTCTTCTAATCTTTGCTTTTCCATTTGAATATTTAAGCCATGTCTTAGTCCATTTGGGCTGCTGTAGCAAATTACCACAGACTGAGGAGTTGCTTATTTCTGGGGCTTCCCGGGTGGTGCAGTGGTTAAAAATCTGCCTGCCAATGCAAGGGACACGGGTTTGAGCCCTGGCCTGGGAAGATCCCACATGCCACGGAGCAACTAAGCCTGTGCGCCACAACTACTGAGCCTGAGCTCTAGAGCCTGCAAACCACAACTCCTGAGCCCACGTGCCACAACTACTGAAGCCTGCGTGCCTAGAGCTCGTGCTCTGCAACAAGAGAAGCCACGACAATGAGAAGCCCGCGCACCGCAACGAAGAGTAGCCCCCGCTCACCGCAACTAGAGAAAGCCCGTGCACAGCAACGAAGACCCAACACAGCCAAAAATAAATAAATAAATAAAAAGAAAAAGAAACTTATTTCTCAAAGTTCTGGAGGCTGGGAAGTTCAAGATCCAGGTGCCAGCATTGTCGTGTTCCAGTGAAGGCCCTCCTCCTGGTTCCTAGGCAGTGCCTTCTTGCTGTGTCCTCACATGGCCAGAGGGGTGAGGGAGCTCTGTGGGTTTCTTACAGGAACATTAATTTCATTCATGAGGGCTCCACCCTCATGACCTAATCACCTCCTGTTACCCTTAGTACAGTCATCCCTGTGTATCCACGGGGGATTGGTTCTTGGACTCCTGCAGATACCAAAATCTGTGGATGCTCAAGTCTCTATAAGGGCGTAGTATTGCATATAACCTCCTGTATACTTTAAATCATCTCTAGATTACTTATAATACCTAATAGAATATAAATGTGATGTAAAATGTTGCTTGTGTGCACCAAATTCAAGTTTGGCTTTTTGGAACTTTCTGGAATTTTTCCCCCCAATATTTCTGATCCCCAGTTGGTTGAATTTGCAGATGTGGGACCACAGATATGGAGTGCCAGCTGTATATTCATTATTGCCTGACCAACATTTTTGCTCCTACCCTCCAACCCTACCCCCTTCTCCCCAGACACCCTCTTCACCTTGCATGGAACATCCTCATGCTAAAAAATTATTCACTGTTTACCTGAAATTCCAATTTAACTGGGGATCTTGTCATTTTCTTTACTAAATCTGGTAGCCCTCCTGAAGGGCCATCCCAACTTTAGCGCTCCTGCGGGGTCAGCTGAGCCTTCCAAAGCTCTGCCCTGTCTGCGTCCCCTCCCTAGCACAGGTGTTGATCTCTAGAAAGCTCCCCAATAAACGTCCTTTGGTCTTCTCCTCAGAGTTGGCCTTCAGTGGAACTTGACCTGCAATACCAAGTCTCTGCTGTCTTCTTCCCCTGGTCCTAAGACCCCTGACCCACAGTGGTGGAAGTCCAGTCCCCAGAGCAGCCTCCATCCTGGCTCCCAGGCCTGGGGTTTATGTCAGGAGGACCTAATCACAGCTCAGGTCTTGAGGTGGTCCTATGCCCACCAGGGGGCAGTCGTTACCCATGTGTGAGCCTCACAGCGGCCCAGGCAGTGTAGGGGGCGGGCTCAAGGAGAGATTGCTGCTGTGTGTATAGTGTGTACGGTGTGGATGTGCTGGAGGACAGGTGCTGGCTGTGCAAGCCCCAGCTCTAGCATGCATGACCTGCATGTGTGCACACGTGTGTGTGCCTGACCCTGGGCCAGTCAATCCTGTAATCTGGACCTGTTTTCTCATCTGTCCAAGGAAAGGGTCCTTCTTTCTGACAGTCTGTGTTCCTTTGTCTCTCAGCACTCTTGGGTCATCTCTTTAGAAATCTCTGTGCTCATTTCAAAGAGTTAAGGATTTCAGAGGGGGCCAGGGAGGGGAGGAGACAAAGAGGAATGGAGAAGTTTTATCTTCTGCTCCCCAAAGCAATGCTTGAGTTGATTAAACAAAATCTGTATTTTCAATTTTATAAAAGTTTTATTTCAAAATAATGTGAGTTATTAGTCCTATACAAAGGCACTAGTGCCCTTGGATAGAGCTCTAGTCATTTTCAGGAATCTAGTCCGACCTCTAATTCTCAGAACAGTTGGGACTTTCCAACCAAGCGCCCCTCACCCAGAGGAGAAAAATGTAGTGGTGAAGACACTGGGCCTCAGGGTCAGCCTTTCTGGTCCTCGCTGGGTAGCCAGTTAGCGGCTGCGCCGCAGAGTCTCATCTGTAAAATGGGAGTAGTCATAGCAACGTAAGTCATTACTTCACTGTTAACTATTGTTGGTGAATATCGGTGGTGTTCTGTCTCAGCTCCCTCACACAATGGTCTGTGACCTTGAACCTTCTCCCTGTGGGACCGCTGTTTCCTGTCATCGCGGGAAGTAACAGCACTCATTTTGTGCAGTTGCAGTGAACAGGGTGGGTGCTTGCGGAACCACCCAGTACATAGTAAGTCCTAAGTAAATTCCAAGTTCTTTCCTGGACCAGCGCTACTTCCTGATCAAAACGTTAACTCTGCCCTGGGCCTTTCCTGGCAGTCCAGTGGTTAAGACTCCATGCTTCCACTGCAGGGGACGTGGGTTCTATCCCTGGTCGGGGAAGTTCCACATGCTGCTGTGAGTTATGGCCAACCCCCCTCCCCTCCAAAAAAAAAACCCTTGCTCTGCCCTGTCTCCCTGACCTCCGCCGCGAGGTCATGGTGATAAGACAATTGATCCCACTTGGTAGAGAACTTTCCAGGGCATCTGCACATAGGGGATGGCAAGAGGGCAGCACATTCAGGAAGGCTCAGGGGAGGACAGACGGGCTTCCTGGAGGGCTTTTTGTTACCCCTGAGCAATCCCCGGTGGCTTACTGCTGCTGTGCCTTTGGGTAAGGGGAGGGAGTAGAGATGTCCTGTCATGCCCCCTGGAAGTCCCTCTTTGGAGGTGGAGCCGTGTCATCCACTTGTGTGAGAGAGGGGGACTCATGTTCTGTTCTGGTATTTTTCCCGGCCCCGCTCCTAAGTCTCATGTCGACAGCCTGCCCGTTTGAAACCCCTGCTTTTGGAGGCTGGTGCTGCAGGGTGGAGAGTAGGAATTGCTTAGATACTAGTCCTTTCTGGCATTTTCCCCCTGGAAGCCTGAGTTCTTTGAGAGGGGAAGCCTGAGGGAAGAGTCCTGAGGCCCAGTGCCCTCTCCCCCGGCAGTGCCCGTGGTACGCAGGACCCCTGGGCGTACTGCGTGATGTTTCTGGGACCGGGTTTCTCCGGCACTAATTGGTTCAGAGGCAGCAGAGCCTCTGGGCTCCTGAGGTCTGTGCGGCATTAGCCCGGGTGTCTCAGCAGTAACCAGTGGGGACAAGCGGCCCGCGACCACACGTGATCCCTCTCCATGAACGCTGGTGAGAGAGAGGCTGGGTGAGCGTCTCATTAATGATGGAGACTGAATTTCCTACCTCCAGGTGGAATGTGGGCTTAGAGACAGATTTAGCTTGATTCAAAGACATTTTTTAAAATGACATTTGTTGCACACCTGAAATTGTGGAGACCATGTATGGTTGCTATTTCTGAATTTCCTGTAGCCCCACACAGCCTTGCCCACTGCACATGCTTACGGAGCCCTTCTCCTCATGGGCCAGGCTACCTAGTAAGTCCTCCCCTCTGTTCAAGGCCTGAAGCAATGGGCTTGCCTGGGAGAGTCCAGGGCCAGGTCTCTTGATCGGCGCCCCCAACAGTCAGCATCGGACACAACGGTCCTCTTGGGGAAGGTTGGCTGGAACTAATGACAACAGTAATAGCCACCACTTATTGGGTGCTTACAACCTGCCGGACACACTTCTAAGCCCTTTGTGTATATTATCTCATGAGTCCTCACAGCAGCCTATGAGGTCAGTACTCTATTGTCTCCATTTTACAGATGAGAAAGCCATCACCAATGTGAAGAAGCTAGCAGGTGGCAGAGGCAAGATACTCACCCAGGTGGTCGACTCCAGAGCCCCTCACTTAAAGCATCTGGAGCAAGTAAGTAGTTGACTGATCGGCTGAACAAATAAGCAAGTGTAGACATCATAAATTAGTCAGACCGGGGAATGGCAAGGCAGATGACTTTACTTCCGCCTTTGAAACTTCTCTTCAGTGACCTTTTCCCTCTCTGCTCCCCTCAGAGCCCACCCAGCCCTTGGGTAAGTGAGGTCACTGGTCCATCTCTGCAGACCCGCTTGGGCTTCTGGTTCTAACTCTGGGCTGGGAGGCGGGAGCCCTGGTGCCTTTTCTACCAACGATGGAGAGAGTCGTTCTTTTTCTTTTTCTTTCCTCCATAGCACTTTGTTAAATCAGAAAATCCTTGAGGAGTGAAGTCACATTTTCCGTGCCGCTGAAAGCTCTGGAGAGCCAGAGAGCCGACGAGTATTATTGTAACCAGAGGAGGCTGGGGACAAAGGAAGCTTATAATTTTGTAAACAGAGGCTTGGGAGAGGCCTGCCTGTAATGGCTTTCCATGGGGAGGGTGAAGCGGAGAAGCAGAATTTGGAAAAACGTGAAGCCCGGGGGAATTGCAGGACTGGTCAGCATTGAGGCCTGGGGCCCAGGTGTTTCGGAATCCCTCCTGCCTCCTTCCCCACTCACTGCTCCCCAGCACCCCCTCGTCATTTCTGCTAAATTCCAAGTTGACTCACTGAAGGGGCAGGATCTCTGGGCTTGGGGTGAAGAGCTTAGCTGGTTAAGAGCCTTGGCTTTTTGGCCTCAGTTTCCTCGTCTGCAAGGTGGGACACCCCAGAGAGCCTCTGCTCAGCTTGGTTATGGCGCCGCACCTCTCTCTCACCCTCCCGAAGCTTCCAACATTCCCCCCTGTCTTTGGGCCAGACTACATAGGCTGGGGTGTCTGCCAAGGAGCTGTCATTTTCTGGGGATCTGAAAGTCCCCTGGCCTCAAATCAGAAGGATGATAAGAGCTAATATTGAGTGCTGTGTGCTAAGTCACTCCTACCTACCTTATTTAATGTGCACAAAAACTTACAAGGTAGATGTTATGGCTATCATTTTTATTTTACAGGGTTAAGAATGTAAAGGTGCAGAGGAGGGAGGGGGGAAGCCCAGCGCTGTGCAGCCATCTGTCTGCAGGGCCCGCATGTGGACCCACCGTGCAGCTTTGCCCTGTCTTCTCCAGCCAGAGCCTCCTGAACGGTGGGTTTGAGCCTGGGATGCTTGTCATGGAGCACATCTTAACGCCCTGGAACACAGCTTGAGCAACTGTGGACAGGACACAGGAGCTAACTAGTTAGCTGCTTGCTTCATCGTGAGACAGGCCCATTAAATTGGAGCGAGGTAGAGAGACAGACTGAGAAAGAGATTGGGAGACAGAGAGACTGAGAGAGATACACATGCACACAGCACCGAGAAGGACACACAGAGACACTGAGAGACAGAGAGAGACACTGAGAGGGAAGGCCAACATCCCCGTTACCAGGGAGACCTAGCTGGGGTAAGTTTCATCACCAAAGCCATGCTTTGAAGGGGCAGAGGAACAGACCATCAGTGAGGGCTCTCCAACCCAACTGGGGGAGACCAGAAGCTCCTTGGAATGTGTGTTTTGATCCACACAAGCTGAGGTTGGCAGTGCCCTTGCCTAGGCAGAGAGGAATCCTCATAGAGGACACAGAGGTAGCTCGCCATCTCCCTCTGGATTCTTGGAAGCAGCTTGGCCTGAGTGAGGAGGAAGCCTCAGCGGGGAGCCTGGGAGGTCTCTGCCCCCTGCCTGGGGGACAGGCTTCTGCACTTGGAGGCTCAGGAGAGGAAGAACCAGGCCAGAACTGGAAGAGGGGAGGCAGCCCATGCTCGCGGAGGAGACCCAGGAACATGCTGACCTTGAACATGCTCATTCCCCCACCCACCCACGGGACTCCTGCCCCTGGCTCCAGCCCAGACGCCTGGTGTAGAGATCTCCAGCCCAGAGCAGACGGACAGTAACCCTGAAGCTGGATGTTTTCTCTCCATCTTTGAATTTGCAGCCCACCCCCGTCCAGTGCATTTGTCTTCAGAGGGGCTTTTTTTGGGGTCTTCTCTCTGTATCTGTGCAGCCTTAGTGACGACCACGTGGCAAGCAAGAGGAAGCAGCAGTCACCTGATTGGACCTAATTTGAGAGGTGCTGAATCAGGCCACCTGTCCCCAAGCTTCCCTCCCACACAGCCTGTCACAGAGTCTGCCCCCCGCCTAGGATAAGATCGGAGAATGTTCAAGTTTGGAGGGTTGTAAGAGCCCAGCCTACTCCTTGAAGCCCCATCCCTTCAGTTTTGGGAAAGAGAGATGAGCCCAGGGAGGCAGTGCACAGGCTACGTTCATCCTCCTTTGCAATTTGGGCACCAGTGAGCCTAAGCGTCGTGAGGGGGTGAGGGGGCCCCACTCTGGACCCAGACTGCCCGGATCTAAATCCTAGCCCTGCTACTTAATATCTGAAAAACCCGTGCCTCAGTTCCCTCCTCTGTGAAATGGGGTTAATGATAGTGCCTTCCCCAAAGGGTTTGAGATAAAGTATTTAGAGCAGGACCCGAGCACCACCCAAAGTTAAAGTGCTTTCCCTCTCCTCCCCGCCTCACTGTAGCATCCTCAACGCCTTTAATATGCTAAGGGTAACCCGGAAGTTCCAAGAGGGTTGGTCTAGTGGCAGAATTTCCCAGGATTATTTGTCCAAAGGAACCTCTTTCTGTGGAGCATCTAATGGGATTGGAGTTCCTCAGGTCATCTTCTAGGAAACATTGCTAATCCAAATGCCTCATTTTAATAGTCCAGGGAGAAGGGGAGGCCTCCTTCTCCAGGAGCTGGGGATTGGCTAGGGCTCCTGATCAGGGAGCATCTGTTCCAGCTGGGGAGCAGGCTGAACAGGTCCCCATGACTGTGCCAGGAGCATTATGCTCTGCTCCCAGGGGCCTCAGCAGCCACTGTCTCTCCAGGGCTCTTGAAGGGTCTTCAAGGCATGGCGGAATGCTGCCCCTGTGAAAATGACCATGCTGCTCGGCCCTGCACCGACACTCAAAGGTGGGTTGACGGCAACTGGTTGAAGTGGATACTGGGGCTGGTGGCTAGCCAGCTCTGACCCTGAAGGAGCTTAGCTGGTCAGCTCTTACTCCCAGGACCTGGGGATTCTAGGGAGGGGGCAGCAGAGGTGGAACGGCACATGTCAGAGGTGGGAGGGTCCCTGGGCATCATTGGGCCCAGAGATTCCCATTAGCCGTGTGAAATTTTCTTTAAAAGAAGCTAAAAAGGAACCCCACTAGATGAAAAAAGAAGACGAAAGTAAAGCGTTCTGGTTGAAATATGTGTGGGGAGGCCTGGAGAATGCTGATCTCATTGACCACACCCCCTCCACCTTCCGCCCCCCGCCAGAGGGACAGGGAGGTCATTCGGAAGCCGTGTGTCTGGATCCTTTCTGCTTAGCTATGCTCTTGGTGTCATGGCTCCTGTTCCAGGAGGTACCACGGGGTCCTGTCTGCCAGGGGGTTGGGGGCTGCAGAGGAAACAAAAGCAAAGGGGCTGGCCGGCCCCTGTCTCCTCCTGAGCTGGTCATTCCTTCCCAGCATTTCCATGGTAGATACTTTTTGGCTGAGGGGAGAACTGGTCTATCCCTGGTCCCCAGTCTGGAATCTAGAAGCTAGAATCTCAGTCTGGTTGGTGACCTCTTTGGCACTGATCTCCAGGAAGGATGACGCCTGTTCGCTGGCCCTTCTGAGATCTCTCTGCCTCATCGGAGAGCATCTCCAGCGCTCTTGCTGCCATCATGTCACTTGTGACTTCTGAATACCGCTACCTGCTTCCCTGGCAGCTGTGACACAGAGTCTTGCTGGGTTCCCAAGGTCAATGGGCTCACCACTATTTCCTTGGTCGCTTTCTCCTCTCAGTAGAGCTGGTCTCCTAAAGCCACAATTCTTTCCTTAGTTTCCGTTTCTGGGTCATCCTGGGTTATAGCTCAGGACTGGTTTGCACCAGAACTAACCGGTGTTCTATCGTTCAAAACTCTTCTAACTGGGGAAGGAGACACTTGGTGAGGGAAGATGCAATCCTCCTACAGGCTTTCTTCCTCAGGGGTCGAGTTTGCCACCCTAGCGTCAGAAGCCCAGTTAGATTTCCACAGCCCTTCTCTGTCTTGACCCAACTTGTACCCTAGTGGGGCATTGTCGTGACTGACTGGGAGAGCCACCCTTCTCTGCCCAGCCATCCTCTCCACCCACATGGGGTCTCAGCCCACTGCAGAGGGTGGCTGGATGCTAGTGATGGTCCAAATCTACGTCTGGAGGGCCCTGGATAAGTGCAGAAGCCTAAGAAAGTCCACACTTGGGTGAGGCTGGCCCTAGCCATCCACTCACCTGGGTGCTGGCATCTGGCTGGTTACTTGGCCTGTAAGGGTGGATGGCTCTCATTGTGAGTGTGTGTGATGCGGGGAGGGGGCACGAATGCAATTTTTCATTGTTCATTCCGCGGCCACATGACCCTGAGACGTTAGGCCGTGCAGGACAATTCCCTGAATGGGAGGGAAGAGCCAATGGCATGTGTGTGGCATCATGGTGTGTGGCATCGCAGGTCCCAGCCCTTGTCACAACCTCAGCACCCCCAGGAGTCCTTCAGCTGCCCTGGGAGTCAGGGGTCCCAAAGGCTAGGCTTCTGCCCAGGTCGGGTGTGCACCAAGTTCACATGGGAACCAGAGGTAGAGCGCATGTGCAGGTCCTCTCTGGAAAGGGCCAGGCCTTCGTCCCATGGAGCCTGCAGCCTGCGGGACATACACAGTCCTGTTTACCGTCCCATATGTCCTTTCCAGAGGGTGTGCCAGCATCTTGCGGATCCTGTGGGCTCTCACTGGAAAGCCAGGGGCTGAGTCCAGGAAAGTTGATTTTTGTCCCCTGAGATGCTTGCACAGGCCCCAGGCCAAGCTCTGCTGAGGGCTGGCAGCCGACTGGGAAATGCTTGCTCTCCTGTCATTGTGGACTCCAGCAGCAGCCTCTGGGGAGGAGAAAATCCTCATGGAGGACGAGGAAGGCTCGCCATGCTGATGAGACAAAACAAAAGGGGGGCAGGTTCCTGGAGAGGGGACGGACAGGCCTTCCTCTGGGGTAAAAGTGCTGACTAGTAAGTCTGACCCAGGAAGAGGAGAAGGAACCAGGATGGGGGAAGGAAAAACAATGGGATATTGGAAAAGCTCCAGGGGGCACTGTTTTCCCTCCCTGGAAGGGAAATCATGGAGAGCAACAGCTAGAACAGGAGTTGAGCTGGAAAGGAGACAATACTGACCTCCATGCTTTGGGATTCAAAATGGCAGCACTAGAAAGGCTGACTCCACTTGGAAAGCGGAGAGGCCTCAGGATCAGGCAGAGGGAACTCCCTGTTTGGACTTTGGCTCCTTCTTTGCTGGGCTTTCACTGGTCTGCAAACCCCCAAAGGCAGAGGTTCCTGCCTATTTTGCTCATTGCTTCAATGCCAGTGGGTAAAATAGAGACAAGCACAGATAAGGTTCTCCAAAACAAAAGTTTGTTGAATGAATAAATAATTTGAGCACAGGGATGTAAGGAAAGGAACATTATATCTTAGGGACTGAGCTAAGAGTCTCTTCCAAATCTCCTTTGGGGTCCTTGAAATGTTTGCAAGGGATATTTTAGAAATCCACTGGGTCATTCCACTGTAGCAAACAAACTGAGGGAGACCTATAACTGGGGGAGAAAGCAAAGAGAAAACTCAAGGTTGACTGTGTTGGGGGACAGCCCAGGCTGGAAGACAAGTGCTACAAGGTCATGGTCTGGGTCAGTGGGTAGAGGACCAGAGTAGGGAGTCAGGTATCACACCAGATGGTCAGCCCACCTCCTGGGGCTGCAGCAGGTAACTTTTGGAAGTTCAGGTGGTCCAGTGATGTCAGCCATCTGACAGCAGGGCCTTGGAGCAAGAGCAGGAGTGAGAGTGAGACAAGGGTTCTGGGTAATCGGGGCTGGTTTCAAAGCAGGATGTCACGATAGGGCTCAGGATGGGCCCGAGGCAGCAGGGAGGGTAGCATGCAAACCTGGGCCCACGACTCACAGCTGATGGCTGCAAGGAAGCTGCGTGTCCAAGGTAGAGGCTGAACCTCCTTCTCTCTCCTGGCTTCCTGTTAAGATTCATTCTAGAACTTGGGACAGGGTGAGCTGCAAGTGAAGACCATGTGACTAGTGGTGGGAACAGGAAAACCTCAGACCTTAGGAAGAAGACAGGATCCTAACATAGGGTACACCAGCAACAAGGAGGGTCGGGGGTGTGGTGGTAAAGAGACCTCAAATAAGTAAGATAGCTGTGTGGCCAAGAATGGCCAATGAGGGCAATTGCAGATGTCATGGGCAAAATGGAGGGTCTCTGTGTGATGTGAGAAGCAGGCTCTCTTCTCTCTGTGGGCCAGACTTGGATTTTTGTGCTCGGCTTGGAACGAGGACACAATCTTTCCAGGGAGCAGCAGTCCTTTCTGTGTGACAGAGAGTGTCCCCAGTATCAGAGGATGGCTGGGGAAAGACACGAAGGAAGTTCCTTGGGGATAATTGCAGACGTTGAGTATTGAGCTCTTGCAGGGGGGAGTAAGTGAATGTAGGGAGGGAGCAGGCAGGAGTAATAGTGTATTTTCAGACTTAAAAAGTGACTTTCCCAAGGCCATAAGCAAGTTGGTGGCAGAGACATGGGTGGCGGTCTCCTTCTGCCACCCCATGCTGCCTCTCCAAGTGCCAGGGTGGGAGAGTTGGGGAGAGAGAGTCACCAACACGGGGCTAATGGGGCCAAAGTCGAGCAAAGAGGGACGTTAAGTGGAGACTGAATGTGTTTCCTGATCCCGATTTCAGGGAGGGCAGTTGAGGAGAAGGTCAGGGGTTTGGACTACGAGAAGCTCTAGCCTCGGGGAAGCAAGGCACATATGAGCCTTTCCCAGGCATCCAAGAAAGCCATGGGTGAAACCGATCCACCACTTTCTCAGAAGTGTGGAGAACCTCAGCCCGCTGGAGAGTGAGGCAGGAAGCCCCGTTTCTGGTGCTCCCAGAAGGGGTCCGGTATCTGTTTATGCTTATACAGGCTGTGGAGTGTGAGGGGTGGTCCCGCCTGGTGAGTTGGCACCTTCAGGGTGGGTGAGGAAGGATGAGGGTGGATCCTTTTCTGTCAGCCAGTCCCTGGGTCTTGGAACCCTTGCTGCAAATACCTGAGAGAACATTCCAATTTTTCACTCCACAAACACTTACTGAAAACCAACCCTGTGCCAGGTACTGGCTTAGGAGCTGTGTAAACAGTGGTGAGTAAGGCAGGTGTGGTCTCTGCTCCCATGGAGCTTAGTGTCAAGCGGGAAAGAGAGGGATTGATGCAGTAATTGCGGATAGGATGTATGTTCTAAGGAAATTTGGAGGTCAGGGAGGGCTTCCTTGGAAAATGGCATTTGAGTTGAGACTGGAAAAACGCTAGACTCTGTCTAGGTGAGGGATGGTGTTGTGAGGGAGTATGTGTATTCCTGCTGGGGAGGCAGCTTGGGCAAAGGCCCTGTGGTGGGCAGAAGAATGGTGCTTTCAAGGAATATCTGAAAAGCAGAGATGGAGGAACTTGCCTGAGAAAAGGCCCAGGCAGTACAGTACCATTTAGGCCAGAGTCAGGCTTTGTCTTCATCCTGAGTGCAGTGGGAAACTTTTGAAGGTTTTTATGCAGTGGTGGTAGAGGGTGGGTGTTGAACGTGGTCAAAGGTGCATTTTGCAAAGCTCCTTTTGGCTCCGCTCTGAGGAGACCAGATTTGAGAACAGAGTATATTTAAGGAGACCAAATAGAAGGCTATAGAAATCATCCGGTTGAGAGGTGAGGATAGTTTAGAACAGTGAAAATGGAGGGGAATCCGAATTCCAGAAATATCACAGCGAGTATTTATTTAGTGTTTACTATGTGCCAGGCACTCTTCCGGGAGCTTTCCATGGACTGTTTAATCCTTACAATATGGTGGGTGCTGTTATCCCCACTTAAAGATGGGGAAACAGGCACATGGAGGTTTAGTAATTAGTGGAGCCAGAGTTTGGACCAGGAGCCCACAGTCTTAACCATCACTCTCTACCACTCAGTGGTTAGGATGTTAGGAGGTAAGCACGAGAGGACTTGGTGTTCCGTTAGACATGAGGGGGCATTAGTATATGAGATGCTCATGGCTTGCTTCATGGGTACTGGTTACTCTAATAGGCACCAGCTGAATGGGGCTGGGTTTGGGAGAGGAGTTCACAAGTCTGGTCTTGGACAGTGTAGTGGTTTTAAAATAGGTCCACGAATTCTCTGATACTATTCTCTTCAAAGAGATGGAGCTTGATTCTCCTCCCCTTAGTTGTGGACTGGATTTAGTAACTTGCTTCTAATAAATAGAATATGGTGCTAATGCCAGTGGATGTTCCAAGACTAGGTCATAACAAGCATTGTGGCTTCCATCGTACTCTCCCTGGGGTCACTCACTATGGGGGAATTCACTGCCATGTCATGAGAGGCCTATGTAGCAAGGAGCTGAGGTCTCCAGCCAGGGGCTGTGTGCGTGTGCCCTTTGGGAAGTGGATCATCCTGTCCCAGTCAAGCATTCAGATGACTGCGGCCCCAGCCAACATCTTGGCTGCCACTTCCTGAGAGACCTGGGGCCGGAATCACCCTGCTATGCTTCTCCTGGATTCCTGACTCTTAGAAACTGTGTGAGATGACGTTTATTGTTTCTAAGCCACTAAGTTTTGAGGTAATTTGTTAGGCAGCAATAAATAACTAATACCGACAGCCAAGGGTAGGTGCTGGCTAAGCATTTATTGTGATTGGAAATTAAAATATGGCTGTTGACAGCAGTTTGATGGTGGCTGAGCACTTAGGAAGACAAAAGAAGGGGAAGAGGCCCACATTGGGCTTTGAGGAGTTCTGTCCCTCAGTGACCCTGTGGAGAACGTGAAGTGGTTTTCCATTTGTGTTCTGCATTGTCTTTGGTCTATGGAGTGACCTTGGGGGATGGGGGAGGTTTAATGGGCTGCTAGCCCTGCCAGGGCTCTGGTCAGATTTATTTGGAATGGCCCTGCTTTTTCTGTTTTTAGGTTGGGGTTTAGAGTAAGATTCATTCGGGGGAAAAGCAAGGATCTGACTCTAAAATATCGCAAACTGCTAACCTGCACAATCTCTCTTCTTACAGATGAGGAAACTGAGGTTCAGGCAGGCGAAGTGACTTGCCCAAGCTCAGGAAGCCTTGGGCATAAGTCTCTGGCCCCCATCTAATGTCACTGAACCTCCCTGACTCTAGCTCCTTCCAGTGGAACTTGGGGCAGAGAGGTAGGGGATGTACAGAGGATGAGATGGGCTCCTGCCCTTGGCGTTCTACTCCCCGCCCTCCACCAGGGGGACAATGACACCCCCGCAGGCCCACACGGTGCCTCCTCTGAGGAGGTGACAGGAGTCATGGGAGTTCTTCCTAGCTCTGCTAGGCATGTAGCTGCCCTGAGCTTCAGTTTTCCCGTATGTAAAGTGGGAATGAGGATTCATACCCCCCTGCCAGGCTGCTGTGAGGGTCAAATGAGGTAGCAGAGGCCACAGGACTTGTCCCCAGTGAAGTGCTGTATGGCTGGAGCAGGTAGGTCATTGCTGGCTGGGGAAACTCAAACTCTCAGGCTATCCCCGGGCAGAATGAGGCCTTTGGGGACCTGGAGATCCGTAAACACTTACATGGTATGAATCCTCTGCTAGAGCAAATCCAGGCCAGTGTCTCAGAATGCTGGAGCTGCCAAACTTTCAATCACCTGAATCCTGCTGGTCAGGGGGTCCCCCTGGGTGGGATTTGTGGTGCACATGGAGTCATAGCTGTTCCAAGTTCTCTTGGCTCTCAAGAACCCATCCTCCAGCCCCCCTTATTCTGTAAATCTTCCCCCCTGATTAGCTCCCTGTCTACTTGGGAATTGTATAGAAGGGATGTTAGAAATCGCACACCAATTTGTCCTTCTGTGTCTGGCTTATTTCGTTTAGCATAATGTCTTCAAGGTTCATCCATATTGTAGCATGCGTCACAATTCCGTTCTTTCTTAAGGCTGAGTGAAATTCTATTTGTATGGGATATTAAATCAATATTACACCCCATAATACTTTTAAGTATTATAAATAAAGTACCACATTTTCTGCGTCCATTCATTTGTTGAGGACACTTGAGGTGCTTCCACTCTTGGCTATTGTGAATAGTGCTGCTATGAACATGGGCGTGCGAAAAGAAAGGCCAGTTCTCAGGGGGACAGAAGGACCTCTGGGTCAGCAGGCCAAGCCACGGAAAGGAGCCCACACTTCCCCGCTCCTGTCTCGAACTCCCATTGCCGACTAAGAGGAAATGGCTGGGATGACAGCTAGAAGGACTAAAAGCACTTGTCAGACACATGCATAGAAACAAAAGGAAACACGATGGGATGCTTATTCCATGCCAGGTAACGCACTAACCACACGACACATGTTAACTCCTGAATCCTCACTGTAGCCTTCTGGATAAATGCTATTAACATGCCCATCTGCAGGCAAAGAAAGCAAAGCACAGAGAGGGCAAGTGACCTACTCACAGCTCATCAGCTAGCAAGAGGCGGAGCCAGGATTAGAACTTAGAGCTCCTGCTTCAAGGCTATGCTGGAGACACAGGGACCTCCCCCGGCCCAGGGGAAGGCAGGGAAAATGATTTCATGCCTTGATCTACCCGCACATCTTCCCCAAACAGAGAGAAAGAGGGACTGAGATCGAGCAGTCAGGGATAATCTGCTGGAGACACGTCTGGCCCACCAGGGCTGAAGTCCTGGGGGGCTTGAGAAGCTGAGGGGCCCAAGAGGGAGCTAGAGGGGGTAGCTGGTCCCCGGAGGAGGAAGGGTGTAATTCTGAGGCCTAGAGGATTCCTGGAGGGGGAGCCCTCCTGGCAGCCTAGGTTTCTGTGGGCCCCACTTGCCTTGGAAACCACAAAGCCAAAATGTAAAGGAATCTATTTTCTAAGGAAAACACATACTTACACATTCTGAGTAATTTCCCGTGAAACTAGGGAAAATAAACACAACACCCCAAATGGTTTTTTGCTTACAAATGGTTTCAAGCAAAGAGAAGTGGGAGAAGAAAATATAGGGCCGGGGGAAACTCTCTGCTGGTTCCAAACCTCAGAAACAGCCTGGAGGCTTGAGGGGCCTGGAGGGATGGGGGTACAGGAGAGCCAGGCGTCGGGGTGAGGCTCCCAGACCCAGGGGCTTGCTGGCTCCTCTCCAAGAACTCTGAGCCCACCCTCGGAGGACTGGTGAGTCACATCTCACACATGGAGGGGGTTTGCCAGCTGGAGAGGGAGACCATGGGTCTACAGGCCATAAGCTTCTGACTGGGTTCAAGGGCCAAGTGCATAGTGCGAATTAGCCAGTCAGCGGTGGTGTGGGCAGGATTAAGGTGAAAGCAGGGGTCATGTTGCCATAGATTGGATGGTTAGGGAAGAACCGGCTGGGGAGAGCCTGGGGGCTATGAAAGGACAGTTACGTGGAGGGGGTTAAGATCACAGACATCATTCCAAAGAAACCCTGAAAGCGGAAGTGGGTGGTAGAGGACAGCATCATCGTGGACAAACCACTTCACTTTCTTGGACCTCTCTGTCTCCCCTGTAAAACAATGGGTGCGCTCTACTTTCAGAGACAGAAAGTAGAACGGTGGTTACCAGGGGCTGGGGGGAGGGAGGAATGAGGGGTTTATTGTGTAGAGTTTCAGTTGGAGATGATGAAAAAGGTCTGGAGAGGAGTAGAGGTGATGGTCGCACAAGAATGTGAATGTACTTGATGCCCATGAACAGTACACATACAAATGGTTAAAAGGGTAAATTTTATGTTTTGTATATTTTACCACAGTAAAAAAGGCAGAAATAAAAAAATATATATCAATAATAATTAAAAAATTTTCCTTTCAACACCCTCTGAGAGGGATACTGATAAGAAGGTGCTCATCCCTGTGGGGCGCATGAAGGTGAGATAGTCTTCCTGGAGGGACTTTAGGGCAAAAGATAGATTCATAGACAATAAACCACAGTGCAAGGCATTCAGGACTCATTCTGGTATTGAGAACTAATTCTGGGGGAGCCCAGGGGAAGTTAGAAAGTCTGTTTGGAACAGGATGGTGACATTTGAGCTGGGCTTTGAAGGATGAGTAGGAGTTTTCTGCTCAGGCTGATGGGACAGATGAGTAAAAGTGAAGTTAAAGGGTTGAGGGACATTAATTCATATGTGTGGCTGGACTGTGGGAAGCTGGGGGAGGTGGGGGAAGTGATACTGGAAAGGGAGATTGGGGTCAGATTGTGAGACCTCTGGGGGCCACGCCAGGACAGTTGACACCTCTGAAGTTCTGTTGACCAGACTGATGGCTGAAGTGAAAACACCTCCTCTCTCCTTGATCCAAAAATACTGCTCTCCTGGGCCTAAAAGAATGCAAGCTTTTTTGTTTGTTTTGTTGTTTTTGTTTTATACAGGACAATTCCAGGTACCAGGACAAGCTTGTGGGTGATGTTTAGGGGACATCCAAGTCTTTGTTATCTGTCATCCCAAAGGTATTCATGGGCTGCCTGATCCCCACTTGGCCATTGTTTCTGAGGGTCCTGCTCCAGAAGCCTGTTCCTTCCTGGGTTCCTTAGAGATGCCTCCTCTGCTTTCTCAGAATTCAGCAAGGCCTGCTTCCTCCAGGACACCCTCCTGGGCTAAGCCAATGGCACTGAATCCATCTAAGTCCCGTCACGTTAAGCTGTCATTCTCTTAGGGAGAAGGGTGTGGGAATGAGAGGCCTAAACTCTGGGCCGGAGGGGCTGGGTGGGCTCGAATCCAAACTCTGCTACCCAGCAGCTGTGAGAACTTGGGTGAGTGATGGGGCACCATGCCTGTTTCCTTGTATGTGAAATGGGGATCATACTTCATTTGCCAGTTGTACTGATGACGACAACCCCTGCTCATTGTGTTAGGGTGCTTCGTGCTTACACAGCTGTTTCCTGGCCACAGAATGGGCTGTATCCGGAATGGCTCCGGTAAAGGAAAACTCTCCTAACAGGGTATTTCTAAGCTTCCCCAGGTGGAGGCTGCGGTGGGAGAGGTTGATGCAAATCAGTGTGGCTGTAAGAGCAGCTCCTGACCTCAGCTCGGCTTCTGGGACTGGGCCTGACAGTTGTAACCGGCCCACCTCATTGCTTTTAACCTTCTCCCCTGGCCAGCTTCCCTGGGGGAGCTCTCTGGGGTCCACAGACATTCTAGGAAGCAGCCTCATGTCACAGAGATGCGCTATCTCCTCCTTCCTGGACCGGAGGCCTGGCTGCTGGTGACGTGTGTGTGGCTCTCCTGGTCCCCACAGAACTCCGCTTCCTCCTAATATGTGACCGTGCATCCATTCTGTATTAACTAGGCACCACCGTTTGTCAGGGGGAGGCCAGGCACTGGGGACAAAGCGCCTCACAGACAGACGGTGCCCTGCTTCAAGGGGCTTTTGTTCTAATGGTCAGTGGTTAGTTTTAAGTGCCAGTCCCTGAGCTCAAACTTCCTTTGCATTATTTCAGGTAATGCTCCCAGCAGGCTTAGTAGGTGGTGTCAGATCTTCTCTTCTTTAGAGAAGCATTATTTTTTGTGATGGGGAGATGCCTAAGTCTACTTGGGGATGTAAGAGGTAGGTTTGGAGGCCCCAGTGATGAGAGCTTCCCCTCCAGTCACCATCCTTCCACTTAGGGGCGTTTTGCCTGAAAGATTTTGATCATTTGAGTGACTCCTCTGGTGCCGGTGACAGGCCCTGTAGACCCCTTGGCACCCTCTCCTGCAGACCCCAGGGGCCTCCACATTAGGTCAGGCCTGGTTAGCTTTCCCAGAGGAAGCCCAGCTCGGAGCCCTCAGCCATATCTCTGATGGAAAGGGTACAGGGAGATAGCGAGCTGGCCAGGTATAGAGGACAAAGGCCAGAGCCGCGCGTGACTCCAGCACTAGGGGAAGAAGGACAGTGGCAACCTGCCAGGGCATCGTATGCATACCTGGCAACTCAGCAGCTGGATGCCCCACTTGGGGGAAGATCACAGGTCGGACCAGGCGTGGGGCTGGGCCACATGGGCCGGTTGCGCGGAAGCCCTGATGCCCCTCTTGTTACCTCCTAATCCCACCTTCTGTTTTCACTTGCTCTGCTTCCTGCTAAATTCTCTTCCCAGGCTAAAAGTTTCCATCTCTGGGCTTGGCCCCAAAGTGAAATTCTTTGGAAACTTTCAGCTGAGTTCATTTAGTTATTGTTGAGTGGGAGAAAGTGGGTGGGGGAGACAATCTGGGTTCTGCTTACTTTTGATACTTCAAATGAAAGCCCTGTGAGACCCAGAACTTGCCCCTTGGCTGTTCAGTTCTCAGCTGGGGTGTTGGGGAAAAATGGTGTAATGGAAAGAGCTTAGGGGAGCGGGCTGGGACCCCTTGGATTCTAGCCCCGGCTAGGATGAGTCCTGCCTCGCCGCCTTGCCAGTTAAGGTGCTTTCTCTCGCTGAACCTGTGCGTTAATTTCTAAAGCTGGATCTTTTGAATAAATCATTTCTAAGGTTCTGCCCTGATGCTGGCTGATCGATGCTTTAGCCCCATGGTACGATTTTTCTTTGAAATGAATCCTGCTTCCTTCCATGTGTGGGCAGTTATCAGAGGGTTCTAGCTTCTGCAGATGCCTGCACAGCCCTGTCAGCCTCCAAATCACAACCAACCATGTGGCTAGACCTCAGAGGTCTCAGGCTTGGCCTGATGGAAGCCAGGCAGCTGGCCCGGAAGGAATGAGCCTTGTTCTGCTCACCCCTCCTCTCCTGTTTGTTTGGTTTTACTTGTGTTCTGCGTCAGGGATGAGCTGGTTGGGAGAAGGGTAAGAAACTTAGAGCCTGGATCCACATATGTTGCTTGGTTTGGGAAATTAAAAACAAAATATTTGGTTGATTTTTGTCCAATAAAGTAATTTTTTAGAAAGACAGGTCGTTGATCTGGACTTAGCTGATTTCTGTTTTTTACCCTAACATAAAAAGGTTAAAAAAAATCAGCCATTATATTAAAAAAGAGGTTTGTAAACTGTTTTTTGGGAATTAAGGTCCAGCCTAGAGGGTCCCTTGCAGGTGGGAGCTGGGAGGTGTAAGTCAGATGAGTGGAGGGTGGCAGGAAAGGGAGAGGGGGGCAGAGGCCACCGTGGGATTTTCAGATCATCAGGAAGTTCTGTGGCTTTGGCACCATTTCGGAGACATATTTGTAAACTGTCTAAAATGTGCAGAAAGAGAGGAAGGGGCTGCAAAGTTCCTCTTCCCCTAGAGACCTTAAAAGCAAGAAGGTTCCCTGGTGTCCCAGGGGTTTCTTAGCAGTCCTGCCTGGAGGCGGAGGGATGGATGGCGTGGCCTCTGGAGGGTATGCTGATGCAACAGGGAGATCGATCAGCCTCTCTGGTGAGTACGTAGGACGACGGCCCCCAGCTTCCTGGAGTGGAGACCTTCCGGCGTCTCTCTCCCCCGGGGGGGAGGGGCCCAGCTCTTTCCGTCTCTTCTCTGTCCTCTCCAGTCTTGGACTGGGAATCTGTTCAGATTATTCCAGAGACCCTCACTCAGTGCTTTTTATGCCTTTTGGATGTTGAGCTGCTCGACGCTGGGAGGGTCCGTTGTTACTGTTCTCACACCTCTTCCCCCTTAGCTCACAGTCCCACTTGGCCCCTGAGATTCTTGTCTACCTTTTAACAAACAGGAGTTTAAATGGCAGATGCGAAGCTATGAGGGGAGATACGTTGGGATGAAAGGTGCCTCTCTTTTACCCTGTGGGCACCTGCCTCTTACCTAGCTCTGAAACGGTCAGTGTTCATCCTTGCCGTGAGCCGAGTAGCTCTTATGTGTGGGGCTCTGTGCTACCCTCTAAGGGTATTATCCACATCTGACAGCTTGGGAAACTGAGGTTTTGGCCCAAAGCCACGACTCTGGTGAGATGCAAAGCAAGCATTGGAATCTAGATTTGTCTGACCCCAAGCCCATGATCTGCACCCACGTGCTCAGCCAGCTCTTGGGGGCCAGTGGTCAGAAGAGTCACCTGCAATTCCCAGTAGCTGTGATGCTGGCTGTGTGCCTGACTGCTGCTAAGTGCTGGATCGCCACATTCAACGCGCTGCTGCTCCGTGCCCAGCTTTGGTACAGTTGACCGACACTGAGAGGGTCCTCAGGTCCCAGCCATCTACCCACCCCGGGGCTGCAGCCGCCTCAGGGCCTCTTGCTGTCAGGGCCCCGGTGTGTTTTCTGTGGCCCTGAGACTCCTCGCCCTAGTGGGCTCCTTCTTCCAGAGAAAAATGTTAAAAATTATATTGTATGACTACATTGGTACAAAGAAAAATATAATTCAGGCTGGATTTATGATTATGTATTCATTTTCATGATATTCAGTTTTGCTTATAATTTTTAAAGAAACTAAGAAAAACACACTTTTCAGGGGTCCCCAGAGTAGCGCGGGCCCTGGGCACAGAGCCTCGTGGAGATGTAGGCCTGCGTGCTGTGCTCTAAGTGGCAGGGTGGGCCTGACAGCCTTGTCTGTGGCTCTAGGGCTCCAAGAATTCCCCTGGGACCCACTGCCACCTGATGTAAAGGCAAACCCCTCTCCTTCAGCCACTTGGCTCCAAGGGTCCAGAAAACCAGGAATGCCTCTGTCCTCCTCCCTCACCCTCTTCCCCACCTCTCGACAGCCTTCCAAGACTGGTAGGGAATCACACTCCAGAGAAAGCAACCTCTCTAGGCCCTTCCAAAATCCCCTGAGTCCCCCTCCCCTTCCCCCCAGCAAAGGTTCTCCGATTTTTGTCTCATTCCCCTTTGGGAATGACTTAACTGCAGTGAACTCAGCAACTCACTGCACACCCTGGGAAAGTCTCTTTTTCCTTCCGTCAGAGGAAGGTGGCAGCTCAGATTCAGGGCTGAATCCTGCAGAAGTGCCTGGGAGGAAGGGGTTGGTGCTCTGGGATTTGGGTCATCCAGTACCCCCCCACCCCTCACCCCCTTGCAGGCTTTGTACCCCGAAGCAGTGCGCCCCAGGGCCTTGATGAAGAGAAACACCTTCCCGGCCAGGCCCAGCCCTACTATGGGTGGGACCCCGAGTGCAAGGTCCATCTAGCGTATGGCTAATATTCCAAAGTCATAAACAGAGCTGCAAACGTGTATGCTCTTTCCTCCTTCCTTGAGAAAATTTCTTTATAACAACCTAGAAGATCGGCTTCTAATTTGGAACTTCAGACTCTTCAGAGTTCTGTCCAAAATCTTCCGGGCAAGGGAGGACTGGTCCTGCCCACCCCACTCAGTGTGCACGTGCGGGGTTGCACCAGCTCCGGCAGCCAAGTTTGGCCACCTCTCAAGCCCAGTTATGTGGGTGCTAGTGGAGGGGTTTGGTCCCGTCTCGAGAGGAGGAGCCCTGGGCAGAAGTCTGGGCAGGGACCCAGAGTGTGGTTCAGAAGGGGGCACTGGGCATTGGGCTAACATAATCCCTTTGCCCCCAGAGCCTTGCCCTGTGCGGAGTGTCGAGTCCCGATTAGGGCCCTTTGAAGAGTGGCCTAGGATAAGGTCCCCGCTCGCCTGGCCCTGAGGGTGGCGCTGTCCTTGGCTGTCCCTGGGATACTCTCTGATGGTCTATTTAGATCCGCTGACTCAGCTTGTAAGAGCTCCTGTTTTAAAAGAAGAGAGCTGCTCTTCGGGCACATGGCCGTGGTGGCCTCGTGATTGATCCCCACATGCTGGAGGCGAACAGAACTCTATTAAAGCCATTTATGAGCAAACTGAAGTCTCAAAAAACAAGCTGAAAAAAGAGGCAAACCCCTAAGGAGAATAGAGCAGCTTCCTCCCTAATATTGATGGCTGTTGGAAAATGTTGATAATTTCGTAATTAGAGCTTTAGTAGGACATTTTGTTTTGTTTTGTCTTTTTAAGGCCGCACCCCGAAGCATGCGGGATCTTAGTTCCTGGACCAGGGATCGAACCCATGCCCCCTGCGTTGGGAGCGTGGAGTCTTAATCACTGGACCGCCAGGGAAGTCCCTCGTAGGATGTTTTTGTGACATACCCACTGCAGTCAAAGTCTACAAGGGCATGAATGACTCCCAAGTTTTACACCAACTCTTCTTACTCTCTAAATCGAGAGAGACATCATGAGTGCTGAGTGGTGAAAGTTGTTGCTTTTTTAATCCATAGCTGAATTATTCGAATCAGGAAAATCCCTTGGTCTGTCATTCTAACCCCCCCATCACCAGTCTGAAATTTCAGCCTTCTTGCATCTTCCCCCCATATGGATGCAAAATGGAGAGAATACCAAACTTCATGCCTGGCTCTTTTCCTCCGGAGGAATGACTTTCCAGTCTCCTTAGCCAATTAAGTCAACTATAATTACTGAGTACTGACCATGTGTGGGCAGCTGGTTGGCACTTTGAGTGCAAGGGGGACTCACACAAGTGTGGTCCTGAACCTCATGTTTACAAAACCTATTTTTTTTTTAAGAGTAAGAAAATGCTTAAATCCCTCTATTGCTTTAAATTTAAATCCAGTGAAGCTTCTTTTAGTAGCCAAGTATTCTCTTCATAATCACTGGTGTGAAAGTTTCTCACAGTCTTCTGTCTGATAGGAGGAAGTGTGACCCTAGGACCGACTCCTTTAAGCAATTGAGAGCCCAAGAGTGTCTAAAAATCTATCACAATGGGCTTGGCTACCAACTCACTGTGTCACTTGGAAAAAAGTCATTTATTTTCTCTGAGACTCAGTTTCCTAACTTATACTGCGAGAGAGCTGACCTAGATGATCCCCAATCTCCCCTCACCCTGACATCCTATGACAAACATTTTCCGAATAGACAATAAGCAGTGTTTTAAACACAGGCCCTGAGGGACTTCACTGTGCTCACCTTGATGCCCACATTGCACTGTCCTGCAACAGAGGTCATCTGGCCTCTCCCTGTCAGCCATCTTAATCTGATCAGCATCTTCTCTCATCCTTGAACTGCTTTGGAAACTGCAGGCAGGATGAGTCCCAGCTGCCAGTGGCCTCTGGGACTTCCCAGATCCCTCTGACTGGAGAACAAAACCCAAAGCTTTCATGATGTTCTCACATCTGTTTTAGCACTTGTCATGGCGCGGTGATCAATCTGCCCCCCCACTAGAATGATCCATTCATTGCACAAATATTTATTGAGAGTCTGGTAGTGCCAGGCATTGTTTTAGCTACAGTAGGGGTATAAAAGGGCCCTAACTTCATGGGGCTTACATTCTAACGGGGAGGGCAAAGGGGGAGAACTACACACACACACACACACACACACACACACACACACACACACACACAATGTGATGTCACTGAGTGATAGGTGTGTGAGAATTAGTAAAACAGATTAAGGGGACAGAGTGTGAAGCAGAAGTGCTATTTTAGCTTGGGTGATCAGGGCAGACTTTCTGGAAGGTGATTTTGAGCAGAGACCTGGAAGACATGAAGGCATGGGCCAAGATATGTGGGAAAGAATAATTCATGGAGAGGCACAGCGAGAGCAAAGGCCCTGAGGTGAGAGAGTGCTGGCTGGGCTCCAGACACAGCAAAATGGCCAGTGCGGCTGAAACTGGGGTGAATGAAGGGCAGACAGTGGACAGGTGGCCGGAGGCCTAGCAGTCAGGTCCCGTAGAGGCCCAATGAGTAGGCTTTTGTTTGAAGTGGGATGGGAAATCTTTTCTTGGCAGGGGGTGGTTTGAAGAAGGGGACAAAACAAATATGATCTGATTTGGGTTTTAAAAGGACCTTTGGGCTGCTGTGTATAGAAGAGACAGAAGTGAAGCAAAGAGAGAAAAGCACGGGGACCATTGAAGAGGTGACTGCGGGAGACCTGGGGGAGATGATGCTGGCTCGGTCAGGGTGGAGGAAGGGAGAAGTGCCTGTGTTCAGGATGTCTGCGTATGGCTCAGACTGTGCGTTAGACACTGAAACAGTATCTGGCACAGAGCAGGTGATCAGATAGGGAAGGAAGGAGAGGGGAGGGCCGTTGTGGGAGGCTGAGAGCCTGGAGAGCAGTGCAGGGCACTCACTGCACCAGAAAGCTGGCCTCTGAGCCTCTGTCCGCATCTCCCACACCTCTTTTGGTTGCCCTGATGAGTATGGAATAGAAATACCCTGCATGGATCCCACCTGGCAGCTTCCATCCCTAAACCTATTGTTTTGTCTGTCTAGGACCCCTTCCTTCTTGGGACAGTGCTTCCTTCTCTTGGGATCTGTGTCCCTGACGCCCACCACCTTAGCATCACCTGAGATTTGCTTGCTCATGGAGATCCTCACCTGTTGCAGCCACACCTGCAAGGATTGCCAGTGATCCCCTTCCCTGGGATGAGTCTGGGCTCCAGCATGGCCTCCGTCACTCCTGCCATGGTGGACCTGATCCGTGGAGGGCCTCATCTCCCCCACTCTGGTCTCTGATGAAGTTCGCACAGCAGAGTGTGGCATTTGGCTTCACCAGCGACTCCCCCAGGATGCCAAGTGATGCGACAACCCAGTAGTGTCGGGGAGGTAATGCCCTGTGTGAACAACTTTGACCTACGAGAGACAGGAGATGGGAGGGATTCGGCAGACACATTTCTCTCCCTCTTGCCGTCTGATCACTGTCCTTAGGTGCAGTGATGATGCCTCACATGTGTCAAGTCGTCCGGCGTGATGAGAGGCAGGCGTGGCCTTCCATGACGCTGTGCACAACTTGGTAATGCATCCCTTGTACCTGCTTCCTTACCTTCCTTTTCCTGACCTCTCACTGCCTTGAGATTTCACCCCTGATGGACGTGATCACGTAAGGGGTGCCTCAGGCCTTATTTTCTTAGTTGCCCCCAGTCATGTGGTTCTAGTGGGCTCTGTCAACCAGTTCCTGGTCCCTTGGCCACAGAGGAAGGCACATGTCCCCGGCTAGCCAGTAGAAGTCCTTACCTGCGTCTTTTCAATTCAGACTGAAAGAGCAACCGTTGTTCTGGCAATGAACCTGAAGATGTGAGCCTGGCGCTGCTGGGGACCATTCCCAGGGAACGTGGAGGAAAACCGTCCGGGGGAAGGAAGCCAGCAATGAGAGGACTCTGGGTGCCATGGCTCCTGAGATCCAGCTGCATCCCTGGTTTGCCCACAGTTTCCTTCTGTGAGGCAGTACATTCCTCCTCTTTCCTGGCTGGTTTGAATTGGATTTCTGTCATCTGCTGTACTAGTCAGGGGCCAGAGAGAAAACAAAAACCACTCTGAGTATTTTACAGGGAGATTTGAACACAGGGAGTTGGTTACACAGAGTGGGGACAGCTGAGAAACCAAGCAGGGATGAATGGCACCGGGAAGCTTTTAACACCCCTGGGGCTGGAGGGGTCTGGGGTGTGACATTACTGGCAACCAGGATGGGGGTCCCCTGGCAGAAGCTAAAACCGTGGGCAGCCCGTGTGGTGGGAGCTAGCTGCAGAGTGAAGGCTGCTTGAGATCTACCCAAAGCAGAGAGGGAGGGGTAGAAATAGTGTGGCCCCCACTTCCTTCTGCCCCTCAGCCTCTGTCGTGCCTTCCATGTCAGAGCTGTCCCCGAGTCAGAGGACAAGGGAGTCTCGGAACATGATTTCCAGCAACGTGGAGCAGAGCAGAGAGGGGACAGAGGGTGGGGAGCAAACAGGCAAATGACAGGCACACTGGTGGTTGAAGAGTCGGGTTACTGTGTGTGCTTTTTATTTTTATGTTTTACTGGTGCACAGTTGATTTACAATGTTGTGTTAGTTTCAGGTGTACAACAAAGTGACCCCGTTATATGTATATATGTATTCTTTTGCAGATTCTTTTCCTTTATAGGTTATTACAAGATAGTGAATATAGTTCCCTGTGCTATACAGTAGGTCCTTGTTGTTTATCTATTTTATATCTAGTAGTGTGTATCTGTTAATCCCAAACTCCTAATTTATCTATCCCTTCTCCCCCTTTCCCCTTTGGTAACTATAAGGTTGTTTTCTATGTCTATTTCAGTTTTGTAAATAAATTCATTTGCATCGTTTTTTTTCTAGATTCCATGTATGATATCATATTGTATGATATCTGTCTTTCTCACTTCACTTAGTTAGATAATCTCTAGATCCATCCATGTTGCTGCAAATGGCATTATTTCATTCTTTTTATGGCTGAGTAATAGTCCATATATACACCACATCTTCTTTATCCATTCATCCGTCGCTGGACATTTAGATTGATTCCATGTCTTGGCTATTGTGAATAGTGCTGCAATGAACATTGGGGTGCATGTATCTTTTTGAATTAGAATTTCCCACTGTGTGTGCTTCTGACTGTGAACCTCAAGAATCCCCGTCTGCAGGAAGAGCACTGTGCCATTTCCTAGAAGCTCCTCACAAAGAACTGCTGGTGGTAGCGATTACCATGGCCGTCCCTGAGAAGTCCTGCTCCCTTGGAGGAATACGTTGATTCTCCTCGGACATGTTTTAATGCCTTTACACCCATGTGGGGAATCCACAGGAAGTTGATGTCTTTATTTAGGGATTCAGTTGAGTCCCAGAGAGAACCAGGTATACCTTCAGAATTTCTATAGCCAATAATCTCCTTCCAGCACAGCTAAGGTACGAGTCTACTGAATTCCAGCTCAGAGGCTGATCAGAGCTGTCTGAGCTGTGCTGGGTGCATCTGGAAGTTTCTCTAGTGTCCAGTCTAAGTCCCTGTATTGTCAGATCACCCTTGGGAGACCTGGGAGGAGACTGTCCCCTGTGACCTAGAAGATAATTTAGGATATTGAAAAAAGGGGGAAAAAGAAAGATTTTTGAATGTGAACTGAGCATGGACTTAGTGAATTCTGATGATGTGGCAAAGGAGGGGCCGGGATGGGGGTCATGTGAGGGATTTTCAGACTCCAGAGTGACCGGAATGACTAACTGGAGGTTGTCCAGGCAGTGGGGTTTGAGGTCCAGTTGTGCTCAGCAAAGAGGTTCCTAGGAACCTAATGGGGACAATTTGGGGTTTTGCAGATCATCTGAACCAAGGGTGTTGCACATATGTTGGAGGACATGCAGCTCCCTATACGTCTATATTTTAAAGTAAATAAAAGGCTCTCTGAGCAAACCACACAGTATTGGATGGATTCAGATTCCAGTTCGGAAGCCTCTGCCTTCTGGCTTTACAGGAGCCTGTGGTGACCACTCGGGCTGGGAGTCCGGGTTGCTGGGTCAGCTTCTGGCTCCCGCCGATGATTCACTGTAGCTCCTGTGGATGGGCAGCCTGCCGCGCCTGGGCCTCAGTTTTGCCCTTCTGTGAAACAGGCAGAGGGGCCAGTGGGTGCCGCGAGAACAGATGGAATTTTAGCTCAGTATTATGGGTTGAGTTGTGTCCCCCCCGCCCAGTTCATATGTTGAAGTCCTAACCCCCTGGTACCTCAGAATATGGCCTTATTTGGAGGTAGGGTCTTTACAGAGGTAATGAAGTTAAAATGAGGCCATTAGGTGCTAATCCAGTATGACTCGGGTCCTGATAAAAAGGGAGAAATTTGGACACAGAGACACACGTAGAAGGAAGATGCTGTGAAGACGGCCATCCGCAAGCCCAGGGGAGATGCCTGGAACAGATCTTTCCCTCAAGGCCCTCAGAAGGAACCGACACTGCCAATACCTTGATTTTAGGCTTCTAGCCTCCAGCTCAAGCAAGGTGATACACTCTGTCTCCTGTCTCTTCTCACCGTAAAGGTGTCAGGGGAATCCCTGCTCCCTTTTTTCTTCCCCATCTTCTTTCCCCACACCCACTTCTATGTCACGATAATAAGCTCAGTTCAAAGTTCTATACTACTTTTATCTAAAAAATTTATTGTCGGGACTTCCCTGGTGGTGCAGTGGTTAAGACTCCGTGCTTCCACTGCAGGGGGCACGGGTTCGATCCCTGGTCGGGGAATTAAGATCCTGCATGCTGCACAGCACAGCCAAAATAATTTTTTTAATTGTCACTCATATGCCTTCAACACTGCAAGCTTCCATACCCCTTGAGTATAAAAGGAAAATGGCTCTTCGTTGGTGTCAAGGGTCAATTCACCACAGCAATACAAGTGCAGTCAATGGGATGGAGCGGAGCCATTGGGAGGGGCCACCTGTCGGGTAGGGGGAGATGAGGCAGTAGGGATGGTTGGGAAGGGAGGATGTCACCACTTCTTTCCCAGAAATCTGGTTAAGAAGTGGGCCACAATCTCTGAGGCTTGAGTAAAGGGCAGTACTACTTGAAGACAGAGTGGATGGAATGACTCCCATGGGGCCTTGAAGACTAGTTCCCAAGTCTGGGTACATCAGATTACTTGGAGAGCTTTAAAATTTTCCCACCCCCTTTTATGTTAGTGAAAATGCAAAATACCACAGAAAGCATCTTTGCACCTACAGGTTTAGCTGAGATGAAACGGTACAGGTAGAATTAAAAGCACCTGTGTATTTCTCTCATTTTCAGCCTGGCAACTTTAAACGTCACATAGATTCGCAGCCCTAACTCAGGCTACTAAACCAGAATCAGCAGAGGTGGGGCTCAGGACTCTGTGTTTCACGAGTTCTCCTGGTGGTTCAGTGCAGGCAGAGGGACAGAGCACACCTATGGACGGAGCCAATGCTGGGATTACATCTGAGAGCCCCCAGACCCTCCATCCAGGACCCAGCTCCACACACCTGCATGCTGGGGCCGGCCTGTGGGGATGAAGTGGGCCGGGGGGTAACTGGGACTGAAGTGGCTCAAAAGTCAGAGGCTGCTGGCAGCCATGAGCTGGGTGACATTTGTGGGGCAGAGAAAGGCCAGAGTGGAAGAGAGGTCAGGGGCAGTAACTCCCAGGGGAAAGAGAATGGAGGTCACCCTTGTATCAGGATCCGGGGAAATGAGTCAGCCATCTCCCACATCGATTTCTAAGACTAGATTCTCTTCCTGTTAGATGGGAACTAATGTCTAACCTCCTTTCCCAGCTGTCCTATTTTCAGCCCTTTTCTTTCTTCCCCAGTTATATGGTCATGGGCAAGTCACCTTGAACCCTAATTTCCACCTCTCCAAAGTGGAACTAATATTATCTTTCTTATTCTGTTTGATAGCATGGTCATTAGATTCAAATTAACTGATGTTTATGCAAGTACTTTCAAACGGTAAGGCGTTCAGTCCTATCCATCCTTCAGTGTCAAGACTGAACATTGTCTCCTCTGTCCCGCCACCCTGGACCCCACCCCACCTTTCTCTGCGGGGCCAGAAAGAATCGCGTTGTTTCCTCCTTCTTTCAAGGATCACATCACAGTCTCCTTTAAGGTGTAATTGTTTGCTTTCACATCTGTTTCACTCACCAGACTGTGTGAGCCCCAGAAGGACAGGATAAACGTTTCATTCAGGACTGCATCTCCAACAATGGAGATTGCCTGCCACAGGACAGGCGATTGGCAAATGTGTTTTGCATTGAGGAATGAAGACTTTAGGCGGAGTGTGCCACTGATCAGTCCCCAGCAGGCTGCAGAGCCGTGCTTCAAGCGGGTCCGGGCCTGGGTGGGGACAGCAAGCGCAGGCTTCCGCGTTGCAGCTGAACCCGCAGGAGGCCCTGCTTCTAGTTTGTCTTCAGCCAGTGCCGTGGCTGCTCGAGCTCCAGCCAGCTCCCCTCCAGTGCCTCCTGCCTTCCAGTCTGTTGGGACTACGGAGCAGTTGACTTGTGTGTCCATTTCAGAAGGCAAACATGTAATTTCAGGTCATGCCCGGTGCCATTTGGAAAGAAGCTCAGGTTTCCCTAAGTGGAAACAGCATGCTCTGAGAGTAATTACGGGCCGGGCGGCATGTTCTGGAGTGAGACCCAGCATTTATAAGCGAAGGTTACCCTTTCAGCCTAGTGACAGGAGAACCCAGGGAGGACACCATCAGTCCCAGTTAACCCCTGTAGTATCCCAGCAGAGCCTGCACCATCCCCGGCACAGGGATATCTGCCAGGATTCTGGCCCCTGGTTTCCAACGGACTCTTGGATCACTCTTTTCCATGTTAAGACCTCAGACACAGAATATGACAGTTCCCTCATTAGGAATGGTGGGACCTTGGACAATCATATCCTGTTCAATTTCATGAGGAGGTTGAGCTAGTTGGCTTCTGACCAGTTGTGTGCTGGTGAAAGTTTAACACTAGTTCTCTGGGGGAAAAAGGCCTTGATCTGTAGCATCTGCTCATCTCTGTGGTGTCAATACTCCCACCCTGGCAGATTTCAATGTTAAGCCATTGAACGCAGACTTGGAAAGATTTGCTACGTCCACTGTTGAGAGCCAGCCCCGCACATCGCTGCTTCTGACTCTGGCACCTGCAAGGCTCTGCCGCTGTTATCCAGCTGTGTGTTACCCAATGTTCATCTGCCATGCACCTGTGCAGGTATACCCAGGGCTGCCTACATAATTTGTGGGTCCCAGGGCAAAGTGAAAACGTGGGCCCTTTATTCAAACAGCAGGAAAATAAGTACCATGAGAGATACTAAAACATGAAGTTCTCAAGGTGTTTTCTGTTTTTTTTCTTTTTTTAAAGTTTTCTCTCTCATTTAATTAAAAAAAAATTTAACTGTAGTTGATTTACAAAATTGTGTTAGTTTCAGGTGTGCAGCTTCAGATTCTGTTGCATTTTAGGTATTATAGGATATTATAGGATATTGAATATAGTTCCCTGTGTTATACAGTGCTATACAGTAAATCCTTGTTTATCTATTTTGTATATAGTGGTGTGTATCAGTTAATCCCATACTCCTAATTTATCCCTCCCCCTCCCCTTTCCCCTTTGGTAACCATAAGTTTGTTTTCTATGTCTGTGAGTCTATTTTTGTTTTATAAATAAGGTAATTTGTATTATTTTTTTAAGATTCCACATATAAGTGATAGCATATGATACTTGTCTTTCTCTGTCTGACTTACTTCACTTAGTATGATAATCTCTAGTTGCATCCATGTTGCTGCAAATGGCATCATTTCATTCTTTTTATGGTTGAGTAATATTCCATTGTATGTATGCACCACATCTTCTTTTCCATTCATCTGTCGATGGACATTTAGGCTGTTTCCATGTCTTGGCTATTGTGAAGAGTGCTGCTATGGACATTGGGGTGCATATATCTTTTGAAATTAGAGTTTTTGTCTTTTCTGTATATATGCAAGGGACAGGGGGAATGCTACATCATATGGAAACTCTATTTTTAGCTTTTTAAGGAACCTCAAGACTGTTTTCCATAGTGGCTGCACCAATTTACAGTCCTGTCCATGTCAAGGTGTTTTTAATTTTCTACTTAATGTAGTTCTAAGTAAATGAAAATTTAAAAATTAAACCATTAGCATGAATTTTATAGTTATATTGTACAATGCCAGTCTGAGATGAAAGTATAAGAGTGTTTAACTAGTGGAACCACCACAATTACACAGTCTTTATTCATAGCTCACATGTGAATAGTGGAAACTCTCACAGAACAAACCCTACTGTTTTTATTGTACCTCTCGATGTGCCCACTTTCTAAGAGCTCTCCCTACCTTCCTTCAGCTTACTGATGAGGAAGGAAAGATGGAAAGGAAAGAGGTCTATGAATTGTCCTGCCTTCCCCATTCCTTGGCTTTTCATGTTTCCTAGAAGACATTTCCTTCTCTCTGTGTTCAAAGCAAGTTCTGGTTTGAATGGAAGACGTAGCTTGTCGAGGCTGTCAGCCCCCATGTCACTTAGTTGTTGGCATAATGCGCTTGCTCATACTCACTCTGAGTTTTGCTGAGCTGCCATACAGAGTGTGTCCACCGGGATTCTGTGCTCATAGGAATTGCAAATGCTATATGCAAATGGAGAGGCAAAGAATGGTGGCCAAGCATTATGCCCATGTCTTCTCTGCTCACACGCACACCCCAGTGTCCCACTGGGCTTCACCAGCAAAACACAAACATAAAATTATTAAGAATTTCAAATTAAGAATTTTTCCAAAGAGGAAATGCAGATGGCCAACAGGCACATGAAAGGATGCTCAACATGGCTAATCATCAGGGAAATGCAAATCAAAACCACAATGAGATGTCACCTCACACCTGTCAGAACGGCCATCATCAAAAAGAACACAAATAACAAATGTTGGTGAGGACGTGGAGAAAAGGGAACCCTCGTGCACTGTTGGTGGGGATGTAAATTGGTGTGGTCACTATGGAAAACGGTATGAAGGTTTCTCAAAAAACTAAAAATAAAACTACCATACGACCCAGCAATTCCACTCCTGGGTATATATCTGAAAGAAACAAAACCACTAATTCAAAAAGATATGTGCACCTCAGTGTTCATAGAAGCATTATTTACAACTGCCAAGATATGGAAGCAACCTAAGTGTCCATCAACACAATGGAATTCTACTCAGCCATAAAAAGAATGAAATTTTGCCATTTGCAGCAACATGGATGGACTTGGAGGGAAGTGAGATAAGTCAAGTGAAATAAGTCAGGCAGAGAAAGACAAATACTGTATGATATCACTTACATGTGGAATCTAAAAATACTACAAACTAGTGAATATAACAAAAAAGGGGACTCACAGATATAGAGAACAAACTAGGGGTTACCAGTGGAGCGAGGGAAGGGGGGAGGGGCAATATGAGGTGGGGGGTTAAGAGGTACAAACTATTAGGTATAAAAATAAGCTACAAGGGACTTCCCTGGTGGTACAGTGGTTAAGAATCTGCCTGCCAATGTAGGGGACACAGGTTTGATCCCTGGTCCGGGAAGATCCCACATGCTGCGGAACAACCAAGCCTGTGTGCCACAACTACTGAGCCCATGCACTGCAACTACTGAGGCCCACGCACCTAGAGGACACGCTCCGCAACAAGAGAAGCCACCGCAATGAGAAGCCCGAGCACTGCAACGAAGAGGAGTCCCCGCTCGCTACAACTAGAGAAAGCCCGTGCGCAGCAGAGAAGACACAACGCAGCCAAAAAGAAAAAAATTGAAAAAAATAATAAGCTACAAGGATATATTGTACAACACGGGGACTATAGCCAATACTTTATAATAACTATAAATGGAGTATAACCTTTAAAGATTATGAATCACTATATTGCATACCTGTAATCTACATAATATTGTACAGCAGCTATACTTAAAAAAAAAAAAGAATTGCAAGACGGTGACAGCAGACTGTCAAACCCTCCGTGGAGCACTTCCGAGCTCAGAGACCCCATGTGCTTGCACAGGTCGCACATCTAGGAACGGGATGTGGGGGGACCATTGCTTATGTCTGTGGTCGCAGATTTACTGGTGAGGTTCTGATGCAGTGTGGGGTGGGATGAGAGGGACCCTGGGAAGTCCTTATCTTAGGGCCACCTCGTGTTTCTGCCGCAGAGGATCAATCCACCTCAATCTGAAAAGCACTGCTGCAAAGAAAGTAAACTTTGGAGAAAAAGGAGGAGACCATAGGCCTGGCAGAGAACTAGGGCTCAAGAAATCTTTGTTAAATGAATGAATGCGTGAATGAATTAGAGGATTTGAAAAGCCTGGAGTCGTTCGGGAGAGGTTTTAGGGAGAGGTCAAGTCTGAGTTTCCCGTTCAGTCCTATGTACCCCATTTCTTCCCACCTTATAAATGAATTCCCAGCACTGATCCCAGTGCTGGGGAGTGGAGGAGTGCCGCTCATGCTTGTTGAATGACTGAGGGACCAGAGGGCACCCCATGTCTCCCACGACCCTGATCCCAGCTACTCGTGGTCAGCTGAGGGCGGAGGGGGATAAGGTCTCAGAGCTCTCTCCTAGTCACGCTGGCTTCACAGTCACCAGGGGTCTTGAGCAAGACCCTTTCTGTGCAAATCCAGCCAGGCTCTACCGGGGGCTCTCAGGGCTGCAGGAAGGTGGCACGGGGAGTCGCAGAGCCCGGAGGAGGAGCGGGGTTTGAGGAGACGGGCCCACACTTTGGTTCTGGGTCCCCTTCAAGGTCTTTAGAGAAATGCTCTTACCTGCCTCCCTCACCTGTTCCTGTGTCTCATCCGGGAAAGTCAGGAGCTAAATTCCCATGGATTTGGCTGTCTGGGGCACAGAAATGCCACCTGGGTCAAATGCCTGCTCCTTGCCCTCCAGCTGGAAGGCTCCACTCCCTTTTCTTGGAACTCCCAGAGCCTTTCATCTGTACCACTGTCTCTAAGACACTTGTCACAGCCAACCCTGTGACTTGGGTGGCATTTGTTCTCCTGGTGAGTAGGACCGGAGTGATTTATCTCTGTGCACCTTTCTACACTCTCACCCCAAGTGTCTATTTAGCACCGAGATGCCTGGGTCTGGCTTGCAACACACCCAGAGCTGGAATGAAGGCTGGAAGGTCTGTGTCCTGTGATTCTAGCGCAGGGCAAGTGGGCGGCTGGGCTTGTGAGGCTCTCCCGATGGCAAAGGGGTCATTCATCAGGTCTCACGGTGCAGCGCCAATGCATGTCCACAGGTGCCGCGGCGTGGGGGCAGGAGCGGTCCTGAGCAGGTCAGCTATTTTCTGAGCTGGGCTGGAAGAGGCTTGTTGAAAGGCACATCCTGTCCCCAGTGGCTCTCCATGTGGGAGGGGATCCAGTCTCGACAAAGAGTGGAGGTGAGACCATAGGGACAGGGTCCATGGTGAAACTGGAGCTGCTAGGGGGGCCTGCCATGCAACCAGCTGAGTCCAGTTTCATCACCTGTCGAAGGAGACTAATAATTAGACAACAGAAGAAGGATGCAGAGGATCTGGTGGCCTCCCATGTCCACTTTTAGCATCCATGATCTCTGTCCTGACTCCCTTTGCCTCATGTCTCCTGGGTCCTCATTCAACCCCCCTCCTCCATGGGGATCCATCCAGCAAAGCTTGAAGAGGCCAGGCTCTCCCCTTCCTTTACTCGTCTCCAGTCAGAACTACGATAATTACAAGTACTATTTAGTGGACACTTACTGTGTACCCTACATTTTACTAAGCTCTTTCATGCACTAACCGATTGAATCCTCATGGTAACCCAGTGAGTTAGGCATTTCCATCTTCCCCATTCTCTAAATGAAGAATGGAAACTCAGAGAGGCAAAGTAACTTACCCAAGGTTGCACAGCTAGGAAGCTGAGGAGTTGGGTCTGAAAGGTTTGTCTGACATCACGGTTGGTGGTCTTTGTCACCACACTCCACCAGCTTCCTGAACTACTTCTCGAATTCTGGAGCTGCAGATCCCTGTTGGTGTCTGGCTGGCTGATTTTGAAACCATTTGGAGATAAGGGGTCAGGCACTTAATGTGTTGGCCTTTGGCATTTTTTTTCTTCTTTTAAATTTCCTTTTTTCTTTTTCATCTTTATTGGAGTATAATTGCTTTACAATGGTGTGTTAGTTTCTGCTTTATAACAAAGTGAATCAGTGATACATATATATATGTCCCCATATCTCTTCCCTCTTGTGTCTCCTTCCTCCCCTCACTTTTCTGGCAGGCCACGTGGGCAGCCGTGTGACCTGTCAGCCTGAAGCTCCGTCTGGGGGCTGGCTGTGTCCTAGTGGGCAGATTGCTTCACCTCTGTGCTTGGGCTTTCTTATCTGTGAGGCGGGGTTGCCGTGTCCGTTCTACTTACTCCTGCAGGGCTGCTGTAAAAACCCGAGTGGGAAATGCTTTTAATATAACTGAACATATATGAAGTTGCCATTGGCTACAGGGTTGTGAATTAGACCCTGAAGTGATCATTTGAAGGTTTCTACCTAGAGGAAAAGGCAGTTTCACAGAAATATACTGAACACTCACTATTAGGTTATTGGTAAACCCTGGCGAGATCAGGGTGCAGAGCAGTTATGAACTAATGGCACACTTGTGTGTCATATTTGACCTATAGTATATGTGTGCTTCTGTTGTAAAGGATAAGCACATTTTCTTTTAGCCTAAGTAAGGTATTATGACTTGATAAAAGGCAAACTTTCATGCGGGTTATACAAAATAAAGAGTTGATGCAGCTCTGGTCCCTGGTGGAAATTTATGCACATTCTTATTTCTTCATGGATATTAATTAAATAAACTGGGAGTAAATTACTGTCAGCTGGATCCCTGTGAAGGCCTGTGGAGAGGGATGAATGAGCTCTGGGACCACCGTGGGGCTGGCTTATGGGCAGTGGTATCCCCCTCCCCCCAACATCCCCCAAGGATGTCCAGGTGAGGAACACTTCACTCTTTGCAACCATGCTTTTCTTTTTGTTTTTAATTCAACAAACATTTACTGAGTGCCCATCACCTGCCAGACACTGTTTTAAAAAACAGCTTTATTGAGATATAATTGCACACAATAAACTGCATGTATTTAAGGTGTACAATTTGGCAAATTTTGACACATGTATATTCCTGTGAAACCACTACCATAATCAAGTTATAAATATGTTCATAATCCCCCTGCAATCCCCCTGCTCCTCTCCCCCCTGCAATCAATGATCTGCTTTATGTCTCTATAGGTTAGTTTGAATTTCTTAGAATTTTATACAAATGGAATAATCCATTATATGTACTCTTGTGTGACTTCTTTCACTCAGCATACTTATTGTAGGATTCATGCATGCTGTAGTGCATAGCGATAGTTCATTCTTGGTAATTGCTAGTAGCATGCCATTGTATGGATATACCACAGTTTGCTTATCCATTCACCTGTTGAAAAGTTGTTACAAGTTTTTGGCTATTACAAATAAAACTGCTATGAAAATCCATGTACAAGTCTTTGCATGGGCATATGCTTTTAGTTCTCTTGGGTAAATACCCAAGAGTGAAATGACTGGATCGTTGGGTAGATATATATTTAATCTTTAAAGAAACTGCCAACAGCTTTCCAAAGGGCTTGTCCTATTTTACAAAACCACTAGCAGTTTAGGAGAGTTCCAGTTCCTCCACATCCTCATCAACACTTGATATGGTCAATCTTTTTTTTTTTTTTTTTGCGGTACGCGGGCCTCTCACTGTTGTGGCCTCTCCCGTTGCGGAGCACAGGCTCCTTACGCACAGGCTCAGCGGCCATGGCTCACGGGCCCAGCCACTCCACAGCATGTGGGATCTTCCCGGACCGGGGCACGAACCCGCGTCCCCTGCATCGGCAGGCGGACTCTCAACCACTGCTCCACCAGGGAAGCCCATGGTCAATCTTTTTAATGTTAGCCATTCTAATAGTTGTTCACTGTGTTAAAATATATACTGAGACATTAAAAACGTTAACAGTTTATTTGAGCAAAAATGAATTCGGGCAGCATCACACGGCAAGTGGTTAGGCATGCTCCATCGGTAGGAGTTTGGGACAGACTTTCACAGAAGTAAAGTAAGGAAATTATTGATTGCCTACTGTTTAAAGGCTAGTTGGCTGTTTGTGATTGGTTGTCCTTTAGTGTGGGGATTTTGTAACCTTGAGGCATTTACAGGCTTAGATTTTTTTTAAACTTTTTATTTTATATTGGAGTATAGTTGATTAACAATGTTGTGTTAGTTTCAGTTGTACAGCAAAGTGATTCAGTTATACATATACATGTATCTATTCTTTTTCACATTCTTTTCCCAATTAGGTTGTTACATAATACTGAGCAGAGTTCCATGTGCTATACAGTAGGTCCTTGTCGGTTACCCATTTTAAAAATAACTGTGTACATGTCAATCCAAACTCCTTAACTATCCCTGCCCCCCCCCCTTTTCTTTCATAGGCTGCTAGGTCATTAGAGCCACCTGAGTCTAATGGACTCCTTCCCTTCCATACCAGACTATACCTCCCATACAATAATAACAGGTGATATGTCATTGTGGTTTTAATTTGCACTTCCCTAATGACTTATGACATTGAACTTCCTTATTTGTCATCCATGTATCTTTTTTGGGGAGAAGTGTCTGTTCAAACTTTTGCCCGTTTTTTAAAAATTGGGCTGTTTATTCTTATTATTTAGTCTTGAGAGGTCTTGATAGAAATCTGTATTGAAGTTGTTTGACAGATAAATAATTTGTAAATATTTTCTCTCAGTGTGTGGCTTATCTTTTTATCCTGATTTTGAAGGACAAATGTTTTTAATTTTGATGAAGCCCAGTTTATCAATTTGTTCTTTTATCGCTTGTATTTTTGGTATTGTGTTTTAAGAAATCATAAAAATTTCCTTCTATATTTTCTCTGTATATGGTTTTATAGTTTTGTATTTTACCTGTAGGTCTATAATTCATTTTGAGTTAATCTTTTTTATCTGGTGTGAGGTACTATTCCTGCTGCTCCCCATTCCTTTGGGAGATTAATTTTCCATCTGGTTTTATTTTCTTTCTGACTGATGGACTTTCTTTAACATTTCTTCTTGTACGAGTCTGCTGGTTGGTAATGGATTCTTCCAGGTTTTTATGCTTGAAAACATCTTTATTTCATCCTTTTTTTTGAGGAAAGATTTTCACTAAGTATAGAATTCCAATTTTTCCTTTCAATACTTTGAAGGTGTTGCTCTACTGCCTTCTCATGTGACCTGTTTGGGATGAGACACCTGCTCACATTTTGATCTTTGTTACTTTGTTTATAATGTGTCTGGTTTTCTCTGACTGCTTTTAAAGTCGTCTCTTTATCACTGGTTTTGAACAATTAATTCTGTGGGTGTTTTTCTTCACATTTCTTTTGCTTCACATTTATTGGGTTCCCTGGCTTTGTAGCTTTCACTAAATTTGGAAAATAGCCAGGATTTTCTCAAATTTTTTTTTCTGTCATCTCCCCCCCCCCCCGCCCCCGCCCAATTCTATGACATCAGTCGTACATGTATCAGGCTGCTTGAAGGTGTCCCATAGCTCACTGGTGCTCTGCCCATTTTTCGTAAACTATCTTTTCTCTCTCTGTGTCCTTTTGAATAGTTCTTATTGCTATGTCTTCAAGTTTACTAATCCTCTTCGGCAGTGCCTGATTTCCCATACATACTAACTAGTGTATTTTTCATCTCAGACATTTTAGTTTTCACCTTTAGAAGTTTGATTTGAGTCTTTTAAAATATCTTGCATGTCTACACTGGACTTTTTACACATTTATAACACAGCTATAGTAACTGTTTCAATTTCCTTGTCTGCGAATTCTAACATCTGTGTCAGTTCCCGATTGGTTTTGGTAAGTTGATTGATCTCATTATGGGTAATAGTTTCCTGATCTTTTGAATGTGTCAGTGTAGAAGTCACCTCAGTCATTTCTTCACTGGAGCCTTTGAACCAATAGATTAGATGTTGGAATCTAGTAGTCAGAATGCTGAATCCAGTCTCTGGATGTGTTTTTTTTGTGCACAGTGTTTTAAAAATGATCTCACCAGTTTCTTACACTTAAAAACCAAGAGATCTCCTGCAAAACCATGGATTCCTTTAAAATAAAAAAAGTCAGGATATCTTGCAGCATGGCTGCCGTTCCTGCTGGGAACAAAGAGCTAGAGAGTGACCACCCTATTTAGATGGATGGGACGTTTTGATAGCCCCTTCTATTTACATCCCCTAAATGTGTGCATTTTAGTTTGAGTAGCTGTTGTCTCAGTTCAGTTTTTCAGAAGCAGCTCCTGAGACTAGTATTAGTGCATGAATGATTTATTAATGAGGGGCTCCTGGTACAAACTTGAGAGGGAGTGGGGCATGCAGGACAGAGGAGAGGGAGGAATCAAGCAAGCGTGAAATTTCAGGCAAAGATGCATGGGGGAGAATTTTCCTTGATCCCTCTGAGGAATGAGGGAGTGACATGTATGCCTCAGAGTTTGTCCCATCTAGCGGTAAGGGACCCAAACTTTCATACTTCCTCCTCAGTTAGTCAAATAGTTTCCCTTTCACCTGGCAAGATGGGCAAAAAGGGAAGGGCAGTAGGGCTGGGCATCTGCATTGCCAGTTCCGTGCTTTTCCAGCTGTGCCAGAGGGGCTGTGCCGGGCCCACCTGGGAGCCTCCAGTGGTCCTGGCTGGGGTAAGGACCAGAAAGGATGCTGCTCTCATGGGATCAAAACCAGGAAAGAGTGTGAAACTCCTTCATCTTGACAATGCCACAGCTTTCTCATCTCCAAGATGGGAAGATGAATTAAGATCACTAGTGGAGGCTCATTTTATAGATGAGAAAACTTGGGTGCAACGATGGGTGGGGATTTACCCAAGGACTGCTCTCTCCTCCTGTTGGAAAGCCTAGCTGATGTCACCTCACACGTTTCCTTACTTTTAGGAGACATCCCCCAGATTTAGTATCACTATAGTCCCAGGAGTCCCTAGCGAGGGGAACCCAGTAGCCTTCCATTCATTCATTAACTGACTCACTCATCATTCATTCACTCACTCATAAACAAGAACAGCTTGAAGGAGTGTAGTTTGACCCATTTATGAAACAGTGCCTTATCACTCGGCCTTTGCTCACTTCTCCCAGTTTTCAGGAGGAAATCGGGCAGTCTGCTATTGTTGCTCCAAATTCCTTCAAATGCTGCAACTGGAGGATTCCAACCTATGTCCTTCCAATCTATGCCTAGAGAGGAAGTTCTGTGACTTAAGTGACAGACCCAAGAGCCCCAAGTTCAGGCCCCACAGCCTGCCCTCTGGGTCTCTCTGTATCTCCTCTCTGTCTCTAGATCTTCACTTTCCCCCATGTGAGCTAAAACCATGAAGGCAGGAGACCAGGGGCCGGGCACTGGCCGTCACGGGCTCCTAGGACGGGGTGAGCAGAAGGAAATAGAGGAACAAGAAAGCCCTTCGTCAGGCCATCTCAACCTCCGCACAGCCTTGGACATAAGTGTAAATAACAAATCTGCTTTGGGAATGCAGTGCTCCGAAGGAATGGGCTAGATGGGGACCACAGGGAGACAGTGGGGGTAGGGTGGGGCAGGCAGGAGATAGAGAAGATGCAGCTGGTGGTGGGCGTACTGATGCTCTAGTCATTGTTCAGCTTTCAGTCTGCTGGTGTGAGCTGAGAACTGGAGGCGAGGCAGAGAGAGAGGAGAGGAAGGGAAGAGAGAGAACAGAGGAAAAAGAGCGGGAAAGTGAGAGAGAAAGGCAGTGGAGGGGGAGAAAGAGCCACAGAAAGAAAGAGAAAGAGAAATCCCGTGCTTGGGGAGGGGAAGGATGCTGCCGAGGGATGGCCCGGTTTGGAAATTCTAGGGGTGCTGCAATTCTGGGATGTGGTGAAAGCGCCTCAGGGTCTCAAGAAGCTAACGGTAGGCCCGTGCCAGACCATAATGACAGCCCTCCCAGTGGCTCTAACCCGCTCTGGCCTCTCAACTCCCAGGAGCACTAAATTCACACAGGCGCAAAATGCAGCCCCGTTCCAGCGCGTGCAGCCTAATAGCTATCATTCAGTTTGTGCTGCACTCGCAAGCATCACGGGCAATTAAGAAAGTTGTCTGTTGCAGTCCTGGGCTGCCATTTAAGGGCTGGAGCCTGGAGCCCTCCGATGCAACACAAATGAGCGGGGAAGGAGCGTTGTTTCCCGGGAGAGGGACCCTTGCCATCAGCTGGCAGATCCCAAAGGGAGGCGGACAAAGACTGCTGTGGGTTTGCAGGAAGGGGGGAGGAGGTGGGCGGACGAGGGACCCTGATTGTGCAAAGGACACGTACACACACACAGGCACACCTTCTCACAGGCCGGCATGCACTAGCACGTACACACATTCACCCCCACCTGGAACACAGTCCTGCAGACATGTCAGGGGGAAATATGTGTAGAGCGCGCACACACTTGCATGCACACACGACAGCTTCATGCACATGCCACCAACAACTGCACACACTCACGGGCTCACACGGGCATTTGTACCAAGTTTGCATTTTCTGGGTACATTTATTGACATAAACCCACACTCACACATTGTTAGGCACTCTCACGGACACAAATATATGTACCTATGCACACGGATAAAAGCGTGGATGCACTCAGGCTCACATACTTGCGCACATACAGACATACCCTCATCTTTTCATCCAAAATCCCAAAGCAAGATGGCTCTGAAGACCTTTAAAATATGCATACTCTAAACTCCAAGCTTCTTTCGTGGCCGTGAAAAAGAAGGGACTTGGAGACTGGGGCTGATGCATTTGTCTGGTGGAAGAGAGAAAAGAGTTAGAAGAGAGAGTTGCCCTTTCTTTGTTCTGCTTTGAGCCACAGCCAGTGTCATTTAGGTAGTTGAAAAATAATTGTTGGTGGACAGCGTCTTTCCAGGAGCCCGTCACCAGCCCCTTGACCCTGTTGCCACTGATGCCATGCTGATGAATTTTAGGCTCTCTGGGAAGGAAATTTCAACATATTCTTGATGCTGTGAAAGCAGAGCTGACACGCCTCACTTCCCCAAAGTGTCTCTTCTTCCGTAGCCTGCCCAGAGTAGGGGACCAGGTTGGATGAGTAGAGGGCTGTGTGCTGTGACTTGGCGAATTTGATTTTCTCATTTTTGAAATAGAGTTTAGAAATGTTTTCCTCCTTTTCTGAGGTTTGGGGTTTCTCCCTTTCCCTGCCTCCCTCACCCCTATCTCCCGCACTGTTATTAGGGCAAGAAAATTGGAGACCGTGTCCATTTTGAGAACATCTCCCAGAATTATTGTGCTGTGACACACGGGGAGCACAAACTGAAAACAGGAAACCCAGCTGCAAGGGCTCGTTTGAACTGGCAAACTTTGCAGCAAAGTTTTCAGCCAGAAAATCCTCAGCTTGCAGCCATCGCCCACAACACCACTTCCCTCCGTGTCTGGTTGAGAATGGAGCCTGCCATTGGCCTGATCCATATCCTGTGGTGGGGATGGTGACCTTCCCCATCAGACCCCAAGACAAAGTTCAGTGCATTTGCTGTTTTCTCCACGTGGCACATTCTGGAAGCCAGCAGCCTCTGACCACCCTCCTACTGCTGTGTTCCATGGAGCCAAGGCTCTGTTGGAAACCTGCCAAGGACATTTGTTTTGGAGGCTTTTTGGCAGTTTAGATTTGGGTCAGAAGTGGCTTCAAGAAACCTAATTGACTTAAGTATTTTCATTGTACTTTGAGCACCCTCCTCATTTTGATCTTTCAATTTCTCTTAATTGATAATGAAATGTGCTAGAAAGATCAGAATATTTGACTGCTGGGGTGCTCAGAATTCCTGGTGAGTGGACGTGATGCTACTGAAGGATGCTGACACCAACTTCAATAGAGCTTCTTCTGCAGCTCCTGGGGCTGGCACTGGGTGAGAAAGAAGTGGCAAAGGATGCTTTGGGGTGTGGTTTTCCTCTAAGACAGGGGCTAGTGTGTGTGACCTCCCCAAGAGCCATTCTGGTATTTAGAGGCAATGATAATTAGCTATTTTAATATTTAAAGGTCTTTCCCCCTGGCCAAGGAATCAAGATTATTCTGTATAGCTCTAGAGGGCTACTATGGAGTGCATCAGTTTATATTTTCTGCATAGGAAGACACCCCAAAACTTAGTGACTTAAAACAACCATTTATTTAGCTCATGATTCTGAGGGTGTGCAATTAGGGCTGGGCTCAGCAGGGCGGTTCTGCTGATCTGGACCAGCTGGGCTGATCTCAATGGTGCATCTATGGTCAGCCAGCAGGTTGGCTGTGGCCTAACTAGTCTAGGATGGTTCAAGCTGGCATGACTCAGTTCTCCTTTACGTGTTTGTTCATCCTCCAGCAGGCTACCCTGATCTCGTTCTCATGGTGTTGACAGGGTTCTGAGAGAGTAGACATAGGCAAGACCCCTTGAAGCCTAGGCTCCATAATGGCATGACATCACTTTTGCTGCATTCTATTGGTCAAAGCAAGTCATAAGATCAATCCTGCAAAGTCACATGTGAGGGGCATGGAAACAAGGAGTGGAGAATGATGACCATTTTTACAGTTTACCACAGAAGGTACAGATTCTGACTTGACATTCAGAAGCACTTTCTAAACGATCTAGAGCTGCTCAGTGGTGGGACAGACAGAACCGCCCACCACGGACTTGCTCTGGAGGAAGGACTACCTCTCAGGTGATCAGAATGGGACCAGGTAGCTTCTAGAAGCCCTTTAATTCCAAGTGTTTCTTTACTAGGACCTTATTTTCAACAACCCGGAGTAGAATATTTTCATAACCTGAGAACCAGAAGAACTGGAATAATTTCCCAAGTCCCTGATAGCCCCAGTCTTGACCCCATCCCTCCTCTCCTTCCCCTCCCCCTGCCAAATGCTGACCGGATTCCTCTCTTTCCCTTTCACCCATAATTACACCCTCTAGTCCCATGCACCTGCCCGGGCTCTGTTTGGTCAGGGATAGGGCAGAAGAGAGAGGATAAAACATGCTTCCAAAGACCAAGACTGCTGGGCTCCAAATTTACGCTATGGTCTCTAAAGAAAGATGTGTATTGGAGAGGAGAAAGGAAACAGCATGTACATATTTTTCAAAGAAAAGCACACATGCAGGGAGTGGAAAATAAAAGAAACCAATAACCCAACCCAAAGTCACTCTAAAGGAGGGCGATGTGAACTTGAGCTCTGGAACTGGGGCCAGGACAGGAAGTGGGCTTGGCCTGCACGAGGGGCATATGCCACATGGAAAACCACCCTGGGCCCAGGCTCCCTGTCTTCCTAATTCCCTTCAGCCTCCAGCCCCTGCTGACCCTGGGAACAAAGCAGCTCTGTGCTGAAGGGTTTTCAGCCCAAGCAGCCAAGACTGTGCCTTTTGTGATGGCCTGGGAGAGGAAGAATGGAGAAGCTGGTTGGACGTCTGCACGTGTGAATCACTCATGTCACGTGGCTGGGCCTGCTGCAGCGGCTCCCCGGGGACACACAAGGGCACTAGGGGAGCATGATTTGAGCCCACGCCTGGAGGCTGGTGAGCCAGCTGCAGGGTGCCCTGCTCTGAACCGAACAGCCAGGGAAAGGACAGGGAATGGGCTGGGGGTGGGGGAAAGCCTGGCCCAGCAAGGCCCTTGAAGACATTGGTGCCACGGTGAGGGCTCTGGGACCCTGGACATCTCTCTCCAAATCCCAGATCAGTTGCAGGGACTGTGTCTGATGGTCTTGAGTCACAGAACGTCTGCTTCATCCCTGAAGCCTGCAGGATCTTGGCTGGTTCCTTGATGCAGGCAGGTCAAGACTCCTTCCGCTGAGGCAGCTTTCCCCATGGACTGGAGAGCGTCCAGAGTATGGAGAAGACACCCCATTCTGCAGCAGAGAGGATACAGTGAGTCGGGCAGGAGCTGGGGGCTGCTGTGTTTCCCAGAACTGTCTGGATTCTGGCTACAAAGTGAGAAATGCCCAGGCCTGCCTGCCGGCTCCTCCGAGGGCAGATTGGAGAATGTGAACATCAGGGCAGGTGGAAGATTCAGGCCAGGCGGAACAGATTGCTGGGGGTGAGGGCAGTCCCTGTCCCTGCTTCAACTTGGAGGGGGCTTGCCCTGCATGGAGGCAGGGGTATAGATCCCATGACCCTGGGAGGTCTGAATTACATTCACCTGCCCCAGCCCAGCCCGGGTACCTCTCCCTGGTGCCCTGCAGAGGGCAGTGTGGTACCGCGGGCAGGACTCCACTGCCTCATGAGCTTTTCTTTCCACTCCACTGCCCTCCAAAATCTTTTCAAACCAAAGCTGCTTAGACACACACAACCTGAGCCCTGCTTGAATGACATGGATTTAACCTGGTGTTCTGGGCTTCCTTTGCTGAGAGAAGCACCCCCATCCTTGGCTATGCTCAGAGAGGATGCCTAACTCTCCCCCGGTCCTAAAGGCAGCTGCGTAGATGGGCAGAACTTGCTTGTACATATGTAGAGCTTTATGGTTTTCAAGACACATTCTCATGGGCTCCTCAACAGCTATGAGAGGTGTGGGAGCGGTGCAGTGACAGCACGGAGGGGCTCAACTGGTAAGAGGCAGAGCCAAGTTGGGGTGCTGTCTTCTAACCCTTGTTCCGCTGCCCACTCCACCCTGCCCCGGTGCCCCTGAAATTCAACCAGCACCATCCTTATCCCCCAAACCCTTCCCCCTCTTTGTGGTTGTATTTTCTCCCAAAAGAGAGTTGCGAAGACATCTCTACCCTTCTAGATTCTCATGCTACTCTCTGGTCAGCTGTATAATCTTGGGCAAGTCACTTCCCCTCTGTGGGACTTTCTTTCTCCATCAGGAAAATGAGGGTTTTGGATCAGATGGTGTCTAGGGTGGCTTGGGATCTTGACTGTTTGTGGTTCCATGTTTGGGCTGTAGGACCAATTACAAGTTAGCTGATCTAAATGAAGAATAAAACTCTCGAAGGGTGTGATGGGTGGAGTCACTATGTGAGTTCAAATTATGAGTCTGACCAAACTCTTGCATTTCAACTGGTTGTTTCCACGCGGTGGATGCAACCTTTGCCTCTCAGGGCTTAGGAGAGTCAGACAAAGCCACACGGGGAGTCTCTCATGCCGACAAGTGACACAGACAACGGTGGCAGTGAACACGGATGATGGTCAGTGACTGAGCCCAGGGGAGCTGCACACTCAGAAGCTCTCCGGGAGATGCTGGGGATGGAGCATGTCCCTCCGGAGGTCTTGCTTTTTCTGCGCAGTCTCTCCAGCAGCCATTTACAGTCCCAGCAGTTAGGAGGCAGCACAAAGCTACCTCTAAGGCTGCCTCAGGAGGTCTGCTCTTTTCCAAGAGGTGGACATTGGACAAAGAGGCCAACTCTCCAAGGCACAACCAGGGTCAGACCTACAAGATATAACTGGGGCGTGTGGTATGAGGAGGAGTGGAAGGCCAGAGCCTTCAAGTCAGAATTCCTTTATAACATCACGCGTCGCCATTACTTGCGGACAGAGTCAACCAGTTGATGCCGTTACCATCTCCACTTTACAGATGAAGAAATTGAGGTCCAGAGAGGTTGAATAACTAGTCCAAGGTCATATAGCTCACCAGAGGTAGAGTTAGGACTGCAAAGCACACATCCTTAATCACCACTCTGGGCTGTGACTGTCTCTCTGGGATTGGGTTATCTTCCCTATTCTCCGGACAAGAAATTACGAGATGCCATTTTAAATGGATGAATGTGCTAAAGAGGCATCTGAGGAAGAACATCTGTCATCCACACTGTTTCCAGAAATCTGGGTTATTATTTGTCTGTGTATCGATTTATTATCTATCTATCTATCTATCTACTTATCTACCTATCTTCCCTCTCCTCCCCCATCCCCAGTACCCCACCAAGCAGGAAGTATAAAAAGACCTGAAGCCTGTTCTGATTTCTATATCATTGTTCTCTGGACAGCTCTGCGGTGTGGGGAGGGTCTCAGCTCCCTCATCATCCTGAGATGAGGGAGCTGAGACCTGGCGAAGGTCAGTGACTTGTTCAAGGACCCACAGGTAGTTGGTGACTGTCCTGGGGTAAGAACCAAGATCTCCTGATTGCCAGTCATAGTGTCCTGTTGACCACAGGTGTCCTGGGGACAGAGTGTTGGCTTGGCCGGTGAGACTGGGGGATGCTGGCTTCCCAGCCATAGGGTCTCTGCCTCTGGGTACTTTGAGCTCCTGGGAGTTCTGTGCAAATATGCACCTGGAAGTCCAGCTCTGCCTTTGACAGGAACAGCACAGGATTTCGGTCCAAATGCAGGTTTGGGTGGGAGGTGTTGCGGGATTTATCCTGCACCTAAGTTCTGACGTGGGGAGGCATGAGCTTTCCTATAAGCTGTGTCAGGGCTGAGAGTCAGGTGGGAGTGCCGAGCTTTGTGCTTCCAACCAGAGCTGCCCCCACCAAGCCAGCGCTGCCGCTGGGCTGTCCTGGGGCAGCCGGAGACGGAGACAAGCCCACAGGAGGGAGACTTGGGTGAGGCTGAACGGCATTTGCACGGGGTTTCATGCCCCAGATGCACTGTGCGGCTTAGATTTCTGAGAAATGGTTCCACCCAGTCTGGGTGGCTTAAGGAAAGTCTTTTCTGGAGGCAGGGGTCTAGACCGAATGATTTTAGAGATTATTTTCTACTTAAGTTTTTCCTTCTTCTGACTAGTTTTACTTTTCTGCTTTAAAAACTGCCATGGTTAAATGTCTATAATGTAAAACTTCAACTATTTAACTTGCCAGTAAGGCTACTTTCTTATCTCATCCCTGCCGCTCCCTTTCTCAGGCCTCGATCTTCCTCTTGTTTCTATTTTCTAACCCCTGTGAACACCTGTGTGATTTTGGGCATGTCTTGTGTGTTTCAGGCTGTAATGACTAGAGCTGGGTTCTAATCTCTGCAGGCAGGCTCCAGCCAGCTGCGTGAACCTGGGTAAATCACCCTATCTTTCTGAACCTCAACTTATTCTCCTGTAAGATGGGGATAATGATATCTAACTCATCTAGTTGTTACCAAGATCTCAGGAGGACCTGTAAGTTCTTAGAACGTAGAGAGTCTCAGAATCTGCTGGAATGAGGCAGTTTGGTGAGTGAGGAAGAGAGAATCTATGGAATGTGGAGAAGACCAGATTTTTGAACTTGATTTTAGTCACAGAGTAATTGAGTTCTTCCAACGTGACATGTGAATCTGTGGATTAGCAGATGTGGCTTTGGGGACACTTGTGGTCAGTACCTGTCCTGGAATGTGAGCTTGAGTGCATGCTGCTGATGGCATTTGGAGTGGGTGTGTGGGGTAAAGGAGGTATCTGAGAAGGTCTCCCGGCACTGGGGATTCAATAGGATTCTAGCATCTTAGGAAGAGGGAAGCTGGAGAGCTAATTCACCATGTGAGATAGTTTGAGAAAGTGCTGGAAGGCTGGAGAATGAAGTTGTGTGGCATTTGTCTTTGTAGGGGTAGAGGTGGTGTTTTATGGCCCTTTAAAAGAAATTCAAGAAGGTGGGGGAGGCCAGAAGATGGAATGCTTTGAAGCTCCGTCCGTAGAAGGTTGAATTTAGGCTGAAAGAGGCTTTGGCTAACGGGTAGAGGATTCAGCAAAATATGGGGAGGGTGGAGTGAAAGGGGAGGTGGATGGGATGCTGGAATTCTACCAGCTTTTGCTTATGAGAGCACACCCACCTCGGAGAACATCTTAAAATGGCTTGTTTGTTTAATTTTTTCATTGCTTTGATGTTTCAGACAGCAGCCCTCAAAGCAGCCTACCAGACTCAACTTAGCCTCAGCGAACACTTAGTTCCAGATGATCTGTGTCTCCATGTCACACCCCCTCTGAGCCCTGCGGCCCAGGCAAATGGGCAATCTGAGGCACTTGAGAAGCTGCTCCTGATATGAGCACCACGGAGATCACCAGAGAGCCCCATGGGTGTGGCACGGTCAGGGGTAGGCTTCTGGCAAAGCTCAGCCTTCTTACCCTCGGCAGCATCTGGTGGCCATGACCTTCTCACAGTCTCCTGGAGAAAAGCTGCTATGGAAAGGAGGAGACCAAATGATTGGTGTCTTGTGTTAGCATCCTGTGTCCCTGAGTGATCTTCACAATTTCTAAGCAACTCATTCTAAGCCATGTGAGCCTGGGATAGGCTTTTCCAGGGAGAAGCAGATTAGGTGTTATTCATTTAGATTTAACTGTCTAAAAGATATTGACCTTTTAAAAGAACTGAAGTATAGTTGATTTACAACGTTGTGTTAGTTTCAGGTGTACAGCACAGTGATTCAGTTATATATGTATGTGTATATATATATATATACACACATACATACATATATATATATATATATACACACATACATACATATATATATATATATATATACACACATACATACATACATATATATATATATACACACATACATATATATTTTTTTTTCAGATTCTTTTCCATTATAGTTTATTACTGGGTATTGAATATAGTTCCCTGTATTATATAGTAGGACCTTGTTGTTTATCTATTTTATATAGACTAGTTTGTATCTGTTAATCCCTAACACCTAATTTATCCCTCACTCCCTTTTCCCCTTTGGTAACCATAAGTTTGTTTTCTGTGTCATTTCTGTTTTGTAAATAAGTTCATTTGTATCATTTTATTTAGATTCCACATATAAGTGATATATATTTGTCTTTCTGCCTGACTTACTTCATTTAGTTTGATAATCTGTAGGTCCATCCATGTTGCTGCAAATGATCTTATTTCATTCTTTTTTATGGCTGAGTAATATTCCACTGTATATGTGTATATATACACCACATCTTCTTTATCCATTCATCTGTCAATGGACATTTAGGTTAAATAGTGCTGCTATGAACATTGGGGTGCATGCATCTTTTTGGATTAGGGTTTTCTCCAGATATATGCCCAGGAGTGAGATTGCTCCATCATATGGTAACTGTATTATAGCTTTTTAAGGAACTTCCATACAGTTTTCCATAGTGGTTGCACCAATTTATATGCTCACCAAGAGTGGAGGAGGATTCCCTTTTCTCCACATTCTCTCCAGCATTTATTATTTCAAGAGATTGACTTCTTAACACTTTTCAGAAGGCCTGTAAGCATTGCAGTCTCTTCCCCTGTGGAGGAAGATACTCTTGGCTTGTGCCCAGAACTTGAAAGGGACTTTGGGTATTGTCACATCCCTGCTGTTTTCTTTCTTATCTGGCGCAACAGGAAGTTTAGCCATCTTTGGACTCCTGTTTGAGACTTCACTCCAACTGTACTAGAGGTAAGTAGTGTTACTGCAAACCCTACCAGGTGCTGATAGCATAAAGGGTTTAAGATTGCAGTTAGAGAACGTGCATTCAAATTCTGGCTTTGTCACAGTGTTCTGGGCTTCAGTTTATTTCCCTGTGAATGGGAAAAATAATGAAATCTACCTCAAAAGTTTGTTGTGAGAATTAAAAGAGATGATGAATGTGAAATGTAAAAGAAAGGAAATCATAAGCATAGGAGAAGCACTTCAAAGATGGTGTCGTTTCTTTCACCTGGGTTCCAACAAGTCTTTAGTATTTTGGGGCTGAGAGCTCTAGTTGTGTCTTTAAGAGAGTTCTAATCAACAGAAGGGCTGGGGTCCTGTATTTGGTGAGGATGCAGCCCAGTTCCATCACCCCCTTAGAATCTTCATCATGTTTCTTGGGTTGTCTTTTTCTGCAGACCAAGCAAATACAACTCTGCTCAAGTGCCCATTATCTGTAGGTTGAATATACACATCACTTGAATTGGACACATCAATTTAAAATGGAGTTATAAGACTAATCACCGGCACAGGGCCTCCTGCCACTTTGGATGACACTGAAAGAGTTCTCGGTCCCACGTGCTACCTGGCCAAGGCACAGAAAACTGTCTGAACCAAAGGCATCTTTTGATACCTCCTTTTCTTCCCTTGGGGGGATTTTCGGTCTTTCCATGTTACTTCTAATTCTTGCTCATTTGCCTGAGTGGCCTCTACCTTGTTTCCTTCCTACTCTCTTTTTTCTACTAACTGACAATGATTAAGGTTGATCTATGTTGCAAGTGAAACCAAAAGAAAAGGAATTCTCATAATACTCTTATCAAAGCAAATGAAAACAGTAGACTTGGGTATAGTTAAGAAATAAGGAAAAGAATGACAATACTCATGATATTGAGAGTGTGGGGGGCAGGCACTCATGAACTGGTGGAAATGTAGTTTGGTCCAACCGTACTAGAAGGCAATTTGGCATATGTATCAAAAATTAATAAACTCTTACATGATGATTTTGCATCTAGGAATGTATTCTGAAGAAGTGACCAGGCAAATTCACATAGTTGTATATGCAAGATGGGGAGTTTATTACAGTGTTGTTTATAAATACCAAAAATTGGAAACACAGTAAATATTCAATAATAGGGATTTGTTGACTAGATTATAGAATAGCCATATGATAGTACACTACATAGCCAATTAGAATGATGGTCTGGATTGGATGCTATTGTTAAAACTGAGAAGAGAAGAGACTACAAAATATGTATAATTTTTATATAAACAAAGTACTAATAAGTGCATAGAAAAAAATCTGTAAGTTATGCGGATTTTGTGGGAGAGGAAATTAAGCGGGATTTAATTTAAAGGAAACTTTTCTGTTCAGTTGAATTTTGATTATTTTTTTCCTACAATAAACATATATTGCTTCTTTAATAAAGAAATCACAATATTTTAAATAGAATCATGACCATTAACACAGACTTAAATAGTGTCCAGCTGACATTTCCATCAGAATCCCGAAGTCTCTATCTTTCTTTCTCTTTAGAATAGATTTGCTTCCCAGGATTCTAGGAATGTAAAACACAAACAATTAGTTCTTCAGCAATATTATTGAGTAATCTTGTGCTGAATTTACTAATTTGCCAATGATACTGTTTTCCGCTGTTTTTCGTTTATGGCATTTCTACTTCATTTGGGCTGAAGGAAAGCTGAAGAGGGATTCTTAGTCCTGTTTTCATTTTTCCATGACTGTCCTTTCCAGCTGCAGCTTTGGAGAGGAAACATTGAAACCCCAGCAGGGAGGCAGCTGCATCCATCCCAATCAGTCTGCCTGGAAGGAATCACTCTTGGGAACTGACCCAAGGGCAGAAGCTCATTTCCCGTCCTCCCAGCCCTGCCACCCTGTCTGCACTTTTCTTGGCTTTCTCTGAGCCTTGCTCCTGGAGGGCTTTTGGAACTGAGTTTAGGGTACCTGTAGCTTAGTTCTCTTTTCCAGAGGAACTTAATTTGTCCATGAGAAACGAGTTAGCATGCAGAGCCTGGAGGTGTGAGACACTTCTGTTCTGAGATCTGGAATCTTCCTGACAGTCAAGAAAGTCTTGAAGAGTAAAGGCTAAAGGCCTAAAGGATGGAGCATTTGGTTTCTGGCTTGGGTAGGCATGTTCTCTAGAGAAGGCGGAGCGATTTTGTTAAAAACAGGAAGATACGCTGGTGTGGGGTTTCTGGGCTGGCGTGAGACCGGACCCTGCTCCCCTGCAATCCTGGCCTCACACCAATGTGTGAATTCATTATCAGAGCACTTGTTAAATTCTGGGTTTCATTTAGGGCTTGGCTATGTGCAGGAGAAGAGCAGGATGGGACAGCAAGCTGAGAGGTTGGGGTGAGAAATTTGAAGGATTAGGGTAAGCTAACAGGATAGCATAAGATACAACTGGGGGTCGGGTGGCATGGACCCAACTGAGCAGTGGTCCTCTAAATTGCGAGAGGAGATTGGACGGACCCCAGTGAAGGATTGCTGCTGGTGCTGTGTTCCTTACTTGCAGTCTCCATCTGCAGAAGAGGACAGAATAAGACACCAGGAAGAAAATCATGAGACGTGGCAATCAGTATCCAGTGGAATTTTCTCCCCTGGAGAATTTGTTTTTCAGAAGGAAAGAGGTGGTCCTGGCAGGACTGGTTTGGTTGTAGCTTTGCAGAGATGTAGCGTGATTAACAAGAAGGCACACGGGGAGGGAACACTAGTTACCACCCTGGCTGCTTTTCATCCCAAACCTCTCCTCTGCTAGGAGAATTTACCACTGTGTGAGTCTTAGGTATGAAGCGTGGCTCTTGTCCCCCCATAGGAAGCTCAAAGAATCAGAACCCTATTCCCCTGTGACCCTGGAGGTTCTGCAATGTTCAGTGCTCCCACTGGAGGACTAAAGTCTCAAGAAGCTTGACAGAAAGAAGCAGGGACAGTGTAGAACTCGTTCTGGTGGTGGTGACTCCCAGAATCCAGGGTCTAGTGGTAGTGATAGTGCAATGGTGGTGGTGTCCCAGGACAAGTGACAGTAAGAATGGCACCTTAAGCAGATGGTTTCTGAGGCATAAACTTGGCTATTCTCCCTGAAGAGAGGAATTATCTGTCCTTCCTGTTGATTCTTTGAGTTACCCAATGTTGTTCCATTAACTTCTTTCCTGAGGATGAAACAAGCAGAATCACCTTTAGCTCATTTCTATAATTTGTAACCAAGAAACTGGACTGGTATATTCTTGAAGATGTTAATCTTTTCAAGAACAGAAACTTGCATTCCCAAATGAGAATATATCATAACCCTTTTCTTCCTTCCTTCCAGGTGTCCCGCTGGGACGACTTGTCACTGGAATCCCTGATTCTATCCTATGCCCCAATTGTAAGGTGGGCTTTGGAGAGTCTAGGTATTTTGAGCTGTGAGTTTTAGGGTCCCTGGGGTTTTCCTGGTTGTTGAGAGGGTTTATGTAACAGAGATAGGCTAATCTTAACTTGTCACCACTACTAACCAAACAAGGATTTATAGAAATCAGCCATGTACCATTCAGTCCCAGATTCCACCCAGACTATAGCAAAAAGATGATTCAACCAAAGAGATATATCAGCTCCACCTCCTTGAATAATACCATCTTGCATTTATGTGGGGCTGTTAGCTTTTCAGACCTCTGTTTAGTCTGCTCTCTCATCAGATCTGGGAGAGCGGTAGGCATGGAACAGTAGTTACTTTTTTTTTTCTTTTTTTTTTTTTTTTTTTGCGGTACGCGGGCCTCTCGCTGTTGTGGCCTCTCCCGTTGCGGAGCACAGGCTCCGGACGCGCAGGCTCAGTGGGCCCCCTGGAGTGGAAGCACGGAGTCTTAACAACTGGACCACCAGGGAAGTCCCTCTGTCCTTTATCTTGTAGAACTTGAGCAGGGTCAATAAAAGGGCATACATGTACTGTATCTGCCAAAGTAGAAACCTGAGGAAAATTACTCTGGAAAAAATTAAATGGATGCAATTTTTGGAAGGTAGTACCCTCAACTCTCCTGGCTCTGCGGAGGAGAGAACATTCATAACTGATCCCACTTCCACTTCTTCCTCCTTCCTCTCCTCCTTCCATCCGTTCTGTTCACAAACCTGTTCCGTATTCACCTATGTCTTTTTTTTTTTTTTTTTGTGGTACGCGGGGCTCTCACTGTTGTGGCCTCTCCCGTTGCGGAGCACAGGCTCCGGACGCGCAGGCTCAGTGGCCATGGCTCACGGGCCCAGCCGCTCTGCGGCATGTAGGATCCTCCCGGACCGGGGCACGAACCCGCGCCCCCTGCATCGGCAGGCGGACTCTCAACCACTGCGCCACCAGGGAAGCCCCACCTATGTCTTTTGATGTGGTCCTCTCATTATAGTCCCAACACTAGAGCAATTCTTGGCAGTTGGTTATTAAACAAAATACTTGAACTTAATTTTTCTTCCCCCTGCCCCTGATGGAGGAGCTGATGAACTTGGCATTGGGAAAGACGGACATGGAAGGCAATATGGAAAACAGAAAAAATAAGTCATGACTTTGGATCAGACAGGCCTAGGGTTGCTCAGTTAACAGGCTAGATTTTTCTAACTCACACTGTGACTTTGGAAAGTGACTTAGAGTATAGCTGGAGCTTTCGTGTTTGCAAGTGACAGAATCCCAACTCAAACCGCCTTCATCGGCAGATGTATTGGATCGTGTTCCTGGGAATGATGTGGTGGGGCGTGTGTCAGGCGTGTCTGATTTCAGAGGGTCAACACTCATCGGCCTGCTCCTTCCAGGTTTGCTTTTTTGTTTGTGATGGTTTGGCCTAAAAGGCATCCTCAGTGGTCTGAAAGCATGTCCACTTCAGTGACTCCCATATCTGGGTCTCCTTTCAAGTGTCCCCCTGCATTCTGCTATGGTCTGTCCCTCCTCGTCCATCTTGAGACCATCAGGGAGTCTCCAAGGACCTGGGTTCTTATGATGCTGACCCTAGAACGTGGGGCAGAGGGAGATGGCATTCCCTGAGATCCATCTAAGCTCTTGCTACCATCTTGCCCTTTCCCCCTATTTTGCAGTCAAAGCATGCTGTTCTACTGGGGCCGACTCCTGGTGACCCGACGGGGAGCTGAGCTGGATTTCTAATGTGGTGATTGGAAACACAGATGCAGTGGGGAGTTGGGGAAGAGGGAGGTGGCTGATTCAGGAAAAGCAGCCAGTTCTGCTGGGCCAGTCTGCTGCCTGGGGTGGTATCTGAGGCTGGGATCTGGACACAAGTCTGTCTCCCATCCAGATTTCTGCAGCAGGAACAAAGTGACCTGGTCCTTGTCTGTCCAAGCCTCCATGCAAGTGGTTTCTGTCAAGTTTTGTAATGTGAGAGCTTCTCTGGAGGCCGAGGCCTTTGTGCTTAGCTACAGGTTGTTGAGACGCCATTTCCAATCATTTTAGCAAGTGGATTGGCTTCCAGATTGACAGCCTTGGAAACCGGATTCCTCTGTTTGTCCCACAAACAGGTATTGCCTGTGGATTGCAAGCAGATGCAGAACACGGTGTCCAAGGCCAACTCCTGATTTTCTACAGTTTGGGGTGGGTGTGGGAGGGTGAGGGAACATGTGAAGAACCCAGAAAAATGGTGTCTGTAACCCAGAATTAATAATGGTTATGAAAACTCAGCCACCTACCTTAACTTCCCCCTGAATAAGATGTTTCTAAAGTCAAGTCGCTGAAAAGTGACATTCAAACGATTTCAGTTCTAACTCGTCCATCACTTTGAGGCTGCCCTCCAAGGACAGAGCTGATGAGAAGCAAAGAATGTTTCTGCCCCTCTTCAGGCAATAGAGACAGGAGAGAGAGCCCAGCCCTTACCCTTCCTTCCAGGTGTACATCTGAGAATCTGGTGAAATTGGTGCTAGAATTTCAAATGGATTGTCTTGTTTAATTCTTACCACAAGAAGAAAGACAATAACAACAGGAGGATCTATGGTTTATTAAGTACCTACTATGCACCAGACGCTTTATACATATAATCTCTAATCCCCAAACACTCTTGCGAGGGTGTTGTCATTACCCTCATTTTATAGACGAAGGGTCTGAACAAAGAGTCTAGAAGAAGTTGTCACTTGCCCAAATTTACATGACTCAGAAATGTTGAGACTGGCATCCAGGTGGACATATTTTCACTCCAAGTCAGGAGTGCTTTTCCTCATGGTGCTCTGGGCAGACTCACGATCTCCATCTTCCCCCAGATCCAGGACAGGTCAGGATCAGGGAAGAGAGACGTCCACTGCTCACCCAGCTCTTGGCTTCTTCAGTGTACAGCTCTTGGCTGGAATCCATTGTCCTGGTCTACCGCTTGGCTGGGAGAGGAAATGGATTAATTTGTCTTCCAAACCTCAGAAAGGTAGAAGTGGTTGGGCAGAGGGATGCCAAGGGAGGAACCAGGGGTGGAGATGGGAGGTGAGAAATTGGCTGTGTTGGTTTAGAGGACTGTTTACAGATATTTCTCAAGGTGAGGGGCATGTTCACTCGGTCTTTCCTGTGTTCTCCAAGATGATGGAGGCCTGGTCTAGGGAATTGTCTTTAAAAACAAAATTTACGGGTATTAAAGGTTTCTGATTTCTCTGATGAAGACTGGTCAGCAGGGCTCGGTCAGATTCACTTATATCTCAGGGTTGTAAGAGCATTTTAGAACTGCGCAGCTGCCCTTTTAGCCACCACCAGTGGTTCTGGTGTCCCCAGAGAATTTGGGGGAAATCTCCCAAAGGCCCCATATGGTTGGGAGGAGTCAAGGAGCCCTGGGAAGAAATGTAAAGCCGTTAACCAGAAAGATGTCCTGAGCCAGGAGCTCAGAGACAGTGATAGGAAATGGTTGCAGATTTGGAACCTGGGGCCAACTTCACCACGAGGGACAAAATCTTCAACGCTTGCTGATCGGTCAGCACGTTGGACACTCCCCTGTCCAGCCCTGTCTGCCTCTTTCCCCACTCCCAACCCTGCCTTCTGCTTTACGACTCGTGCTACCTCACGGCCCCAGTCTCCCCATTGTACTAGCCTGAGATGACCACAGTCCCCTTAAGTAGTGGTGACAGGGAGAGAAGTTTCAAGGACAGTCAAAACAAAAATAATGCTCCCCAGAGGGTGGACTCCACACCAGGCCTGCAAAGTGCTTTATGTACATTAACCTTAACCCTCTGCAGAGAGTGGGCGTCCATTTTACTGGACCGAGATTCAGAGAGGTTAAGCGACTTACTCAGGGTCACACAGCTAGGAACAGAGTCAGAATCCAAATTCAGGTCTGATGGGTTCCAGAACCCACAGCAAAGAGGACAGAGTAGAAGTGGTCTTTCTAGTCATGAATACCAACATCACTGCTCAGTTATCCCTGTGCTTGGTGTGATCTGTGGGATTCTGCGTGCTGGGTGCTGTTAGCCCCAGATGGAGAAGCTAGAGCACAGAGATTTTGAGTGAAATATCTACGGTCCCAAACAGGTCAACAGAATAAAGCAAGATGTGGGTGGTCCATTAATTCATTCCCTCTTTGCAAAAACTGCCAAGAGATCCAATCGATTGCATGAAAAATATCAACTCAGGGAAACACGTCAGTCAAACTGATAAAGACGTCAAACATCAAGACACGTGTTTGTCTAGTGAGCCAAGTGTAAGAAATGTGGGTGGGTGATGTCTTCGAATGCTGGCCAGGGTGATGCTCCTATTCACAGGATCACAGATTCCAGAGTAGGGAGACATCTGGAAAGTCAGAGGGCCTAGCCCTTACTGCATCCCTGACAAGCCATTGGCTAGCTCCTGCCCAATACACACAGTGAAAGGGAATTCACATTTTCAGGGACTGTGAATTCTGCTTCTGGACATTCTGACTTCTGGTCAATAGAAGTAGAACTTCAGTATTCCCAGCCTGAGTTCCTTTAGATGCAAATGAGGCCACCATAAGAGTCCAACACTTTGGGACCCTTTGGGAATGCCAAATGGTCTAGCCACTTTGGAATACAGGTTGACCCTTTCTTATAAAGTTAAATATATGCTTACCATAGGGCCCAGTGGTCCCACCCTTAGGTATTTCCCAAACGACAACATGCGTCCACACTAAAAGTTGTATGCGAATGCTTCATTCTTCATCATCAAAAACTGGAAACAATGAAACATCAACAACAGTAGTCCGCCGATTGGCAGATGGATAAACAAACTGTGGTGTGCCCATACCTGGGATAGTACTAGCATAGCAAGAAAAAAAGAACATAGGACTGATAGGTACGACGTCATGAATAAATCCCAAGAGCCTTACCTAAGGGAAAGAAATCACACTCAAAGGCTACATATGCTGTGATTTCATTTATATGACATCCTGGAAGAGACAACAAACAGAACGTATACATATACTGGGACAAAAGAGATTGGTGGTTGTCAGGGGCTGGGGATGCAAGTGAGGTACTGACTTCAAAGAGGCATGAGGGGATGTTTCGGGGTGATGGAAATGCTCTGTATCTTGATTGTGCAGGTGATTTTACAACTTTATGCGCTTGTGAACATTTATTAAATTGTACATCTTAAAAAGCTAAATTTTAAGTCTGACTTAAGGAAAATATTAAAAAAAGATACAGATACAAAATTGAATCACTGGATGGCCTCCATCTGTGTGGCTGCAAAAGCTTGGTCCTCATGGTGAGAATGGTAATGAGAGGACCCCTGCTCCGGAAATCTACAAGGGTTCCTGTCCACGAGGGCCTGAATCCATGCAGCCGCTGCCAAAACCTGGCCACTACTCTCTTATGGGCCAATAATTCTGATGTTCCAGCAGCTCTGTCCGGGGCTCTATCTCTGAAGCTGCATTTGGTCTGAAGTCTGTGTCAAGGCGTTTCCACCCCAGGCTGCTGATGTGCTCCCTGTGCTCCAAGCTTCTTTTTTTTTTTGCGGTACGCGGGCCTCTCACTGTTGTGGCCTCTCCCGTTGCGGAGCACAGGCTCCGGACGCACAGGCTCAGCGGCCATGGCTCACGGGCCCAGCCGCTCTGCGGCATGTGGGACCCTCCCGGACCGGGGCACGAACCCGTGTCCCCTGCATCGGCAGGCGGACTCTCAACCACTGCGCCACCAGGGAAGCCCCAAGCTTCTTGACTGTAATTTTTTTTCCTGCCAAGATGGAAATGGTTTCTTTTTCTTGGTTGTCTACTCCTTTGCGGTTCTCTCTGAAGAATTGCTTGTGTGCTTAAATCTCATGGCTTTTTTAATGTTTACACAAGACACTTTGCTCTTTATACACATGTCACCAGGGTGCCTGGGACTGAGGCAGATTAAAGCAAGGCCACCACCATGCTATTCCCAGTACCTCCACTCTCACCCTTGATGCCCAGACCCTGGGGCGATGTCCAGCACTCCAGGGTTTTTCTACCCTCGTTGCAGATTCTCCTTTGCTTCTTCCTTTCAAATTTAGCTTCTCTTGGCATGTGCTTCACGCACACCCCAAATTCAGCATGCCCTTTTCTATGTCTGAACACCAAGTTTTTCTACGGTTCAAGTTCTTTCCCCAGAATATTCTAACACTCTATGCAAATTAGCGTTGTAAATAAATTTTGGGCTTGGAGGAGTATACCTAACTTCAGATGTTTGCGATAGTTCAATTCTAATTTTGGCTAAAACCTTTTTTTAATTATTATTATAGTGAAGATGTTTTTGCCTCTAGCATCTTCTGTGTATTGTCCCCATTCTTCTCCTCTTCTGCTGAGCTGAGCAAATCTAATGCCTCTTCTGGTGACAGGGCTTCAGCTACTTGAAGACAATGGTCATGTTTTTCTGGACTCTTCTATCCAGGCTGGCTTAGCAAGAAGCCCATGTCTGTTGAGAAGACTTCATCTGGAGCCCTGAACTAAGACGTGGACCCTGGAGGAGAGAAGAAAATAGAAAAAAAGAGAGGGAGAGGTGGCTCAGCAAAGGACAAGCAGAGGCACCCACACCAGCAGCCCCGGAAGAGGGACAGCCCTGGACCCACCTTTGCTTCCTATGCAGGAACAACCTGTCCTTGCCACGTCATTACTGAGCAAAAAATCTCCTTCCCATCAGAGAATCTGGAGTGAAATGATACTACCCCTGAAAGCTTTCCATGGAGTTATTGGCATGTTTTTGAATAAATTATTTTTACTTTTTGGCCCCAAAGTGAATTTAGCATCTCCTAGGAGTATCAGCTTAGGCTGGATTTGGGGTAGAGGCTTAGAAGGAGGAAAAGTCCTGGTTTTAATGGAAGAAACACCCCAGACACGTGGGGAAAAGACCCAAAAACTAAAACAGAGAGGCGTAGTGTACCCAGCCCTCCTCAAAGCACCTGGGAGTTGGCACTGTGTGTGCAATTCTGGTGCTCAATCAAGGTTGAAATATAACCCAAACATTGGTGAGTCCAGGGGCCAACTCCCTACATTTCTGGAATGGTCTCACTGAGAATTAGAAATACACTTTATGGATCAGAATTCCTCTTAGTCTTTACCACCCAGGCTGCCTCTTCTGTCTTTATTGGACAAGACCGACCCCATTCTGAGCACAGCAATGTTGTCTGAGCACAGATGGAGACCCCCTTTCCTCCCTCTTCAAAATTCTTTCCTGGAGAGGGCCCTGTGTTTATTTGGAAGAAATATTTTGAGTTACTGTGGGTGCAGGGTGACACCCAAGGGTATGCTCAAGTAACAAAAGAGGCCTTCGGAACTCGTGCATGTAGGACAAGGAGGGGGATTTGTGTTGTTCCTGGGAGGGGAGAGAGGAGAGAAAAGAGTAGAAAGAGGTGAGAGAGAAGCCAGGATATGGAAGAGACCTGGACGGTGCTCCTAACTCCTGGAAGGTTTAATGTATAAGTAAGTTATTAAACTCACATTATGGACTTAGTGATGAGTAGACTAGAGAAGGGTTGAATATTGTGCCTAAACTTGAGGGCTAGAGGCCAGAGACTGTGGCAGGGATGCAGGAACTATCAGTCTGAACCTGAGTTACATTTGTTTCTTTGTTTATTTTACCCATTGAACTTGAGCTCCTTCCTCTGGTGGCTCCACCTTTGCATTTCCAGTGCCTAGCACACTGCCTGAAACATAAAAGGCCCTCAATCAATGTTGTTTAAAAGAAAGAAGGATGGAAAGATAGGAAGTAAAATCTTCTAATTTTGCAAGTAATAAAGAGTAAAAGATAATTGAGACTGTCTCAGAAACTTCAAAGATAATCGACACTGTCTCAGAAACTTCAAAGTCTCAATATTGATTTCTTATAAAGCTTTCTGATTCATTCAAAGGAAAATGGAATCTGTTAAACTTCTCTTAAAACATTGTCTCTTTTATCTTGACACTGTCTCTTCTTTAAGTCCAGCGCAGAGGCACCTGCTCCTTGAAGCCTCTTCTATGTCCCTGACTGGACATCATGGTACATGACCTAGAATCATGGAAAATTAGGATTGAGAAGGGACATTAGAAGTCTCTTACAGGGACTTCCCTGGTGGTGCAGTGGTTAAGAATCTGCCTGCCAATGCAGGGGACACGGGTTCGAGCCCTGGTCTGGGAAGATCCCACATGCTGCGGAGCAACTAAGCCCATGTGCCACAACTACTGAAGCCCGCACGCCTAGAGCCTCATGCTCTGCAACAAGAGAAGCCACTGCAATGAGAAGCCCACGTACCGTAACGAAGAGTAGCCCCCGCTCGCTGCAACTAGAGCAAGCCCGCACACAGCAATGAAGAACCAATGCAGCCATAAATAAATTAAAAAAAAAGTTCACTATATATTTTAAAAAGTCACTTACAGATAATCTGATTCCTGGACCTTTCTTATGTCACTTAATACTTTCTATCTTAGTTTGTTTGTTTTCTAAAATGTCTTTTACTTTATTCTTTATTTTATTTTATTTTTTTTTACATCTTTATTGGAGTATAATTGCTTTACAATGGTGGGTTAGTTTCCGCTTTATAACAAAGTGAATCAGTTATACATATACATATGTTTCCATATCTCTTCCCTCTTGATTCTCCCTCCCTCCCACCCTCCCTATCCCACCCCTCCAGGCGGTCACAAAGCAATGAGCTGATCTCCCTTTTACTTTAAAATGAGGTCTCTCTGGGCCTGTCAACATAGATGTTGTTCCACACATGAATAAACCTAAGTTGAAAGCATGAAACATGATTGGCATAACGTTGGTGCTGGAAAGTGCTTTGCAAATGTTTTACAAGAAATAGATACTACTATTTCAAACCAATATGGCTTCCTGGTGAATGAAAGACCCTTTTGTTCAGTACAGCCCCTTGAGTTAGGATACGCAAAGTGGACTTGGAGTTTGGATTTGGAGCAGGAATTGGAAGAAGTCCAACTGGCATTCCAGTAGTAGCGGTGAAGGGCCATCTGGGAGGGAGCAGAAGAGGTGAGGCAAAAATCGATGGGCCAGTGAGATGCTGCGAGTTGGGGGTGAGGGCTGACGTGGCAGGGAAAGCATGCTGTGGCAGCATCTGAGAGTCAAAGTGGGGCGTGTCCGTGTTCTCATGATGTAACCTTGCCCCCTTCTCCATTTCCTGCAAACCTTGAGTTGGATTTTTGAGCAAAGTGGACAGTTTCCCCAGGAACTCATAGACATCTTGAGAAAGGCATTGATCTTCAACAGGATGTACAATAGAGGTATGAGAAATCCTACCTAGAGTTTAAAAGCAGGGAGACCCCAGCAGATATCTGGGTTACACAAGATTACTTAATATGTTGGAAATCTATGTATATACAAATAAGTGTTTCTTTTTTACATCATCACCTTGAAATTTACATATTTAAAAACCGGAGATAGAGATAAAATTTATACATAAATAGTCAAATCTCAGCTGTAAAGTACAAAACATCAATTGAGTGCCTTTCATATAGTTTTTGTCTTTCTCTGGTATGAATTTGGATGATGTCATTATTACACAAGAGAACTGAAGATCATCACCAATGTGAAGTGGGGACACTTGGGCAAAAAGATGGTGTTAGTGATATATTATCCCAACAGGTTCCACAGTAAAGTCTGATAAAAAGTTTTCACACCTCATTATACACCCAAAGCAGAAGATATGGATGTGGCATATCTACAAACCAATCCTGAGCCAGGAGCCTGGTGAAATCTAGGGTTGTGACACTTCCAGTGCCATAGGAGAGAATTACTGCTATGATAAGCTGTGAGGCAATCCCTAGCCAGATGGCTTTATTTCTGGAAAGACCTTGCTGGAAGATGAAATTGCTCCAGGTCTTCTTCATGATCAGATATGCTATTTGGTAGTTCACAGTGCCAGTAAGAGCAGCTGTGTAGCCTGTACATTATAGGTATTTCCTCTGATACCTCGTCCATTCTTGTCCATAGCAATCGCCCCTGTGATTCATGCTGTTATTCCTCCATTGCTCCAGAGGTTAATGAGAGTGCTGGGCCTAAATCTCCTCTGTGCATACATGGTGACATAGACAACGAAAGCTCCTGGGCTTGCATGAGGCCAGTGTGTTGGCAGGACTACATGGCAAGTGACTTGTTCACCAATCTGTCCATTTTCTTATGGTGGGGTTTCTGGTTCAAAATGACACTTTCAGCTTTCTCATAGGATAGAGCAATAAGGGAGTTAAGTCTGTGCCCAAATTGATGAACAAGATAGTAATGATGCCAGTGATCAGGGAAAGCCCAACAACAGTGTAGATCAAAAAAAATGCAAAGCTTGGCAATGTTCTGGGTCAGAGTATAAGCAATAATCTTCTTTAGGTTGTCAAAGATTAGGTGGCCTTCCTCTACCCTGTGGTTAGAGATGCAAAGACATCACTGTCATCCAGTAAGACTGTGTGGCCTGCACTTTTGGATCCATTAGAACCTGCTACCCTCATGGCAATCCCAACATCTGCATCCTTTAGAGCTGGAGAAGCGTTAAGTCCATCCTCTGTCACGGGAACAAGTGCATCTGTCTCTGACAGCCCACATCAGTGATTGGCTTCTGCTGGAGGAATGTCTGAGCAAAGGTGGTTTCCAAGTACTTGGTTAAGAGCTCATCCAAGGTGCTCTTGATTTATGTCCTTCAGCTCCATACTGGACATCACAGTGGCTTTACCCTATTTGTGTACTTGCTCCATAGCAAGGTTGAGGCTTTTTCAATGTCTTCCACCATCTATCTCACTGTTGGCTGGAATGATACCTGGCAATAGTGTTGGCTGTGAAGGGATGATCACTTGTGACCATAACAACCTTGACCCCAGCACTCTGATATTTGGTAAGTACCTCAGGCACAGTGGACCGAAAGGGATCAGTCCTTGACAAGAGCCCACAAATCAGAAACTGGAGGTGGGAAAGGTCATGACATCTGTCAAATGAGTAGGCTTCTGGGAACTTGATTGCTGGCAGGAAGAGGTGACAGAAACCCAGAATGTGGCTCCTCCAGAACCCCTAACTCCATGTACATGGTGTGGAAGGCCTTAGCTGTGCCCTTGACCCGAGGCTGCTCTAGGACATCAATAATGATGGTGCTGCACTTCTCTAGGATCTTCTCAGGGGCCCCTTCATCATCGTGAGGCAGCATCTGTCACTGGGGTCATCCATCTCATGTATGGGGGCTGAAATTTGTTGGTAGAATCAAAAGGGATTCCAGGCACTTTGCAGTCTCATTTCCTAATTTCTATCACATCCCCCAAAATGACCTCTGAAAATGACCTCCAACCACAACTTTCTCCATGATGGTTTCTTGTGTCCTTGTTTGAACTCAACTTGGTTATACAGTGTTATTATCTTGAATAAGGAGGCCCAGATTCCAGGGCTTCAGGCAAGGAGTTGGTTTTTCTGTTCGTCATGTGTCAGCCACATAGATCTGCTTGTCACACCGCACATGGGTTCTGTTGTGAGTCTGAGGGTCGATCTTGTCAGAGCAAATGATAGAGGCGGAACTGAGGTCTTCACTGCTTCCAGGTTCATCTCCAGGCAGTTCTTGGCCACCTGTTTTTCTGTCATTAATGGAGTGACAGTGGCAATCACCAGGAGGTCCTCAGGTGCATGGGCCACAGTGACACCAATGAGGAAGGTGGTGGAGTCCAGGACATACTTCATGGACACTGTGATAATAAAGAAAAGGATGCTGGTGAAGTGGCCACTTCTGCCACAATACAAAGTGCTCAATCTCAGTGGCAATGGCTGTCTTCCTATTGCCAATTCCTGAAGCCATTGAGGCAATCTGTCCAATGATGGAGTCATTGCCTGTGTTGGTGATTGTGCCAGTTGCCACACCTTTAAAATAAGTTGTAGAAGAGAAGCCAGTGTTCTTTGTTTCAAGGGGATTGCCATGAGTAAAGTCACGGGAACAGGAGTGGGGCTCAGGCCTCCTAGTGAGAGATAAATGATCTGTTTTAGCTCACTGAGAAGCCAGCCACCTGATATCCCTAGGAATTTGGTCTCCACCCTTAATCTCCACCATGTTCCGGACGATTAGCTACTCTTCAGGGACTGTACTCTCCCTTGCATCCCAGATGACAAAAACTTGGAGAGGAATAATTTACTGAATCTTAACATTATGCTGGTGCTTTTCACTTATTGGAAATAAGCAAATATCACCCCAACCAGAGCAAGCACAGAACCCAAATACACACTGTCTAAGCATGCGCACCTATCATTGAAGTACTCAATTCCAAATGCAAGCCAGCATAGGACAGCTCCTGTCCATAGAAGGATGGGGAAGCCCCACACCATCTACTGGGAAATTTGACAATCCCTCATGTTTCTTTGAAAGGCCTGAGTGTACTGGGGCTGTCCTGAACCAAGAGCTCTTCAGCTGTCATGCTGGACAGCACTGTATCTCATTTGGACCATAGCTCTCTTCCAATTCCTTATTGCTCAATTTCTGATCTTCTAGGTGAATTCTTTCTTGCGTTCCTCTTTCTAGTGATTCTTTATGAGTTCCTAGCAGTTGTACTTCAGGATCTGGTACTTCTCCTGGCCATCCCCACTGGGTGTTTTCTCTATGTCTTTAGTTCCACTGAGCTTCACAGAGTAAGTTTTTGGTGTTGTTTTGCCCATGATGCTGATGACACGGGTGCTTGTGGAATGAAGTTGGTCACAGAAGGGCACAGTTCCAGGGTGTGAGCTGTACTAAGGGCCTGGAACTAAGGGGTCCAGCTGCAGTAGTTTGAGGTGGGAGACCTGAAGGGCCAGTCTCAGACTGGACCCTGTGCTGCTGAAGCCCAGTGGGTTCAGTGCCTGCTCATAGTTTTCTATCTTATTTCTGCTCATTTAAAAATCTACTCTACCAGGTTGAAATCCTCCTGAGAGCAGAGCCTGTGTTTGTCTACCATTGTATTCTCAACACATGGGGATTCAAAATAGATATTTGTTGAATGACTAAATGATCTCATAATTTGTGACCTGTGGGTTTTGGCCATCTCTTGACAAAGTAATATTAGCCTCTGACTAGAAGAGACAGAGCCTGGACGAATGTGCTTCATAAAGAGAGGAGCTTGAACCAGGTCAGCACTTCTCAGCTGAAGCCTCTGGAAATCTTTGCAGGGAATGAGATACACAAGTCAATCTGAGCCTCAGTTTCTGCATCTGTAAAGTCAGGATGAAAATAGGGGAAAGGCAATATTTACCTCTTGGGGTTGTTAGAATTAAATGAGATAATGCACATAGAGCACTTAGAACTATTCCTTGTACTTAGTAAGCACTCAAATTTAGTTATTAATGTTAATATTACAATACATGATCATAATAAAAAAGTAATGTCTTGTAGGGACTGTAGATTCTGTAGCTCTATTTCATTCTATTTGTCAACTATTAACTGCCTATGACACATGAGAAATTGTGGAGGAGGAAAAACATTTGTCTGATTTACCATAACTTACTAACCCAGAGATGGTGAGCCACCAGCAGCATCATCTTTGTCCCTGCAGATAGAGTGCTCATTCTAGCTCACGATGACATTTTTGGTAGTTATTGACTTTGGAAGGTTCATATGGTGGTCTTTCAGCCACCTTCTCAAGAGAAACAGATATATGCATCACCCTTTATGGAGCTCTTTGAAGGAAGGGAACATGTTCCCTTCATCTCATTATCCTGCACACCTAGAACACACAGGAGATGCTAAATACACTTTTTTTTTGGTAACATCTTTATTGGAGTATAATTGCTTTACAATGGTGTGTTAGTTTCTGCTTTTTTTTAAAAACATCTTTATTGGGGTATAATTGCTTTACAATGGTGTGTTAGTTTCTGCTTTATAACAAAGTGAATCAGTTATACATAAACATATGTTCCCATATCTCTTCCCTCTTGCATCTCCCTCCCTCCCACCTTCCCTATGCCCCTACTCTAGGTGGTCTCCCTGTGCTATGCGGCTACTTCCCACTAGCTATCTATTTTACGTTTGGTAGTGTATATATGTCCATGGCTCTCTCTCACTTTGTCACAGCTTACCCTTCCCCCTCCCCATATCCTCAAGTCCATTCTCTAGTAGGTCTGTGTCTTTATTCCTGTCTTACCCCTAGGTTCTTCATGACATTTTTTTTTCTTCTTAGATTCCATATATATGTGTTAGCATATGGTATTTGTCTTAGTCTCTTTCTGACTTACTTCACTCTGTATGACAGACTCTAGGTCCATCCACCTCACTACAAATAACTCAATTTCATTTCTTTTTATGGCTGAGTAATATTCCATTGTATATATGTGCCACATCTTCTTTATCCATTCATCCGATGATGGACACTTAGGTTGCTTCCATCTCCTGGCTATTGTAAATAGAGCTGCAGTGAACATTGTGGTACATGACTCTTTTTGAATTATGGTTTTCTCAGGGTATATGCCCGGTAGTGGGATTGCTGGGTCGTATGGTAGTTCTATTTGTAGTTTCTTAAGGAACCTCCATAGTGTTCTTCATAGTGGCTGTACCAATTCACATTCCCACCAGCAGTGCAAGAATGTTCCCTTTTCTCCACACCCTCTCCAGCATTTATTGTTTCTAGATTTTTTGATGATGGCCATTCTGACTGGTGTGAGATGATATCTCATTGTAGTTTTGATTTACATTTCTCTATTGATTAATGATGTTCAGCATTCTGTCATGTGTTTGTTGGCAATCTGTATATCTTCTTTGGAGAAATGTCTATTTAAGTCTTCTGTCCATTTTTGGATCGGGTTGTTTGTTTTTTTGTTATTGAGCTGCATGAGCTGCTTGTAAATTTTGGAGATTAATCCTTTGTCAGTTGCTTCATTTGCAAATATTTCCTCCCATTCTGAGGGGCTACAGTAATCCGGACAATATGGTACTGGCACAAAAACAGAAATATAGATCAATGGAACAGGATAGAAAGCCCAGAGATAAACTCATGCACATATGGTCACCTTATCTTTGATAAAGGCGGCAAGAATATACAATGGAGAAAAGAAAGCCTCTTCAATAAGTGGTGCTGGGAAAACTAGACAGCTACATGTAAAAGTATGAGATTAGAACACTCCCTAGCACCATACACAAAAATAAGCTCACAATGGATTAAAGCCCTAAATGTAAGGCCAGAAACTATGAAACTCTTAGAGGAAAACATAGGCAGAACACTCTATGACATAAATCACAGCAAGATCCTTTTTTTATTTTTTTATTTTTTGCAGTACGCAGGCCTCTCACTGTTGTGGCCTCTCCCATTGCAGAGCACAGGCTCCGGACGTGCAGGCTCAGCGGCCATGGCTCACAGACCCAGCCGCTCCGCGGCATGTGGGATCTTCCCGGACCGGGGCACGAACCCGTGTCCCCTGCATCGGTAGGCGGACTCTCAACCACTGCGCCACCAGAGAAGCCTCACAGCAAGATCCTTTTTGACCCACATCCTAGAGAAAGGGAAATAAAAATAAAAATAAACAAATGGGACCTAATGAAAGTTAAAAGCTTTTGCACAGCAAAGGAAACCATAAACAAGACCAAAAGACAACCCTAAATACACTTTTGAATGAATGAATGAATCCTATTCATGGAAGGCATTGATACTGAACATTGGTTCAAAATAATTCAGAATCAGTGGTGATTTAGAAGCGATGGAATTGAACCCCAAAACTTCCTTAGAGACCTTTCCATATGGGGAAGTTCTCATTATGTTATGATGTATCCTGCAACCAGCAAACTTGTGCCCGCTGAATCCGTTCCAGATTTGGATCCAGCAGCTCCCTCCACAGGGAAGAGAGCGTTAAACACCTGATTTGTTCTAATTAAAAGCCATTCAATCTGGGCTCTGGAGGGATACAGTCTGATGTAACCCTCATCAACTTCATCAACAGGCCTTGATACATTTTAAGAGTTGAGCTGATGTGGCTTATCAAGGGACCTTAGCTACTATGACACCATGGCCTGGCTTGATGCCCTCAGCCAAAGCCAAGTGTTGGGTGGGTAGCTTGGCTCTCTCAATAGCTTGCTTGGCCCACTCTGGTGGTATGTGTCAGGGCGGCAAGAATGCATTGCCTAAGCTAGGAATATGGACTGTCTCTGAGGGCTGGAGGAAGAGAGTAATAGAGGGAGGGAGTTCTGATACCGGTGGTGGAACAAGCGAACAGGTTGTCTAGAAGGACATGTAAGCAGTCCTTGAATCCAGCATCCTTGCTGTTATCCACAGTTACTCACAGTTAATGTATCGTGGGTATTGTTCTAGGGCAGGGAAAGAGTGGAGCCAAACCAGGAGCAAATGACAAGGCACATTCCAGATCTGGTACATAGGTATAAACTTGACCTTGGAATACAGTGGACGTGGCTGGGGATGCCATAACTTAATCTTTATTGGAGTATAATTGCTTTACAATGGTGTGTTAAATTTAATCTTTGGATTAAAATTTAATCTTTGGAAAGAGATATGTTCATCCCAAGGATACCTTCAGGGCCTATCTTCGCAAAGAGACACATCCTAATTTGATGATTAGAAGGGCACTAGAAGTCCTGTCTTCTCCCCATCCCAGCCTTTCCCCATCCAGGCAAAAAAGGACCACAAATAATCTCATTCCTTTTCCCTTGCTGATTGTTAATTAATTTTAGCTTATGGAACATTTTTAATAAGAACAGGTTCACCTCACTGAATTGGAATTTGGGCTTGAAAGGCAGGACCTTAGGACTTTGAAAAGTTTTGTAGAAAAGGCATTGCCGTAAGGGCTCCTCTATTACCAAATGCCATTCCCACTGGAGGGAACGAAACCACTCCTCGAAAGTGACTCATCCTGCAGGTGACAAAGTGGCTGTGGTCTAAGTTTCTGGTGCAGTAAGCTTGATACTATGAAGAATATGTTATTTACCCTCTTTGCTCAGCCATCTTAACTTTCTGACATCCCTAGAATATACCAGGATTTTTCCTGCCTACACACTCCACCGTCCTGGTCTTTGCACGACTGGCTCGTTTTTATTCTTCAAGTCCCTGCTCAAGGTCAGCTTCTCAAAGAAGCCTTCCCTGACCACTCAATGTCTAAAATAGGTGTTCAGCTCTACCTCCCCCTATATGCTCTAGGACAGCCCTCTAGTTCTTTCTTTTCTGACCCTCTTCACAACTCTAATTGCATTTATGCGTTATTCACTTGTTTGTTGTCTTCAGAGTGTGAGCTCTATGAGGGCAAGCCTGTCTTGTTTGCTGCTGTATTTTCAGGGTACAGGACCAACCTATTATAATTAGAATATTTAAGTCTATCATGCACACTTCAGTACTTTGGTAATTTCTGGGGATGTGAGTTGGACCCAGACTCTTAAAGCTTAAGGTCTAGTTGGGAAGACAGAAAATTTGTCAGTAGCACTTGTGATAAGTGCTTTGAGAGAGGGAGTACAGGGAGCTGCTGGAGAAACACCCAAACAAGTCTGCAGAAGGTAGAGGAGGCTTCCTCCTGGAAAATAGAAGCACTGAGACCCAAAGAAAGTAGAAATTAACCAAAGAGAGAAAGAGTTCTGGCAGAAGGGATAGCATGCGCAAAGGCCTTGAGGTGGGAAAAATGATGGCACTTCTGAGGACCTGGAAGTTTAGTAGGTATAAGGGGGCTAGCAGCAAGAGATGAGGATGGAGACAGCAGTGCCTAGAGCACAGCGTGGGGAAGCTATACTAGATTTGGGTTTTAGTCTGTAGGAAATGGAGAGCTACTGAAGAGTTATAAGTAGAGGGAGGCATGAGTTGATGTTCACTTTTGAAGGATCACTCTGCTTTGTGGGGAGCAAGGGATTGGAGGAGCAAGACTAAAGAAAGGGTAAACATATAAGGGTATATTGGTGGCCCAGGAGAGCAAAGATGGCAGCCTGGGCTAGGAAGGTAGCTTTGGGTATGGAGAGCATAGGAATGGTTCATTAATATTTAGGAGCAGGGTCTAAAGATAGATGATTGACTATGAGGGAAAGTGGAGCGTTGGAGTGCTTAGTGAGGCTTTGGTAGAGATAAGGATGAGACCCATTTTACTTGGGCATCTGTGTGGGTGGTGATGGCATTCATGGAGATGGGAGAGCCAGGGGGAGGAGACATACCAAGTATGTCACCATCTTTGAGCCACCCTTTCTTTTGTCTTTCCCTTGGGAAATTCCAACTGCCCTAGAGACTAAGTGCCGTCTCCTTCTTGACTTTCCCTCTGAACCCTCCTCTGAACCATAGCACCAGGAACTAGCCCATACCCTTTGCCACTTGTGTATGTTGCTATGAATTATTTTATCCAAGTTAGTCTTGTCTTTCCAACTAGGTGCTGTGCTTATTGGTGGCAGAACAATTTGTCTCAGTGACTGCCATGGGGCTAAGTACATGGCCGATGCTCCGTCCTTGGGGACTGTGTTTGTCAGCCTTCTACAGAGAAACAGAACAAATAAGATGTGTCTATATCAAAAGAGATCTTTGTAAGGAATTGGCTCAGGCAATTACGGAGGCTGGCAAGTCCAAAATCTGCAGTGTGGGCTTGCAGGCTGGAGACCCAGGAAGAACTGATGGCGCAGATGAATCCTGAAGGCAGTCTGCTGAAGAATTCCGTCTTACTCGGGGAGGCAGCTCTTTTTGTTCTATGCAGGCCTTCAAGTGATTGGATGTGGCCCACCTATATTATGGAGGGCAATCTGTTTTTTCAAATTTAAATGTTAATCTCATCTAGAAGCATCCTTCAATTGTTATAAGGAGTTAATGAGTCAAATATTTCTAAGGCACTTGGAGTGGTGTCTGGCACATAAGAAATACTGTGTAAAGCTGCATTCAATGAATAAAACCTGTCCAAAAAAAACAACAACCCATGCCCTTCAAGTTGACACACAAATTCACTATTACAGGGACTATAAGAGTGATTTTATGCAAATCATGATCATGCTTTTAGGCTAAATGAGTGGTCAGGTTGGCAAGGCTATAACTTCTTGGATTTCACAGGCTTATATAGTAAAGTTGAAAGAGAATGCCTGGGCCCAGAGAGGTGAAGTGATTTTCCCAAGTTCACCCAGCAAGGTACTGCCAGTAGTGGAACCCAGGTATCTAGACATCTAGAAACATTTGCATTTTTTATACTGCATCTCACAATGCACAATGTGTGTGTGTGTGTGTGTGTGTGTGTGTGTGTGTGTATGTGTGTGTGTCCCTGTCAAGAGGCCAAGATACCTCACTGGAACTGTGACTTGCAATTTTTTATTTGGAAATTATAAAACATGAAGAAAGGAGATACTTTTCTCCAGTTGTGTATTCTTTGTCACTGAGCTTCTAAAAACAACAGTTTTGGCTGGAATACAGGAAAGGTATGACACAACTTAAGGCCTTCATCAAAAATAACCAGTTCCAGGTCACTGAACTGAGGCAGCCTCAGGCCTGGGAGCCCTGGACAGTCTGGATTTGCATGGATGCCTTGAGTCCTGAGGACAAAGTGGAAACCTGTCAAGTTGGAAGAGACAGGCAAGATTTAGGATCCAAACTAGAAAGGTGGGGGTCGCTCCAGGCCAGAGGTGCTCACCAGTCACCAGGCCTCACACAGGCCCAGAATCTAGAGTTCCAGCTTGGGATGAGTTTGGGATTTCTAGTTAAGCATAAGAAAATTAGGTAACCCATGGAATTTGGACCAGAATACTTGGGACACATTCTGGGTCAGGGAATAGCCTGTTAAACTCTGCTCCAGGGAACTGGGGTGTGACGATTGAGCCCAGGGTCTGAATGCCTTGTGTTTAATCTCTGTCTGTTTCTCCATCTCTCTGTCTCTCTCTCTCGTGGGCTGGAAAATGTGGCTGGTATGTGCTGCTCCTCTGAAGGCCTCGTAGGTCTGCCCATGAGGGCAAGCGGCACCAGGAGTCTAGCTTCTCAGGGGACCCTCCCTGCTCTCCTAGAAACTCTCTGGGCAGCAGCAAGAATTCAAAGCAGTTGGCCTCTTTCATAAAGCCTTTAATGCAGCAAAATTCAACATGAGATATATATATATATATATATATATATATATATATATATATATATATATGTATGGACAGGCCTTGGAGGATGCTATAATAGGATTTGATCTGCATAGTTTCAGTACTTGTCAAGACAGTAGAATCAGATACCAATTATGTCCCCAGGATGCCAACTACCCAGATGGCAGAGAACAATCCATTTGTCAGCTTGGTCCACTGACATTCCAGAGAACAGAAATTCCCCAAATTTCTGAATTTGTGAAATGGTAGAGACTGGATTCATTGTGCTTTCTCTCCTCTAAAACTGCTGTATTTTATTTTCTTAGCTAAAAGGATTAGTACAAAAGAACTTGGAACCCCACAGATGTCACAAGGGAGAGCTCGGGATTCAGTGCAATTTTGCAGCCACCTTTTCAGAGGCCCACACCCACCCCCCAGACCCTCAGGCCATGCCTTGAGTGCCACATTTCAGAGAATAACTAATGGATAAATACATTAGGCACCAAGACCCTAGCTGGTGGGGAGTGTGGAAACCTGGCGGTGTCATAAATTTTCAAGAGCATGGTGAATGTTTGGAGCTCTAATCAAACATGATCTCTGCTATATGCACCAGAGCGCCATGGAAAACAGAACTGGGATCACAAAGGGGAAAGTGCAAAGGCCTCTGTAGGGAGAGAGGCAGGCCTGGCCAGTAGGCCAGTTCTGCAGACAAACTAAAGAGTAAATTTCGAAACCTCAGTGGGTGGGTGGAGGATGGGTTGGTTTTCTTTTCCATTATTCTTTTTCTATTTGCAGAATTACTCAATAATAGGATGAAAGGAGTTCCGTAGATGCTATAGGTTTGGTATTTTAGGAAAAATGTGATAGGACTCCTTGTAAATTTCAATTTGCGATGTGGACAGATTATTTTGGGAGGCACTGCAGCCAGTTCCCTGCCGGAGAAATGGCCAGAGGCCAGGAGGAGTGAGCATAGCAGCTGCAACGTTGGTCACCAATACTGGTGTGTGTGGTGGAGGGGACTGGCTGCTTACTTGCAGACTGAACCATTGGAGAGCAGAGCTTCACCTCTCTCCAACCTCCTTTCCAAGCCATGTATGGATTCCGGAACAGGAGGTGTTGGTGGACAGAACTTTCCAAATTTAAAGATCCTTCCTTGGTGGGAAGAGACAGGAACTTAACAAAGTCCAGCCTGGAACTGGACAAACAAATATATCTGTGAGACAAGAATCCCAAATACAAATATGCAAACAGTAGGGAGAAAGCTGGAAAAAATTAGCACTAAGAGAGACCTGGGGCAGGAGGGGCGGACTGTAAATTTGTTTCGTACTTGCCCTTGACTTACCACTGGCTGACCCAGGGCTGAGGGATGAGGAATGGTGGGTGGGCGAAGGAGAAGGAGAAGCCAGTACTATTTAGGGCTGCAGACAAATGTAGCTGAGGTCATGGGGAAGGGCAGTAAGTGATCTTCTTGTAGACGCTAATGAGACCATAGCTGTAAAGAACTTAGAGACAAGAGTTCATGTCCCTGGAGTGATAGATTCTGGAAGAGTTTCAAAGAGGAAAGGGTCTGAAAGCCCAGCATGATGTCAGTTTAGCATCATGACTGAGGTCTTTTTGCTTTGCTAAAGGATGGCATTTTAGGATTTGCTGGGGGTCTGCACAGCATAAAAAGGGAAAACTGCAGAAAAAAACCAAGGCAGCAAAAGAGAGACTAATGTTGCCAGAGTAGGGGATAAAGAAGTGAGAATTAGACGGATTCTCAGAGCCCATCGTGTCTATTCTCTTTCAATGTCCAGGAGGAGGGTGATATAGAGGGTGGGGGATGAGTGGTTTTAGGCTCCAGGGTTCCCCTGGGTTCTATAACATAGAATGAAATAAGGGAAGAGACTTGTGTGCAGCTCAAGATTATCCTCACTGCGTATGGCACGAGCTGGAGCAATCTCTTTTGCGGATGGAGAAGAGGTGAGAAGCTAGAGCTTGAGTAGATATTGGATAGGAGCAAACATCAGCAGGGGTAATTTTGGAAACTGGGTGGGTCGTTGGCGCAATCCTGAACAACCTTTCAGGATTGCATTTCCCCCCTAGTGTCCACAGGAAGCCCACAGGTGGAAAGACAGTGGGGGGAAGCGTGGGTGGGAGAAGGGGTTGACATTGCTGGAAGGAGAAGGTGCGCTGATCTCTACCATGAATATCTTTTGGATTCTTAACTCAGGAAATGCCTTCTTTGAGATCTTTTCCGCTCCCTGGGAACGTGGGGTTTCCCTCACCTAGTCTTCATAAGTACTGTGGGGAGTACTGCCTTCAGAGACATCTGGAGGCTGGCAGACGTTTTGCCATGTAGAAGACCCTCATAACAACCCCAGCTGCGTTAGCTGGCTTGTGAGTCCTGACTCTACTCCGTGCACCAAGGCTGAGCTGGGTGCTGAAGATTACTGAGGGATGTGGTTAAAAGCAAAGATCCTAAGACCTCCCCGTCCCAGACCTCCCGATTCAGAAATTTGGGGGTGGGCTGGCAGTCAATATTAAAAAAAAAGCTTTCTGATGAATCTGATGTGTGATTGGGGTTACAAACCTCTGTGTCTGAAGACATTGCTCAGAGTTGGGTCCTTATCTTCCAGAAGTTTCTGATGTAAAACAGGTAGCATGGTCTTAACATCTGCAGTACACTCAGACCATTATAAATAACAGCAGTAAATGTTGAACAAATGTGTAAGATTTATATATACGTTGTGCAGAACGCAAAGATATATTTGTGTTACTGGAATGTCATAATCAATCTAGACAATGACAAACTGTGTTGGCATTTCATTGGAACACACATTCTCTTTCAGTCTATAGTACAAAGGGGACCTTCCTCCTTACCAGCATCTTCTTGGTTTGCTCAATTTTCAAAGCAGTTTCTTTCAAAGCGATTTCTAGGGCATAGAGGCAGAAGCCCTGTGTAGTGTGTAAGGGTTTCTTGGGGAGAAGCAGGACTTCAGAATCCTGTTAAGAATGGGATTTTTCAGGTTGTTTGTATGTGTGTGTGTGCCTGCACTTGTGACATTTGATGGGTTTCTAGATGTTTAAGTGAAATGCCCTTACACCCAACACTTGTGTAAGAAATGCAAGTCAAATAGATGGGTTTGCCGTGAGCACGCAGCAAAGTTTTCAGGATCTAGGGATGGAATTAAATTGACAGCATGGCAATGACAGTGAGGAGGCCAAAAAAGAAATGGTGAAGGGAGACTCATCAATTGTGTCCTTCACCTGGAGAGGGGCTGGATTAATCCATTCAAAGAGACAAAGAGTGAGGGAGACCTGAGGAGCTTCCATCACCTCTGTGGATTCCTACAGAGAAGATTGATTTTGTCAGTTTCTCAAACAGGTTAGCAAGTCAACAGAACAGCTTCCCCAGAGCTGGAGACAGTCTTTGCTGCACACCAGTTATTTGCTTGATAAACAGAGCAAAGCCCTGGGGAGTGTTGAAAGAGAGGGGTGCGGCCAATGCCTTTGGCTGACAGCACATTCAGAAGAGCTAAGAAAACAAAGGTATAAACTTTAAAAATCTTTTAGGTTTTGTTTACTCAGGCAAAAAGGAGTCCAGAGTGTAGCAATTAACTGACTGTGATGAATAGATATAGCTGACCTGGCAAAATCAGATCAGCAACCCTTTGTCAGTAGCCTATGTGGTCTTTACCTTCCTTCCCCAACCCACCCCTCCCCTAAAACACACACATACACACACACACACACACACGCCTGCAAAAACTCAGTTTTACTGTCTCATTTGATTTATTTATCTTTCAGCTCAGGGAACTATATATGCTGAATTTCATTGTTCCCCAATTATTTCATGCAGGAAAATCTTATCTTTCTGGAGAACCAGTGTTGCATATTTTGCTGCTACTTCTTTCCTTTCCTTTTTTCCCTTTTTCCCTCTTTTTCTTCCTTTCTCTCTTCCTTTCTACTTCCTTCTACAGGGTCTGCCTAGCTAGTGCTGGGTCTATGTTGAGCCTTCACTCATTGCTTTATTCTTTCACTAAACTGTCTTTAATAAGCACCTACTATGTACCAGTCACTGGGCGAAGCTCTGGTGATACAGAGATAAAAGCCATGCTCTCAATCTTCAGACTGTTCATAGTCCAGCAGAGAAGTTCTCTGATGCTAAGGAATCAAACTGTATGTACATGATTTGTTGAATATAATTGAATCTTTAATGCTGAAGTTTACAACTTTAGAAACTGGTAGGTTGGAAAGATGTTTGAACATGGATTTAAAAACCATCAAATGGACTAAAATGGTGGAGCCAATCACACATGGCCAAGGGAGCTTTCATGTCCTGGTGCAGCTGTCTAAAGCAGTCCTATAAGTCACCCAGCTCTCAGAACTGGCTTTCAAAAAGGCTGGGAGAGGTCTCCTACACTCCAATAGTAGCTCAAATGTTGGAAACCCAGAGTGAAGGCAAGTGAAGCCAACTGGAGCACTCAGCTCTAGCCACATGTGAATTCAACTGTGGTGAAAATTCTCTAGAACTCTCCTGGGCTTGGCATACTTTTCAAAGTCAGAAGAACTTTCCTCAGATTGCCTAGTTTCTCTGAACTTTGAGAATAAATTTCTCCTTTGTGGTTTAGAAAAGAAGTAGAGTGAGGGGGAAAAAGAAGCAGGAGAAAATATTAGTTTAATAATCCCTCAATTGTAAGAATGGGCAAAATATTTAAGGAAAAATGAACATGATTCAGAGGAGGGACTGGGTGTTTGGAAAATACGGCTTTCTCTGCCCAGCAAAGTCCTTGCTTACTGCGGGGAAGTTCAGATGAGCTTCAGTGTATGTGAAAGTGGATCTCTTTGGAGCAAATTGTTTAATTTGATCTGGGGATGGAATGTACCTTGTACACCTCCTTCTTCAAGGAACTGACATATTTCCAGCTTGTAATTCAGTTTACTTAAGATGAGGACAAAACAAATCACAGCATTTCCAGAAAGTCTAAGATGGCAAAAATTCCCCTCTCTGTCTTCACCATTACACACACACACACACACACACCCCCACAAACACACACACACGATCTCCATTGGGTGGGGCATCTTGTACCAAGCGCCAACAATTTAGATGCCTATATACCATTTGGTTGTTATTGCATGAAGAAGACTGGGTGTGGTATGAAATTAGCTGGCTGAATTCTTGTCCGAGAAAATGGCAAATGTTTAAAATACTCAATGCTCGCTGTTGGTGTACAGTAAATCCTGTCCTTCCTGGATAAGAATGCTTATTTGGTGGTACTGATCCGTGTAGACCTTCTCATGGTAGAGGAAGAAGAACCTTTGGGTTCACTACCAACAATATTAGATTTGAGGTTTTGAGACCTCAGGAACACGTTGGACATGGTTGTGACTATAAAAAGGCATTTGGGGGATTTATCTGTCAAAACATGGGAAAAGAAGTAATTTTAGAAGATTGAACCTATAGATATTTTGCAAGTTATAGGCAATATAGTCTGAGGAATTCTGTATGTCTTTCTAGGTTATGAATTATTTCACGTTATGGGTTTTGTTGGGTTATTCTCTGTTTACTAGGAAACCCCCTCCCTTCCCTCAAAAGGAGAAAGTGGGCTTTTATGATAGTCAGAATATTCAAATTAAAAACAAGGAAAAATACTGTAACTTTGTTCTTAAGACAGGGACAAAAGCACAAAAGATGACTCTGCTAGAAATCTATTCTTGGTTTGGTAGCCTTTGTGTCTATTCCATACAGGTTAAATTTGTCTGTCTTAATGTCTTCTGAAATTATATTGCACTGATGTGTCCAAAAACATTGGCCATCAACTTGAACTTGAAAATTGGTTCCACAAACAATTGCCTGCCTACATTGCGCCAGGTGCTGAAAACAGGGATCGATACGACCTCAGGTCTCTCTAAGTTGAGTCAAATTGGTGACCTGCCAATAGAGGGCCCTGAGGCTCAAAGTATGGAACTGCTCTGCCTTGTGTCCCACCCAACATATGACAGTGGGCTTGATCCAGGGAAATACAGGAACATTTTCAAGGGTGAAAGGGGGTCCAGAGAGTGTTTCTTCTGAAAAGCTGGGTGAAATGAATCATCCATAACATCACGATCACGGTAACTATTATCATGTTTCATTTGATCTTCAACTCCAGGCCTCCAAAATGGTGGCACGCTTTTTATGGGAAGGGAGAATGAAGAGGCATCACCATTTCCAGAGATTTTGACTGAGCAAGTTTGTCTTGCCACTTTTCATAAAGCTGATAGGGTTTAGGAAGTCCCCCGGGCAGCCTAGTCAGTAATTGGACTCTTTAAGATGTATGTCACCTCACCATGAAGCCATTAAATCAAGGCAGAGAAAACTCTCAAAAGAACAAAATCAACTTTTTCCTCAGCCTTTACTGGATGGTGGGGGAGTCTTGTTGGACTTTGTGGTTGTGGTGAGGCATGGTGTCGACAATGTATGTGTGTGTGTGTGTGTGTGTGTGTGTGTGTGTAAGAGAAAGAGAGAGAACAGCAGTGCCAAGTTTTGTCTCTTAGAGATAACTCTCATTCTCAATGTGAATCCCAAAAGAATAGGATTGGGAGTTATCTCCCAAATACTCTAGTTTCCCGTAACTGTGGATTTGCCGTTCTAGTACCTGCCCAAGCATTTTCAGACTGTCAGATGAAATACACTTTATGTTACTGGCTTTCTGGACACGCAGGACAGTGCTTTCTTTGACTTTTCCAGAGCAGAAGTGCCCCTGGTGGATAAGTCTTCATTTTCCCAGCCCAGGTGAGGAGGTGATGCTGGGGACTGAGGGTGGGGCTGGAGGAGGGGAAATGTTAGCAGAGACTCCACCAGTGTTTCCAAGGTCCTCTGATACTCAGACATAGAGAAGGCTTGCTGCTGGGAAAAGACCTGGGGAGGCCCCACCGTCCCTCCCCAGCTCCCACTGTGGGCTCAGCTAGCCATTCTGAGAGGCACAGCTGGATATGAGGAAAAGTGGGTGAAGCTTTGTGGACAAAGCATTTTTTAGTGACCCCAGTGGGCCCCCTGATCTCTCAGTAAGACTTGGGGAGCCATAAAATGCCGTCTAGTACTCAAGGGAACTTCTAGGTCATGACTATAGGATCTAATGACACGTGGCCAGTGATGAGGTGAAAGGTGAGGCCGAGGGAATGGAGCTGGCTTGCCCAAGGTCACCCTGGTTGCCAGCGGCAGAAGCAAGGCCTCCCGCCTTCCAGCCCTGGACTTCTCTTCCTACACCATGAGGCTGTGTGCTTGTGGAATGTCCTCTGGAGATTTTGGGGTGGAGTCATTCTGGCTCCTGGTCTCAGTCTTGACCTAGAGACTTTCACACCACTTTGCTTTTCTCAGCCAGACCCTTCTTTACTCGCTCTCTTTCGGTGCTCCAGCCATCTGCTCAGCCACCCTGAAACTCAGAAAAGAAAAGAGAAATCTGTGTGACCCATGGAAAATTTCACTGCAGACAAAACCAGCCCCAGCCCCTCCCTGCTTTGTTCCATTAGCAATCTCGAAGTCAGTTTTCTTTGGCTTGTCATCTGCAGGTTTTCCCAACATTGGAATTGCCCTGACTCCCAGCAGTCCTGCTGGGTTGCCATGCCTCAGTCAGAATTTGAAATTTGCCATTCTTCTTAAAATCATTTTTTCTAGGGGTTTGCCCTGTCAGCTTGACTTATCTTGCACTCAATTTGTTTCTGGCTCTGATTTTTTTTTTTTTTTTCATATTGAAATTTGAACTGGCTAAGAGACCTGTTGGTTTCCTCCATCACTAGCTTGATGTAAATTGGTTTTGGGCCTTAAGTAATTGTGAAATTGTTGAAATGTGTCTCTGGCACCCAACCACCTCCTTTTCCAGCCCCTTCCTATCTCATACCTTTTCCTTCCCTAGCTTTGTCCAGTGCTAGCTATTTCTCTTGGAAGTATTTACCAATATAACCACGTTATCTGATTAGATCTATTACACTTGTACAATAACAGCATTTCCCATCTCCACTTCTCTTCAGTTGTGCCAGAAGTTGGTGATCTGTAAACTTGGCTGGTCACAGAATATCCAGAGGTTTTTGTTCCAAATACAGGCCTCACCAGGGGACAAAAGAAGGGAATCCTTGGGACCTGGTATTTTTAAACAATATTTCCAGGCAATTCTGAAAATTAACTGCTTATCTCCAGTTGGAAGATTCCTTCCAACCCTGAGATTATGTGATGCTATGATTTTATCCTCATCACAGCCCTGTGAAGAATCATAATGATAATAACAGCTGACATATTAAGCACTTACTAGATGTCAACTTCAGGGCTAGGCATTTACATGAATTACCGCAGGAGTGAGGCTATTCTTTTTTTTTTTTTCCCGTAAACGGGCCTCTCACTGCTGTGGCCTCTCCCGTTGCGGAGCACAGGCTCCGGACGCGCAGGCTCAGCGGCCATGGCTCACGGACCCAGCCGCTCCGCGGCACGCGGGATCTTCCCGGACCGGGGCACGAACCCGTGTCCCCTGCATCGGCAGGCGGACTCCCAACCACTGCGCCACCAGGGAAGCCCGAGTGAGGCTATTCTTAATCCCTCTTCAACAACAGGGAAATTTAAGGCACATATTGATCAACATGAACTGATAGACAACTGACTAGTGTCTTAAAATTTCTGTAACTACTGAGGAGTAGAAAACCCGCCAAATTCCCCACTCTGGGTTCCAGGGTTCTTTGTGCAACATGGGATCAGTAAAAGTGGTCTCAGGTCATTCAATCTGCAGTCCAGCTGTGAAGTCCTTAAGGACAAGGAACGTGTCTTCTTGTCTACACTCTCCCCTCCCCTAACACACCCTCACATCCTGCCTGGCAAAGAGAAGGCCCTTAGCAGATGTTTGTTGAACTGGAATTATCTGTAACCCAGGTCTCTTGACTTCTAGCCCAGGGCATTTCTGCTATCAAGACTTAATGAACTCCAGAACCCCAAGGTATAAATTGAGAACAGAGTTTAATTTGTTATATCATGGACAGATATTTGGGATTTTAAAGACTCAAATCATGCAAATTACAGAGATAATTATCTCGAATGATGGACAAGTGACCATATATATGTGACCCACATATATATGGTCACTTGTTTTTCAACAAAGGCACCAATGCTGTTCAATGGGGAAAGGAAGCTTTTTTCAGTGAGTGGTACTAGAACAACTGGATATTAATATGGAGTATAAAAAAAAGAAACTCTAGCCCCTACCTCACAGCATACATACAAGTTAATTTGAAATGAGTCATAGACTTAAATGCAGAAGCAAAAACGTTAAAACTTCTAGTAGATAACATAGAAGAATATCTTTGTAACTGTGGGGTGAGCAAAGACTTCTTAGGCCACAAATGTACAAACCTCAAAAAAAACTTGATAAATTGGATCTCATCAAAACTCGGAAACGAATTTCTGTTCATCACAAGATAATATTAAGAAAGTAAAAAAGGCAAGTTATGGTGTGGGAGAAAATATTTGCGAAAGGACTAGTATCCAGAATGTACAAAGAACTCTTACAGCTCATTTATAACAAAACAAATCACCCACTTAAAAAATGTGCACACACACACAAAATCAACTATACGCCAATAAAAATGTAAAAACACGTGCGCAAGATTGAACAGGATTTCCGCAAAGATATCCAAGTGGCCAACGAGTTGCTCAATGTTATTAGACATCAGGAAGCGCAAAATAAATTAAGAGAGGTATTACAGTATACGTGTCAGAATGGCACGTAAATGAAGTATACGTATATGAAGTGCTGGCGAGAGTGTGGAACATCTGGGACTCTCATAGGCTGCTGGTGGTAGTACAGAATGCTGGAATCCATTTGGAAAACTGGAATTTTCTAATAAATATCAACATATACTTACCCTACGACCCAACAATTCCACTCCTAAGCATTTATCCAAGAGAGACGGAAATATATGTTTAAGAAAGACTTGCCTAGGAATGTTCAATAGCAGGTTTATTAGTAAAAGTCCTAAACTGGAAACAATCCAAATGTCTCTCAACAGGAGATCAGGTAAACAAGTTATAGTATATTAATAACATGGAATACTATTTAGCAATGAAAAGTCGCTGATACAAACAACAACATAGAGGAGTCTCAGAAGCAGTATATTGAGTGAAAGAAGCCAGTCACAAAGACTTCATGTTGGATGATTCTATTTATATGAAGCTTGAGAGCAGCCAAAATGAATTTATGATGGTAAGTGTTAGAAACATGATTATCTCAGAGAGGGAGGGAAGATGTTATTGACCGGGCAGGGGCACGTATAAACTCCAGTTGTCTGTTGTCAAGTAACAAACTCCCCCTAAACTAATGGCTTAAAGCAACGACTGGCTCATTCTATCCCACAGTTTTGTGGGTCAGGAAATCAGGCAGGGTTTGACGGAGAGATTCTTCTTTTCCGCGTGGCACTGATGTGTAGGCTGGCCTTGAGGGTCCCAGACAGATTCCTGGCATATCTGACACCTGCAGAGCTGGTTAAAAGGCGGGGCTCAGCTGAACTCTTAACTGGATCACCACGGTGACTTCAGGCAGTCAGTCAAACTTCTTACTTGGGCTTAGGGCATTGAGAATGGGTGTTCGGAGACTAAGGCAGAAGCTCCATGGCCTTTAACTGGTGTAGCCTTGGCAGTCACACAGTATCACTTCTGCTGGATTCCACATCAAGGCAATCACAAGCCTGCCCAGATTCAGAGAGAGCAACACGGATCCCACCTCTCAATGGCAGAAGTGTCAAAGGATTTGCAATCATGTTTTAAAACTGCCCTAGGAACTTTCTGGGGCTGATGGGAATCTTCTATAGTTTGATCTGGGTGGTATGGTGGTTACGAGTGTGTAGAAAATTATTGAGCCATATACTTGAGATTTGCCCACTTTATGTAGGTTACACTGCAATTTAAAATCTCTGCAGAGTGCTTTACATACAACACTCTCATTATTTTCACAACAATCCCATGAGTCAAAAATTATTATCTCATTTTACAGATATACTGTTTTACTTAGTAGCTTGGCCAATGCCAGACAGAATCAGAGTTCAAATCCAGGTTTATCTGATCCCAAAGTGTCTTGTCTATCCACTAATATCCTGTTACAGGGACAAAATGGTCCATTCATTCATTCATTTATTCTTCAGTTAATGTCTATTGAGAACCCTCTGTATGTTGGGTCCCAGGCTAAGAACTGGGGATAAAAAGGAGACTAGCATATATCCTTGCCTTCAACGGGCTCATGACCTAAAGGAGGAGACAGATCTGTAGATAAATGTCAATCTATAATGTGATCAGTATTATATCATATTGGATACATTTTCTGGACTCCCAAATCAGGATCCCATGAAATATTTGGTACCCATGGACAAAAAAGGATAGAATATTTGAAATCAGAACTTGTTCTAGAAAATATATGGTCGCAGTAGACTAGCACATTTACAAATGTGCGAATGGGGCCCAGAAGAAGGAAGCCTGGAGGGAGAACAACTTTTTTAGAACACCACCGCTTTACTCTCCCAGAACTAGACCCTGACTGTCTATACTTAGTTACGTCTGTAATCTTTAAACTTTACATTTCAGAAATGCTCTTTATCCTGTTACATTCTTGCATGTAAATTTAATTTGCTTAGATGTTTTTCTCTTAAAAAACTTTTTTTTGGCTTTAGGGTTTGAATTTGATTGGGTTTTTACCCCTTACTTTCTTACTCCTTCTGCTTTTTGTCATTTTAATCGCATTTGGGATGGATTTGGTCCAGACTTGAACTGTCACACCTTCCCCTTTTGTGACCACACAGGGCCATCTGCTCTGAGACCTCAGTCTTTGTGATTGCCATCCTGGGATCCATCTTTCATGCCTTTTTCTTGTTTGGCATTCCAGGCTGCCAGAGTTAGCTAGCTTTGACTAGCAGGTGTTGATGTGTGGATCTCTTGAAAACAATTTTTTCTTCCTTGTCAGCTCCCCGATGTATCTCCCCATTGTCACCAGCCACCCTGAGATATGGGGGCCTCAGCCAGAGATTATGGAGTGTCAGCTCTCTAGAAAGTGTCTGGGGCCCCATCAGTCAGCAGCGGGCTTGGAGGGCCTGCGGCATTGTGCTGGCCTGAGTTTACAGAGAGAGACCGCTGAACAGCTGCTGGGGCTGAGACATACTCTGGGTTATTTCTTCTGGGAGTGGGTAGGGGGCTGATTTTCTAGTTTTTCTGGTCACTTGGATGGATTTACCTCATCTATCTGCTGAGGCTCTCCTTGTACCTAAAAAAGATAACAGTGAGACAGCCACTGAGGTGTGAGCAGACTGGCTCATCCGTGGACTGGCCCATGATACTGGCAGCCTGATCTTGCCTTTTCAACACATTTATTGAGTGCTTACTGAATGTTCTGACAAGTGCTTCAACAGCAATATTTCATTCAATTCTGATGATGACCCCGAGGAGGAAGATAAGCCTCGGAGAGATTAAATAACTCTTCACAGTCACATCGCGATTAAGTGTGTGGGTCAGAATTTGAACTCAGGATTGCCTGATTCCAGACAATGTAATCTGACCTCTTTGCTGTGCTCTCCTGACTCTCTGAGGATATAACAATTTAACCATCTGTTACCTATGTGCTAAATGTGGGGCTGGTAGCACGGGAATGAATGAGATAGAGTCCCTGCCTTTGAGAAGTTCTCAGTTTAGTGAATGAGACACAGACTGGAACACAAATAATTCTAATCAGGGCATCAATAGGAGTTCAAGGAGTTGATGTGGAATCGGAAGGGCATGGACCTCTGTGTTTGGGGATGGAGTGAAACCGGGAATGCTTCCTAAAAGCAGATGGGGTGGAGGGGGAATGTCTGAGCAGGGTCTGAAGGGTACGGGACTTACCCCCTCACACCGCATGCAGAGACTCTGTCTTTATGGAGACAGAGAAAGCCGATAAGCCATCCTTAACCTCCAGGTTCTTTTCCTGTGCCCCTTCTCAGGGACTGATGCTAAAAATGTGCCTCCTTGGAGCCTGTGAGTCACACCTGCTTCTGTTCCTGGCACCCAAGACTCTGAAATTCCCTGCCCAAATGACCCTGAGACTTTCTGTTCTCCCAGGGGTGGCACAGCCATTGTACACATCCCTTGACCCCAGGGTGGCCAAGGAGAGGCTGTATGTAGGGTCAGGGGGCTGTGGCCTGAGCTTGAAAGAGAAGCCCTGAGCGTCCACATGTGTCTGTGTAAGTCTCCTTGTTGTATGGGAAGGAACTGGGGAGGGAAGGGGAGAGAGGTGAGCCACTGACCAGAGTCCAGAGTCTGAGGGCCCAGATACTGATAGACACTTCTCAATTCAAACCTGGCTTTTGAGATCATTATGAAGATTTTTTTTTTTTAAATTTTGAGAGAATTTTACAAGACTTACAAAAATTGTACAGAGAGATCTTGTATATCTTTGACTCAGTTGTCCTGAATATTAATGTCTTACACAACTGCAATACCATTAACAAAATAAATCAACATTGGACAATACTATTCACTAAATGACAGACTGAAAACTGGTAATTAATGCCTAAGCTAGAAAGTCCCTCATCTCTGAGGGGGTGACTGAGTCTTCCAAAGCTAGAACTGGCACCCTGGAGTTTGGGATTTCCAGGCACCCAAGGGGTGCATCTTGTCAGCATATTTACCATCCTGGGAAACCAGAGGCTTGGACATGAGGCTTGGAGGTTCACCCAGAGGACAGGCCTTAGCTCAGTGAAAACCTAATGAACGTCAGCTCTCTGATTCTCCTATTTATGATCTGATGAGGGAACAAGTAGTGTCCTCTAGGTCTGAGGTACGTTTCATGAGAAGCTCCCAGGGTCTAAGAATCAGGGCTCTATGAATATCAGATCCTGTTAGATTTTAGAGTATTAGATTATATTAGATAATGTGGGTGTTTGAAGAAGCCAAACACCCCATGCAGATGTACATACATGCAAGTTCTCATCTTGGTCTTCTTAATTCCCCTCTCTTCACTCTGCTTTCTACCTGCTGAAGAGTGGAGAGAATCAGGCTGGAGTCAGGAGGGCCTGGTACTTCAACAGGGCGAATAACTTCACCCCTGCACATCCTACCTACCCAAAGTCTTTAAGACTTTGTTCTCCCTTCTCTGTACGTGCCTTTTCCTCTGCTCGCCTTCCCTCAGCCCACATCCTTCTTATTTCCCTCAGTCCTTCCCTCTCTCATTTGTCTACTTTGCTGGTGCTTTCCCCTCCCCCATCTCATTCTTCCTCCACGTTCGCCCTCGTTCCCTCTCCCCCCCACTCTCTCAATGCCCCCCATTGCTTTTTCTTGCTTCTCCTCTCTTTCTCTTCCTTATTCCCCCCACATCCCATCCCCCCATCTAGGTACGATCTGTGCTACACAAGGTCCTCGATGGCCCACCAAATGCTTGCGGCAATTTTTTCAAGTGAGAGGGAAGAAAAGAAGGAATTAAATCATAGTATTGGCAGCTGGCAATCTGCTTCAATCGCAGAAAAATGTCCCCGGCTTCCTCAAATATTGAAACATTGATGAAGAACAGATTTTCCCTGGCTGTGTGAATTCCCTTCCGGCCGCGTTTGGCAGAGGGACTGCCTTGCTTGTTATTATTATAGGCATTTTGATGCATTCCCTGTTTAGCAAAGTTGGAATGCATTTCAACCAACCCCTGAACTGATGTAACACTATTTTTATTTGTAATGAGGGTGTATTAAAATATATATACATTTCCACTGATTTCTGGCTCTGGGGAGGGTGGGATCTGAGGACGTCCAGGCAGGAAGGCCTGGGTTTTTCCACCCTCTGTCCATGGGGAGAGTGCTCAAATTCAGGCATTCTCGCTTGTCCCCACCCCCTTGTTAGATTTCACTGATTTTAATAAACATTTTCCTGTCTTAGGTTTCCTCAGTGACATAGAATCAGATGTGTCAGTTGGATGGTGTCTTCCAGAGGTCACCTCTCTCTGCCCTGGACACATGGCCAATGGGCCCGAGCTGGGTAGGGACTGAGTGAGGGGTTAGGGAGGAGACAAAGAAAAGGAGAGTTAAACACATGGAGAAAATGTACAGATACAGATATGCAGTTATTTCACTGTGATCTGTCCTGCGCAGGGGGACACAGAGTGAGTGGGTGACGAGAGGAAGGGGCACAGAGGCCGGCCCGCTAGGCTGGTAGAAGGGGCTGTGAAGAGGGCAGGGATGGTTTGATAGCAAGGAGCACAGGGATGCTGGGAAGGGCAGTGGCAATGGCTACTCACAGGGAGCTTCTCTTTTTTGGAAAAACCTTTAGTGCCTTCCGTCAGGGTAGCTCCATCCTTTTATCAGCAGGTAACTGCCCCACGCAAGCAGACCTGGATGCAAGCTTTTTGGAATTCCAGAGTTCGCTGGGATCTTAGAAAAGATGATCTAGTTCTGGGGTCTTAAGCTGGAGTTTCTGAGTTCTGAGAATGCCCTTAAATGAAAGGAATGACATCAGTGTTCATTTTTTTCTGGGGCGTGGGGAAAAGGTATAGCCTTCATCACTCCTGAAAGAGACTCTGATCCAGATATTCTCAAACCACTGGTCCAGTTCAGCCCCTAGACTGACCATCTGGAGGAACTGAGGACCAGCAAGGTGATGTGGCTTAACTAAGGCCTTGTGGAGAGTTATTGTAATTCTTTCCATTTACGGACAATGAAACAGGCCTGGGGAATTCTAGTGACTCAGACAGCCAGCAGCAGAGCCAGGCTTAGATTTGGTAGCCTGGCTCTCAGCCCAGCCTCCTTTGTTCATGCCCATCTTTCCTGCTGTGCCACTGCTGCCTCCTTAACCTCCCCATCCGTGTCAAGCAGCAGCAATGCCTGTCTGTCCCAGACTTCACTCCCAACCCCCGAGAATTGACAGAAATACCTGGAAAGGTATTTGAATGGAGCTGGTGTTCACTGTGATGTTGTTTAAGGTCAGCATTCTAACACCCAGTACAGTGGTTCCAACCTCTTTGGTTTGGAGGAGGCTGATGGATGGAAACTCTAAGGCTTGACTTAACAGCGTGTGATGCAGCCCCGCTGATCTCCACTTACTGTCGTTAGTACTCATGCTCCATTTGCTCCAAAACAAATTCACTTTAAAAATCAGGTGTGGGAGGATAACATAAGGGTCAGAGGGCTTGGCAGCAATCCGGTTAAGCCTTTCAAGCTTTGTCAGTTTTCACCAGGGGCTCTGAACTCCAGATCCTCCAAAACTTCTTCTGTTCTTTGAATACACCACGCTCTTCCATGACTTTGGTGCAAGCTGTTCCTTTAGCCTGAAACACCCTTCCTCTGGAAATGCCTTATGTTTTTGAGACTTGCCCCCAAAGTCACCCCAACTGTGAAGCTTTTTCTGACTCTCCTTGGCAGAGCTGGTTCTCCCTCTTTTCTCTTCCTGGGCCTGTTAGAGAGCTTGTCCTGGGTTTTGGTGGGTAATGGTGTAGGGATTTGATGTCCCAGCTAGACTGTGAGCTCCTGGAGGATGGGGACTGTATAGAGCACTAAAGGGCAGTGACTCTCACTGGGGACCATTTTGTCCCCTACCCCCTGAGGGGGAGAGGTGGAGCGCTAGTGGCCTCTAGCAGGAAGATTTCAGAGATGTTGCTAAATATCCTACAACACCCAGGACAATAAATACTTCTTGGGCCCCAAATATCAATAGTACCACTGTTGAGGGACCTGCCATAGAGGGTCAATAACCTGTGGTCAAATTCCTCCAACAGCTGACGCAAATGTGTGAAGGGTTAATGCAGTCTGGGAAGAGCATTAAATGTTTCCACGTCTGAGTGGACAGACAAGGGGTGTGGCCTTTGACAACAGACATTTTAAAGAAAGTGCAAGCACTTGGTTTGTGTTCTAAGAACTTTTTGTGACTCTGTCAGCCCTCAGAGAAGATGGCATTGAAGTTTTCTTCCAAATCTGGTATTCTAGAACTTAGTGCCCAGTAAATATTTCTTGAAAGGCAAGGATTAAGGCTGCTGGCTCTTTGGATGGGAGACCTAATTTAGGAAGATTACATCTTTATGAAACTCTTCTCATGCTCTCAAAGGAACTAAAGTTCTTTAAATGAGGATTTTTAAAATCCCATTTGAGGATTTATTGCAAGATAAGAGACAGACTACAAGTAGAATTTTAGGCATATTCTACCTAATCAGCCATATTCTTGAGTGTTTATCTTGGAACAAACACATGGATGAACCATCCTTAAATAGTCAGCATATAAACTAAGGAATTTTCTGTAGCTCCTCTGAAGCATGCTAGTTAGAAGGCTAAAGCAGAGACAGTACCCACATGAGGGTCCATTCAGGAGGAGCTGGAGCTGGGGTGCTGGGGTGGGGAGGGGTGTGCAAGTTCATGGCAAGGAAGGGAAGTAGAAGGAAGGAGGTTAAAAAAAAAAGGTTGTTTGGTGAATTGAAAAAGGCAAGGGACAGGAGAATGGTGTGTGGGTGCCACAAGGAGGCTGGCTTAACAACGCAGTCTTGGATGAGTTGAGTCATTTGGAGAGGAGGTCCATAGCTATAGGAGAATGTTTCTATATCTCTAAGAGCAGTGGTTCCCAAACCTAGCCACCACCACAATCATCTGAGCCCCTTAAAAATATTCAGATTCCAAGGCCCCATCCCTGGAGGTTCTGATTCTATAGGTTTGGGGTAAGGTCCAAGAATCTTCAGTTCACAAGAGTTCCCCAGTGATTCTGATACTCATCCAGGTTTAGGTATCAGTGTCCCAGATTAGAAAAAACTGAGGAGGTGCTGATGGCTGTGGAGTAGCAAGGATACTGATCATTCAGTCAAAGAAATTGACTAGATTCGGAACTACACTAGGTGTTGGGAAAGGTGTAAGACACAAGGGTCTCTATCCTTAAGGGGCTTGTAAAGGGGTTCATAAATGGCGGTGGGTGCAAATTCAAAGAGAATTGACTGTGTAAGTCATACACGAGGGTCTTGTAAGTGGCAAATAAGTGATTATAGTGGTTGGGATGGTCAGAACCTGTCAGGGGAGGGGTGAGGTAGATGTGAGCCTTTCTGGAACGATGGGTATGATTTCAGTGGGGAGGGACTCAACCAAAGGAGGAGGAGGTTATGGGGTAAAGGTGCGATGTATCCAGAGTTTGGACCAAGGCTTTGGTGTTGGAGTCAGGGAGGATGGGCACAGCTGGAAGTCTTTTGGGAAATGTAGTAGACGGATGCCAGGCATTGCTGGGGAACCTCTCATCTCCTCCTTGTCTCAGGGCTGTGTTGTTATCTTTCTCAAAGAGGGACCTTCTCCAGACCAGGGCATGTGGCTGCAACTCCCCAGAGACCTGGTGGGTACATTTGCCATTGAGGAAAGTCCTTGGACAGGAGAGTTTAGGAGCTCTGGAGGACACTGCTGATGTCCAGACTGCAGCCATTCCCTTCCTACGGGAGTGACCACAAGTGTCCACAGTCTTTACAGCCCTGTCTACAAGTCTTTCTCTTTCCCTCAAAAAAAAAAAAAAAGAACAAAAAACCAGATTGGATGATTTTGCTCTTGAAGAGTGGGCTTATAGAAAAAAGCTTGCATTTATTGAGCATTTATATACCAGATATATATCAAAAGAGCTTCAGTTACATTATCTTATTTAATCTTAATATAACCTCTTGAGATAGATACCGTATTAGCCAGGGTTCTCTAGAGAAAGAGAACAAATAAGGTCTCTCTCATCTATCTGTCTATCTATCTATCTATCATGTAACAATAAAGATTTATTATAAGGAATTGGCTTATGCAATTATGGAGGCTGGCAAGTCTAAGATCTGCAAAGCTGGTGCCCCAGTTCAAGTCCCAAGGCCAGCAGGCTGCTATAGAATCAGAAAGAGTTGAAGTCCCAGTTCAAAGACCATCAGGCAGGAAACTTCTCTCTTATTTGCAGGAGGGTCAGGCTTTTGTCCTACTCGGGCCTTCAACTGATTGGATGAGGCCCATCTACATAATGAAGGGCATTCCGCTTTACTCAGTCTACTGGTTTAAATGTTAATCTCCTCTAAAAACGCCCTCACACAAACACCCAGAATAAAGTTTGCCCAAATACCTGGGCACCCTGTAGCCCAGCGAAGCTGACACATAGAGTTAACCATCACAAGTACTAAGAGCGTCGGCATCCTTATTTTGTAGAAGGGGCAGGGAGGCATGGATGGGTGAAGTCTTGTGCACAACGTCACACAGCAGTAGTTTGCAGAGCAGGAGTTTGAGCTTATGTAGCCACTGCTTGACTTGCTTAAGCTTTGACCTTACTATCTCTCTCATGGAAGGGGGACTAGGTAACTACTCCTGGTGTGATTCATCAGACCAAAGTGGACATCTCAGACCTCTGAAAGTCTCTACCATCACCTTGCTCATTGCCTGGAGTTCTTCCCAAATGTGAAATCTTTTTCAGGTCACCATTAAACATTTTTCCTTGTCTATGCTTCTTTGTTTCCTGGGGGCAGAAGTGTGTGTGTCTTCCATCAGCTTGTAGATCAGCAAGCCTAATTCTGTCTGATTTATCTAGCAACTCTGCATCCTCATGGGCCAAGGGATGGAGAGCTGGATAAGTCACTTCTGCTGAAGCAACCTTGCTCTCCTGTCCCCGGGTGTCCCCGTGGGGGTATCCTGAACAGTCCAAGAGCAGCAAGAAGACAGTGGACTCCTGGAGAAAGTAACAGGTTTCTGAAAGGAACCGTGTTTCTTTAATATTTCCAGTGGTGGGAAACTCACCACCTCACCAAGTAACCCATTATACTTTTAGGAACATAAAAGGAAATTTCTGCTTGAATTGAAATCTGCTTTCCCTTATTCTGGAGTAACAGAACGAATAACCTCTTTCTTACATGAACACTTTTCAAATATTTGAAAACAGGGATAATATCCTCATGAGACATTTATTCTCCAGGCTAAATGCTTCCAGTTCCTTCTAGCATTCTTTTTGTGATTCAGCTTATAGACCCTTTGTTGGCTTTGTCTTCCCCTGTCTATGGTGGATGCCCTTCTTAAAAAAATCCCAAGTGTTCTAGTTCTGCTCTGACTAATGCATTTAGTAGAGTGGAAGTATCACTTCCATTGTTTTGGACATTAGGTATGTATCAGTGTATCTAGGTTGCATTAACTTTTGTAATAACATTTATTATTTTATATTGAGACTGAAGTCAACTTACATTAGGTCTTACCATGTTATACTTCTGCACTTGGTTTTTGGATTTGAAATTTAGAATTTTATATTAATTCTTATTAATGTACATCTTTGTTATCTAACCCATATTTCAACCTGATTCTGCCATCTACATCTTGCTGCTGATTTGTGGCTAGGGGAGAAAATGGAGGGGCACTGAAGAGAAAGTCCTCTTAGCTGGCGCCTCTGTCCATTGTTGTTCTGAGGCTGGAGGAAGAACTTCAGGGCATCGGAGCTTCCTGGGGAGTGGGGGTCACAGTGAGGTTAGGGTCCAGGCAAATATGCTGACAGCGAGTCCCTACACTGGAAAAATAACACTGTGTTGTATTTTCCTTTTCCATTTTCACTTGTCCCAGGGATCTGAGAACAAGGAAGCCTCCAGGGATGGAGATCCGAATGGAAAGACCTTGTGCAAAGGATCCTATTGTTATTCAAAGCTTTCACATGGACCTCTTATGTTTCCTTGGGGGCTCAGTCTAACCTCTTTCAGAGTCTTGGTCCAGAAGCAATGGAAGATGCGGTCTTTGCCCTCAGGAAGAATCATATGATGGTTTGGGCAAGAAGACTTGCATGTGTGAAACCACAGCAAACTGGCTAGGAATGAAGACAAATTTGTGCTAAGTGGCCTGGAGCGGACCACAGCCCACATAGGGGTCTATGGACAAGGAAGAGGTAAGAGGAGAATGAATCCACTAGGGAGTGCCCCAGAGGAAGTGGGAATGGAGCTGGGTCCAGAAGGGTGTGGAAGGGGAAGAAGGAAGGAACGACTTTACAAGGTAGGGAGGGGCATGAACAAAGTGGCTGGTGGTGACAGCAACTCTGCAGAGACCCAGAGAAGGAAAACAGACTGGTTCTTCCCTAGGCAATGGAAAAACTCACCAATGGGAAGTGTCCTGTGACAAAGACCTTTCAAAGACCCCGTCCTTGGATCTGGCCCAGTTCTGCCATTTCTCTTACCACCAGCCCAATCCAGGCTCTCTTCCTCTAATTTCCAGATTCTTCACCCTTTCTTTGCTGGTCTTCTTGCCTCTAATGTCCTAAACTCTTACTCAAGATACATATTAATTTCTTCCCAAACATTGGAGATGGGCAAGATACAAAGAGGCACATTTACGCTGTCCCAATTGCAAATATTCTGCCCCACTGGCCCTATTTGCTGATCTCCCCCGATAGAATTTGCATCTCAGTTTTTCACTTAGAATACACAATAATAATATTATTAATAACGGATAATAGCAGCTGACATCCAGAGTGAAATAGACACGCCAGGTTTTATATGTGCCGTGAGTTAAACATGACAATTATCAATAAGGTAGGTACTATTATCACCCACATTTTATAGATGAGAAAATTGAGGTGCATAAAGGTTAAGTAAATTGCCCAAAGACATACAGAGAGTAAATGACAGCACTGGGACAAGCCCAGGCCATCTGACTCCAGGTTCTGCCCTATTTATCGTATACCACTTCTTCATTCTAGAAAATACAGGTTTAGAGTGTTCCCCGAGAAGGAATGGAAAGAAAGGGAGTTTTTATTGACACCTAGTATGTGCCATTCCTTGTGCTAAGGCACTGTACATGTGTCATCTCAATTAATCCTTACCCCACTCTGAAAGACAGATTATTACAAAAGAAGGAGGTGGATGCAAAATGAAGTAGCTGGTGTGGGCACACAGCTGGTACAATGGGTAGTCAGATTTCAACTGAAGTCTGTTTTTCTCCTGGAATCCACGTGTTTCCATTGCAAATGTGAACTAGATCTCAAGCGGCTGGTATAAGGAGAGTGAAAATGAGCCACATGCCAGCAGAAAGAGCCTAAGAAAACTTTCCTCACCATGAAAAAGCACAGCATTTCAGTCCATGTGACACAGCCGGGCACAGCTGGAAGATAGCATTTAGGCGGTCTCTGTGGCCAATGTGCTGTTGCTTCATGCATTTGAGAACAAAGAGTCTGGGCTGATCTTCAGCGTTTATGTGCCAAGAATCTGAGAGAGTAGCAGGCACGCAAGTACCAGCTACTGACTGCATCAAAAAGCATCTATCCCCTTTGTACAGTACAGCAAGGGACTGTCTACTCACAATGACCCCTTTAGCCTAAGCTACCATCCAGGTGGTAAATGCCACCTGCAGGGTCATCTTTGGATGACCTAAGGGAGAGAAACCCAATTTCCATGATTTTGGATGCTCTGTTTCCTTATCTTCTTCCCTTCAGGATGGGATAGGAATAGGCAGGGAAAGGAGAGAGAGAGAGAGAGAGAGAGAGAGAGAGAGAGAGAGAGAGAGAGAGAGAGAGAGGTGTTTCTCATTGGGACCCACAGCTTCTGAGGTTCTGGACCAGTATTTCTCTAAATTTCCTGTGTGTCAAAATCACCCAGAAGTGACTGTTAAACCTGAGATGTTAAATGAGATTGTTAAAATTCAATCTTGTTAAAACTGAGGCTGTGGGACCCGCTCTCAGAGTTTCGGAATCAGTAGGGCTCAGGAAGAATTACTAGGTCTCGAGCAGGGCTCACACGTTTGCATTTCTACCCAGTCCTCAGGCGGTGCTGATGTTGCTGTTTCCGGGACCACACATGATCTCTCAGGCTGAACAGCCCCTTTCTCTCTTTCTTTAACCTCCACACTTGCCTTGAACATAGCGGGTGCCTCAGTCAGGGGTCCTGGCAAGAACCATCTTGGATGGTTCAAACATGACTCTGCTGAGGGGCTGCTTACAGGAGTGTGGGCAGGATATTAAAGGGGTGTGCAAGGGAAGTTGAGGCACCTGGAGACCCACAGCAGCAGTAGCGGTGACCACCTTAGGGCTGCAGAAACAAGGGAGGGGACAATGTTTCCAGGGCTGGGTGAGGACTGTCTGGGGGCGCCGGGGCCGGAGGGTGGGGTGAGGGTGGTGGGATATGCCAGAAATGCAGCACGAGAAGAGACCTCTGCTTCTCTACTCTCCAGCTGCCTCCTGGAGTGTCCCAGTGGCTGAATCCTGCTGGGTGCCAGAAGGCAGTGGTTGAAGTCGTTTGCAGGGGTCCCAGGGCACGGAACAGAGCGGAGGGTAGACCTGGGGTGGGTGGAGGGCGAATGGAGAATGACCAACACACCAGGTGAGACCCCGCCCTCTCCCTCATGATGCCCCATCTCTTCCACCTTTGGTTCTTTCAGGAGCTGACTAGGAGCCAGCTGACCCAAGAGAGCAGAGGGATGGCATCATGCCTGTAGTTATCCTCAGCCCTCACTCAGTAAATTGGGACTCTGGACTCTACCTCAACTGTGCACAGGGACCTCAGGACTCCCAGAGAGGCTGTAAGCAGAGCTGTGTCTCCCTCTCAGCGCTCCCCTTCCCAACAAACTCTCTCCCCCAATCTCAGACAGGATGGCAATATTTCCACTGGCCCGCTCCGGCTTGCATAGGATCAGGGTGGACTGGAAAAACCCTCGCTGCTTCTGCAGCAGCCTTCATGGGGCTCTGATAGGAGAGATCACAGGAGCTGGGGGGACTGTGGGGGATGTCTGGCGGGCGGGGAGGGGGGCGGGCAGAGAGTTTCAAGTTATTTCCAAACCAAACTGTAGGGAACACACAGTGCTTGGCGTCGGCTCAGATAGAGCTCCCTTTCCATCTATGGAACAATGAAGATGACAACTCAATCCTCAGGAAAGAAAACAGAGAGAGGGGAAAACAAGAGGAAGAGGAGAGCTGTTTACAGGCGAGAACTGCCAGGCCAAGGGCCATGTTGCTACTGGCCCTGGCTGGCCTGAGTTTGTGTCTCAATTTACCTTTCTGTGGCTGTCAGGATACTTTCCTGAGCCACGCAACAAGATCTCTGTTTGATAACCCCTCCGTGGGAGCATGTTTAAGGAAACTGTGCTGACTGGTAGTTTTATACCCTGACATGGCAGCGGGTGGGTGGCAAACAATCTTGGAGGCTCTCATGCCCTCTGAAAAAGGAGGACTGGGCTTCTCTGGGGGCAGGGAGGGGGCTCTCGGGCGTCAGACTCCAGGAAGGCCTCCTGGGCAGAGTGGCCTGGTGAAGTGGTCTAGTCCCTCCCCAGGTGGATTAAAAGAGTCTCTTCTCAGCTGGTCCTTTTCTAGTCCCTTTTCTTCTTGAGATAAAAACAAAACAAAAGAAACTGAAGCCAGAGTCTGCCAAGGGCTCCTGAACCTTGAAAAAGGGGCTGTTTATGGATTAGGAACAGAAAGCTCTGGCTGGAGACCAAGAAATGGGCTCCCTGCAGTATGATGGATTCCCCTCCATGGTTCTTCATTTGCTTTTTTAAAAAAAATATGATTATTTATTTATTTATTTTTGGCTGTGTCGGGTCTTCGTTTCTGTGCGAGGGCTTTCTCTAGCTGCTGCAAGTGGGGGCCACTCTTCATCGCAGTGCGCAGGCCTCTCACTATCGCAGCCTCTCTTATTGCGGAGCACAGGCTCCAGACGCGCAGGCTCAGTAGTTGTGGCTCACAGGCCTAGTTGCTCCTCAGCGTGTGGGATCTTTCCAGACCAGGGCTCGAACCTGTGTCCCCTGCATCGGCAGGCGGATTCTCAACCACTGCGCCACCAGGGAAGCCCGGTTCTTCATTTTCTTATCGCTCTGGGTAGAGACCTTGGCCTCCCCCATCATACTCCATGAACCCTAACTCTATCCTCGAGTTCACCCCTTGCCCATTTTGAACCCAACACACAGAATCTTTGTTCTGTCTCCTTTGACTCAGGCGACACAGAAAGAGCTGGGAAGCAGACAAGCTTCTGCTGTGTATTTAAGAGCCCGGTGTATGTGGAAGGGAACAGAGGTCCTCTTTGGCTGGGTCCTGTGGAAGAGGAGATGCTGGGTTGGGAGGAAGCTGGGCAGCATGAGGGGGAGGCAGGGACAGACTTCACTCCCAGATAGGGGTGAGTGCTGGGCCTTTCTCGGGGTTTCCTGTAACAGCCACTTCTACTACCTCCATGGCATCCCAGAGCTGGAGGAAACCTAAATGTGTCATCTGACCGTGGGAAAACTGGACGGCAGTTCAGGGATCCCGGAACTGGAGGGAACCTAAATGTGTCTTTTGATGGTGGGACCATTGGACGCAGTTCAGGGAACCCGGGGTTCAGTCCACCTTCTGCTACAGTCTAACCTGGGGGAGACTTTCCCTCCCTGAGCTGCTAACTTCCCAGGGGTGTCTGGCTAGATGAACTTGGAGATCCTGTCTGGCCTTGGCAGTCTGTGATTCTATAGCCTCTGTATGTTTCTCGTATTCAGAGATAGGGTTCACATTTGTGCTTTAAAGAGGAAAACAGAGAATTGAGAATCTACCACATTTGGGAAATACATCTTCCTGACATCAATTTGGTTATTACAGAGGCTGAGTCCAGGCCACTGCACACTATGATTTTAGAGAAGCTCAACTGTTAGTGAGTTGGGGCCCTTTCCTGGCCCTTAAGCCTTGTGTGCTGTGGCTAACGTTTCTATCCAGACACCTCATCTCCTCCTGGCAGCTTCCATGCCCATAGTCTCAGGCCCGGGTCTGACCCAGAGCTAGGGTTTCTAGATCTAGCCTTTCAAGTTGGCCACAAGATGCTGTTTTCCCTTCTGTTCAGATCCAGGTCAAGTGCTCAGATCAGTATCGGGGCTAAAGGAATATGGGAGATGTGAGGGTGGGTCAAGGTTGGTAGCAGAGACTCAGAGCTGAGAGAGGGACCATGAAGGCCTGTTCTTGGAGTCTCACAGATCCAGGGCCCAACCTCTGTGACCCAGGGCTACTCATTTCATTTCCCTAGCCTCAGTTTCCTCATCTGAGAAATGTGTATCCCCCTTAGATAATAAAATTACACACACCTTTGGGGGTAGCTAGCAGGTGGACATGAAAACATTTATGTAAAGCGTTTCTCTCATGTCCTAGCTTAAGTTAAACATTCAGTTCATGAGTTTCATTTCCTTTTAAATTTCCTTTTAAATCTCTGGCAAGAAAGTGAGAGGAGAGAGAGCCATTCTGGAGAAAAGCAAGCCAACGCACGATTTGGAAATGGCTGTGACATACACAGGAAGATGACTCACAGGTGTGCAGACTGTGCCCTTCAGAAAAGAGAGCAGGTATGTCCATCACAGAAAGAAAATAATTTTGGGTAACCACAAACACATAGAGCCCAGGGAATGGGAGGCTGGTGGCAAAGATGACCATTTCTAAGGTGTTGTCTTTCAGCTGGTAGATTGTCAGTGCTGGATGGGCATCTTGGCATTCCTTCTCACACTCGCCTCTTTCTCGCTTCTCTTCCCCACATCTAGGTCTTCTCTCTGCCTCTTTCCTCACCCGTCTTGGCCGCTTGGAGCCTGAGGAGCCCTTCAGTCCTCAGTAGAAGCGGGCTTTTCTTGTTCAGGTCCCTCAGAGTAAGCACTGATCACACCCAGACCTCTCCCTCACTAATAGAGAATTATTATACCAAAGGAATCTCTTCCCAGACAGGTCAGGAGGGAGAGTCAAGGGAGTGAGGGGCCCACCAATCGCATTCTGTACATTGAAGGATGCCCCGATAGCCTTTTATGAATCTCCATAGACTCACATCATCAAGTAGCTGGAGGGATGGAGGCCAGGCATCAAGAAGATTATTCTAATAATGAGAGTAAAAGTCCTAGATCAGCTGAGCAACACAATCTCACACTCCCTCCAACCCGATGCATTTTCCAAAAACCGAAAAGAGACTCCTTTTTAAGAGAATGGCCTACCAGGATCAGGGGGATGGAGGAAAGAAACCCTCAAGGCATTTTTTCCTTTAGGGCTCCACAAATCAGTTCAGACAGGGCTGGGTGTAGTGGGAGCCCAGGGAGCGGGCTGCTGGACCACTCAGGTGGGGATTTAGTCCCCTCCGAGCCCCATCCTCATGCTCCCGCAGCCCCCGTGTTTCTGGTCCTCTGCACACGTGGGCCCAGACCCAGATTCACAGCATGGGTGAATTCCTTCACCCGTGTTCTGCAGAGACCCGCCTTTGTTCTGGTGCCCACTCCTAGCTTCCTCTGAGAACAAAGAGGAAGTCCAGTTACAAATGTCCTCTTGCAAAGTAATTAAGCTCATGGCATGGGGGCCAGTGCTCCTCGGGGCTGGTCAGCAGGGGAGAGTTGGAGTCCACAATAGGTCTCCCCAGAGGGACCTGCTGGTTCTCACGTCCTTCCATCCCCTAGTGGAAGTGGCGCTCCCACACGCGGCTGTCCAAGTGGTGACGCTGTGGGCACAGGGGCCTCGGGATGTGTCCTGGGGCCTGCTGGCACCGTGCACAGAGCCACGACCTCCTGGCTGCATTGGTCACTGGGATGCTACAGGCTCAGCCACACGTGGTCATGGAGGGTGCTTAAGGGAGGGCTTTGTTTACCCAGAACCTACGAATCAGCCCATAAAAGGGAAGGCTGTGTTGCCAAGGACATGTGCTGGGGGAGGAAGAAAAGACAGGGATTGGTTAGGCTTTATGTAGTGGACTGGGGCCAAAAGTTCTCTCTCTTTACTGAAAGAAGCAACAGAGACTGCAATAAAAAGAATTTAAGTTAGAAGTGCGCGCTAGGATGTTTCAGCACCAGGAACAAACAAAGAGGAACAGGCTGGATTTCTTTCCTCTGGGTGTTCTTCCGAAAGGAATAGGATATATATTTGAGAATCCTGGCTGGAGGCAGGGAAAGGAACCCGCTGGCTGTGCATGATACTTACCAGAAGTGACAGATCTGAGATGGCCCAGGGAGCAGGACCATGGCAGCTTCTAGAATCTCTGTGATGAGTTAGGAGTATTTCAGAGATGTTTTCTCCAGAGGGCACAGCTTGATCCCACAGAGAGGTTAGCAGGGGGAAGGCTTTCGCCGACTAGGAGGAAGAACATTTTAACAGCCACAGCTGTCTAACTGTGGAAGGGACTATTTTATTAAGGCAGTAAACTTCTGATTTTGGGGGGTATTTAAATCAAAGGTTCAAATCTGGAATCCTTTGGAGGGATTTCCTGCATTGGAAGGATGGAATCAATGCCCTTTCAGGTTCCCTTAAGTGCTCAGATACTCTGTTTCTTATTCTTCTAAACGTCTCTAAAAGTTAATGGACTTAGAGCTATGATTCCTTTTTGGTGGAAAGATGGCTCCATCAGGCCAGGGTCTGTTCATTAATTTATTTACCTGTCCTTGGAATGCCTAGGTACCAGGCCTGGAGATATAAAAATGAAAAAGACACGGCGACTCTGTATTTGGGGAGTTCATTGTATATTGGGAATGCAGACATGGAAACAGATTGATTGCAATTTTGCATGGCGAGGGCCAAACAAAAGCATCAAGAAAGAGCTGTGGATGCACAGAGGAGGGAATAAGAAGCAGCTCTCCCTGGGAGAATAGGGAAAGAAGTACTCTTTCAACTGACAGCTCGGTCCCGATCCAATTCCATTCCAATCCAGTCCAGGTAGACTTACTCAATGTCTGCCAATGTAAGGCAAAGAGATTGGGCACAAAGAGGCATTCTCTAAAGAGCTATACAGATGAAAGTTCGTCTTTGTGCCGTTGGAGTTGTGTGCCTTGGGATGGAGGATACACAGATGAACAAAGCCTGGTCTTTGAGGAGTTTCCAGTCTTCCAACAGCCCCCTTTTCCAGGATGTGTGTCCCTGATTCTGGTGTATAAGCTGGATCAGAGGGAGTAGGTGAATAGGTGACCACTTGGAAGAGGTGTCAGAGTGTAGTGTTAGGGAATTTGTTTCTGTGGCTCACCTGTCCTTTCTTGGGGTGGAAGTGATGTCTGATATGTGGCTGTCTAAGCAATGACATCATGGACACAGGGGACAAAACATACTCTGCTGGGTCCTCATATCTCCAGTTTGCAGCCCTGGGTGAGGTCCACTGAATGACAGCAGGAGGCAGGGACCTGTTTTATGGTTTGCTTCTTGTCTGGGTGCGGCAAGAGGTAGGGAGGGCAAGGCTGCTGGGTGGAGGGAGACAGAGATCATCTCTTTTGCTCATTCTGTGGACTTATCGGGACCACTGAAGTAACTGAGGAACTGCAGGCAGCTCCAGGGCCCAGTCATGAGACAAAACACCACTGTGGTTTCTCAAAGAGGTAATTTAACCCAAAGAATTGTTAGGCTCAGTTGGGCTATTGAGGAGATGTCAGACCAAGAAAGTTGCCAAACGACGTCAGGTTGGCTTCTGAATTAACGTAATTCAGCGATTGAAACAAACACAAACTAAAAAATGTCTTGTCGCTTAAATATAATTCCTTCTAGCTCTCATAGGTCCAATATGGGTGTTTCTGATCACTGGGTGACTTTCTTCCAGGCAGTGAGTCAGGGATGCAAGTTCCTTCCATCTGGTTCTGTAACTTCAGCACTGGCTTCCAAGTTTGTACCCTCATCGTTGTCAAGTCAGCAGCAGAAGAAAGACCATGTGCCCACGTTCCATTGTCTAGGCCTCAGGTGGACACACCTAACTGCAAGCAAGCCTGGGGAATGCAGGCCAGTTCTGTGCCCAGGAAGAAGAGAAAAAGAGGAAATAAAGAGCCAATTTCAGCCACACGTTCAGCAGGTCCTAGATAGGTTAGCCTTTCTGCAGTCCTTTCCTGTGAACACTGACTGAACTTAGGTGACTCCACAGGTGTGTGCAAGGAAATCGAACCAGAGAAGGTGGGAAAGATAGAGGGAAGAAATGCCCTAAGAAATCATAATTTGTTTTTCACTTCAGTCAAACAAAGCCTTGTGTTCCCATGGAGGTTTTGTTTTCAAGAAGGAAAAACAACAACAAAATTCAAAGGGTATGTATGTTGCTAATGTGTTTCTCCCATTTTTGCTTGTCTTTTGACTTGGTTGATGGTGTCTTTTGCAACAAATGTTTTATATTTTAATATTGTAAAGTTTATTAATTTTTGTTATGTATTTCCTCTTCCCTACTCCGAAGTCATAAACACATTCTCCCATATTTTCTTCCAATACTTTCATGTGCAGATTGTTAAGGTTTTTAAATCCATCTGGACTTCATTTTTGTGAATTACATGGCATAGAAATCTGATTCCATTGATTTATTTTTAACCAGATGACTAGCTAATTGCCTATCCTTTTCCAGTTATTTGAAATGATGCTTTTATCATATCTTAATTCCTTTATATACATGATGTATTAGTTTCCTATTGCTGTTGTAACAAATTACACAGATTTAGTGGCTTAAAGCAACACAAATTTATTATCTTACAGTTCTAGAGATCAGAGTCTGCAGTGGTTTCATGGGGCTAAAATCAAGGTGTTGGCAGGGCTGCATTTCTGGGGAGGCTGTACTGGAGAACCTGTTTCCTTGCTCTTTCCAGCTGCCCACATCCCTTGGTTCATGGCCCCCTTCTATTTTAGAGTCAGCAATGGCCAGTAGAGTCTTTCTCATGCTGCATCACTCTGAAGTTGACTCTCATGATCCCCTCTTTCACTTAGAAGGACCCTCGTGATTACACTGGGCCTAACTAGATAATCCAGGATAGTCTCCTCACCTCGTTCAAGGTCAGATAATTAATTCCATCTTCAGCTTTAATTCCCCGCTGCCACTGCAGTGTGTTATGAGCTAATTCCGGTCTCCCCATAATTTATATGTTGGAGCACTAACCCCCAGTATCTCAGAATGTGACTGTATCTGGAGAAAGTGACTTTACAGAGATAATTAACATTAAATGAAGTCATATGAGTGGACCTTAATACAATCTGACTGGTGTGTTTTTAAGAAGGAGGAAATTTGGACATACAAAGAGACACCAGGGATGCATGAGTACAGAGGAAAAGACAAAGTGAAGAGGCAGTAATAGGTCAGTCACCTGCAAACCAAGGAGAAAGGCCTCAGAGAAAACCAACTCTGCTGGCACCTTGATCTTTCAGCCTCCAGAACTGTGAGAAGGTAAATTTCTGTTGTTTAAGCCACCCAGTCTAGGGTGTTTTGTTATGGCAGCCCTAGCAAACTAATATACTACCTAATATAACACATTCACAGGCTCCAGGGATTAAGACATGGGTAGGGGCTTCTTTGGGAGGGCACACATTAGTTGATTTGTAGTTGTTCTGTTGCATTGACCTATTCATTTATTCCTGAACCAACACCACATTTTAAACATTTCTAGGGTGTTATAATTATTTTACTCTATGGGGTGAATTTCCTTTTGCGTTCTTCTCTGTCTTCCTTTTACCCAATATTGTATTGATTACTCTTATGCAGCTGTTCCATATCGATTTTAGAATCATCAAGTTTCCTGAAGATTGTGATTGCGTTAAATGTACAGATTAATCTGGGGCCCTTGACATCTTTACATGAACACAGTATTTTTCCGTTTAACCAGATCTTCTCTGCACCTTTCTTCATAATGTGCTTTCACATTTCCTGGTCGTAGGTCTTTCAGAGCTGCTTTATAATTGTCATTGATATTGGAAGTAAGTCGAGTCTCCCTCCTCTACAGAAGGAAAACAGGCCCGGGGAGGGAAAGGACTTATCTGGGAGCAGGCTCTGGTGGAACACAGGCCTCTGATTCCTAACCCTCATGCTCAGTGCTTGGCCACTTAGAGCCTCTAGGCCAGCTTCCATTAGATTCAGGATGCAGTGTTCTGTCTTAGGCCAATGCTCATGCATCTACTAGAACAGTGCTGGACCAGCCTGGGAACAGGCTTTCTTCGAGCTCGGGGTAGTTGAGGGGTCATGTAAAGGTCTCTCCTGTTTCACAGATGGAAACATCATAGGGTAGTGGTTGGGTGAGAAGTCTGAGAAGGAAACAAGGGAGCATCTGTAGAATCACTTACTTCTTCACCTTGGCCTATTAAGCAGCTCTCATCAGGGAAGGAGTGCGTACTCATAAAAAGCGATAACAAATAGAGCTCTTGTTCGCAATTCACAAGAATAAGAATCCAACTCCTGCTCAGCGGGGAGCAGTAAAGAGGTCCCAAAGCTCTTCATTAGAATGACTAAAAAGATTAAGAATGGTAAAAGAGAGACATTAGGTTAATTTGACCATGGAAGAGAATGTGTACTATGGTCCAGAGATACCGAAGTTCAGGGAAGGCAGAGGGGGGTGAAGAAAGACTATGCCTCTCTCAGGTTGCTCACACCACCTCCCTACATGGCCCCAGCTTCAGGAGCAGCAGCGGGGTGAGCTTGACCTTGCTCATCTACCGGTACACCCCGGGGCCCCTTTCAGGAGCTGCTCCGTTTGGAACTCCCAGCCTTAGGCAGAGGTCATGATCCATTAGCTACACTCAAGGGTACTGCGTTTGCAAATACGATACTTTGGGGGATTTTCCAAATATCTTTCAGCAGCTGTATTTTCTAATGTCTAATGATGGCTAATGTCTAAGAAATTGAGGAATACTGCTTATTTCCAAGCAAAGAGTCCTCTCACCGTTGGGACCTCTCCCGTTGCAGAGCACAGGCTCCGGACACGCAGGCTCAGCGGCCATGGCTCACAGGCCCAGCCGCTCCACGGCATGTGGGATCCTCCCGGACCGGGGCACGAACCCATGTCCCCTGCATCGGCAGGCGGACTCTCAACCACTGCGCCACCAGGGAAGCCCTGAAGACCTCAATTTTATAAACCAGGCAGTGGAGGCTTGAGAGTAAGTTACTTGAGTCAACATTGTTTATTACTCTTAGAAGTCTTAGGGTCTAAGGCTCCAGGATAGTTCACCTTTTAGGGGGTGGTTCCTCCCCTGGCTGATAAGATAGATTACAAGCCATAAAAACTATAGAGACCAAGATGTCAATAGTGGTAAATGTGTGTGCGTGTGGGAAGGGGATATGCAGGAAAGGGGGATAAGGTTCTTCATTCTTCCCAGAGGCAGAAGACTGCTGCTCCCTCATGGGCACAGAGGAAATATTCTAACAGGAAATTGAGTATTAGATCCACTTGTCCTTTCATCCATCCATTCATTTGTCCATCTATCCATGCATCTATACATACATCCGATATATTCATGCATGCACGGCATGAATAGTGTTTGAATGGTATGGAGTTGTAAAGTGCCTTGCTGAGAAATTTGGAGTTAAGCCTAGAGTCAGTGAGGAGCCACTGCAGATTCCTGGATGAGGGAGTGGCTAGATGTGGGAAGGGATTCAAGGAGAGTGAGGCAGCATAAAGAGAGATCTAAGGGGCAAAGGCTAGGTGTGGTCCTTTCACAGGTCTCACAGGTGAGCTTGAATTCATCTCTTTTCTGGCTGAGGTCTGGAGCCAGGTTCTGGTCTTGGCTGAAAAGGGGTCAGACAAAAATGAGAAAGATGGGGCTTCCCTGGTGGCGCAGTGGTTGAGAGTCCGCCTGCCGATGCAGGGGACACGGGTTCATGCCCCGGTCCGGGAAGATCCCACGTGCCGCGGAGCGGCTGGACCCGTGAGCCATGGCCACTGAGTCTGTGCGTCCAGAGCCTGTGCTCCGCAAAGGGGGAGTGGCCACAACAGTGAGAGGCCCGAGTACAGCAAAAAAAAAAAAAAAAGAGAAGGATGTAAAATTTGGCTAGAAGCCTGAGAGAACGAGATATATGATGTGATGTGTTCAGTGGACTTGTCTAGAAAATAATCAGTTCAACAAATATTTGCTGGGTACTCTCAATTTTCCCTGTCATTTTCTTCCACCCTCCAGCCCAAAGGGCCCTGTGCTTTCTGGCAGGACTATTAGGGAAGGAAAGACTGGGTCTGGGTCTTGGGGCTGTATATTTTGCACATTTCTGGCCACTCCAGCAAATTCAGCAATCTGGCATATGGAATGGGTTTTGGAGTTGAGGAGGGTACATTGTATACGAAGAGACAGGAGACAGAGCAAATAGGGGTTTGTTGGTGAACAAAAACTAAGGGTAACGTTAGGGGCAGTGGGAAAAGGGGCCCTCCTCTTCCATCTTTAACTAAACAGTTGCCTGCACAAGTGTCTGTGTTGGGGGCCCTGCAGAGTACATTGTCAGGATGCTTGCCTTCCAAAGGATTACGGCAAGGGGAAGGGGAAGGAGCAAGAGATTTAGAGCCACACAGATCTGCTTACCAGCTGTGTGACCTGGGCCCTGCTTGCCTCAAGCTCTCTGAGCCTCAGTTTCTTCAACTGGAAAATGAGGATCATAATATCACCTGACTCATGGGATTCTTTCGAGGACTAAACACAATAATGTATGTGAGAATGACTTTTTAGAATGTCAATCACAATTTAAAGATTAAATATGAATAATAACGAGAAGTTTCCAATGTAATTGCTGTTGTCTTAAAATGCAAGCACGTTAACCCCCTTCCAAAATCTTCTGTGGTGCTAACATCTGGGGGGCAAACATCCAGGAGGGGAAAGACCATTTGGGACCCTCAGTATTTATAAGTAAAGGCTGTGTTCTCAGCCATAAGGTGACTCATGAGTGTATGGATGAAGCACCCTGCCTTTTTTGGAATGTGCACAGATCTTTATTTTCACATTTCATGACCTTCTATTGGTTTTTAAAATACGATTTATTGTGCCATTATATCTAGCTGACCTTCTCATGTTTTTTGTTTGTTTGGTGTGTGTGTGTGTTTTGCTTTGTTTTGTTTTGTGAATCAAATCTAGAAAATAAAACATTACTTCCAAATGATTGGAGTTAGAGGAAGAGGGGGAGGAAACATGGCCCCAAGTTGAACCTAAGGAGATTAGAGACAGAACTCCATAGATTTCTGGAAACGCGGCCGCCTTCCACTTTATCCTTGTCTAGAAGGAAAGCCTTGCAGCTTGTTGGTTTCTGGTACCGGCCTTCTTCTTCTCTGCCCTGGGGAGAACCTGCCACTTGCTGATATCCATCCAGAGCTACAGGATGCGGCTGCCACCAAGGCCAGGGCTGGGAGCGAGTCACTTTGTCCAGAGACAGGGAACACTGGGTGGGTGGAGGGTCAGCTGGGAGAGGCAATTTTCCTGGCACCAGGTCCTTCTCCTGGGGGAATGAGGATGTGAAAATTTTCTGTTTAGTTTTAGTTGTTCCTGTTCAGCAACTGGTAACCTCCCCCTCTGTTGAAGGCATGGATTCAGTTAATGCTGGGGCTTTGGGCCTGTTAAATTGTTAAAATGCAAAATGATAACCCCCTTTGCTGGTTAAGAATATTTATTTCGAGTCCTAAATCAATTTCAGCCCCTCTCTCTCTTTCTCTCACCACTTTTCTCCTCCTCCCCTTTGGAACTTGGGAAAATCCAATTTCCTTCCTGCCTTAATCTCTCTCCAGCGTTTGCACTGGCTCTGCTCTGCCCACACCTGCTCCTTCCAGCTGTGAGATTCCTTTTGGTAAAATACTTTGTGTCCTGCCAAGTTGTCGATGGACAAGACCCCCATGGCCACTTCCTGGATCCCTTAATGAACATAGTTGTTCGGTCCCACCGGGTCCCCAGGAGCTCCTTGCTTCAATCTGTTAGCCAGTGGTGGTTTCCACATTTAGAATGAGACCCCTGCCCTGGGCCCCCAAGCGCCTGCTCTTGACTGAGGAAAGAATTTGAAACCTAGCACTCCCCATGCTGGTACTAAGTGCTTTGAGCTTTACAGGCCCTACTCCTGTATCACAGGAATGTCAGGCTAAGCAGAGAGACTCCAGATCTGCCGTCTCCCCAGCCTTGGGGCTAAACCATCATTATTAATGACAGCAATCACCACCCAGAACTCCGGCCGTAAATAATAAGTGTCTTTCAGCAGTCACAAGAATGGCTGCAAACATTCGTCATCTACACACCTCTCGAAATAGCCATGGGAATGAACAGCAGAACTATTATGGCCAATTCTATCTCTATGTCAATGCTAACAACTTAGTTTTATGTAAAAAGAAAAGTCCAAAGCAGCATGAACTTCATGTGACAGTGACAGAGATTCTACAAAAAAAGGATTCTATTGCTTGAAAAACTCTTTGTTTATTAAAAAAAAAGTTAAATAGATTTCTGTATAGAAGGATTTCTCTGAGTCTTTAATATGCTAATGTGCATTGAGAATTTCCAAGAGAGGTAAGTTGTGTTTCCCCAAAGTTTATTTGACCTTAACTTTTTTCCCCTTTGGCATACATAATGTGTCACATCTTACATGACACTATTTAGTGGTGTGCTGGAAATATTTAACAACTGGCTCTCCAGGAGGAGGTAAAAGTCCCCATTAGTAGTGTTTGCTGGTTTCCATGGTGTAAATACTCCCATCATGACTGATTTCAAGCTGCCAGCATGAAATCACTGAACATGGTGTTGGCTTCTTCTCTTGCGATCTAAATCCTTGGGTCCTTTAGCTCTAGTTTCTCCTCCCCTCCCCTCCTTTCTCCTCTTCCTAGATGATCAAATCCATTCTCATGGGTATAAATACCACCATTATTCTGATGACTCCCAAAAATATAATTTGAAATCATACCTCTTCTCTGAACCTCACATTTCTTTAACCAACAGTCGACTTAGTATCTCTACCTGGATGTCTTACAAGTTTCTCAACTTTAACTTGTGCAGAAAGGAACTTGATGTACCATCTGCCCTGTTTCTCCCTCAGCCTCCCTTATCTCATAGCATTTCCTTCGATCTAGTTGCCTGAGCCCCAAATCTAGGAATCATTCTTGATTCAACTTTTTTTCTTATCTTCCATATCCAATCTATCAGTCTTGAATGAGTGAATTTTACTCTATTTCCCCCTTTTATCTTGAGGGTTATTATCTTCTATTACACTCAAGCTCTGAAACAGTCTGCTGGGTCCATATTCTTCTGTTTTGACTTACCAAAGAGAAAAATCTAGAAGAGGGATTTCAACTTAATTACTCTTAGATTTTCTTTTGACTCTTCTCCAAACTAGTAGACCACCAAGTTCTCCAAAGTGTCCTTCTTGCCCAACAGATCCCGAATGGGCTTCTCCTTGTTCAATGGGTCCAAGTTAGCCTGGGATCCCTTCCCATTTCCCTTATACTCAGTCATTGTTCCATGGCCTTTGTCATTCCACTGCCACCCCCACTCCCAAACATAGATGGGAGTTTAAATGGGACAAGGCACCTTGGGAAAATTCAAATAAGTGAGGTACAGGCTTCAGGAAATACTGGTTTATTCTTTTTTTTTCCTTTTATGACTTTGTCTCTAGGCTGCTTTTGGTTTCATGTTGATTTCCTGTGAATCCCCAGCCTTGCCTGTGGGAAGTAGGAAATTCCAAGGAATTTCCCCTCATTTTAAGATAGAGAACTGAGACTCAGACTGTGGCTGGACAAACTCAAGGCAGAGTGACAGCCATGTGGTTCCTCTGGCCCCGTCTCTAGCAGGTAGAGTTATAGACCATAATTCAAGTTTCCCCTAGAGCACTGCTGTGTTGAGCAATGGGCATAAGGAAGGGGATATGCAGGTTCTATGGGGACTTATGTGTGTATAATTTGGGGTCCCTCTTTAAGAAAATGAATACAAAATTCTGTACAAAAGTGAACATTCAATTAGAACGAGAAGAGAAATCACAACAAATTGCAAATTAAAAAATGCAGACAAAATACCACGAACATAACAGAATCTAAAAATAACACTTATAGTTTTATTGATTAACAGACCATCTCATGATGCTTTTTCTACATTGTGGGTGCATATTGTTTCATTGCTTTTTTATATGTCAACAATTTAGTAACATTTTTGACAGCAAGAATAATTACAGAAAGATTATTTAGCTTTTTTCTACCTTGATTATATGCACTTTTTAAATGATTGATCACTTAGTAAACCTTTTTGTCAGTTTTATGACTTTTTATTGACAATGTCATGTAACTTTTTGGGTTTTGAATACTAAATTTGGGAACATCTCAATCACTTTTCTGTCATATATGAGCTGGAAGATTTAAGGCATTTCAAATTTTTCTTTTTTAAAATTAAAACACTTAATTATGGTAAAATATGCATAACATAAAATTTACCATCTTAACCATTTTTTAAGTGTACAGTTTAGTGCACTAAACGCTATATCCATTAAACGAAAATTCCCCCTTCACCCCTCTCCCTATCCCCTGGTAGCCACCATTCTACTTTCAGTTTCTATGAATTTGACGACCCTAGGTACCTCATTTAAGTGAAATCACACAGTATTTGTCTTTTGGTGACTGGCTTATTTCACTTAATGTCCTTAAGGTTCATTTACATTGTAGCATGTGTTAGAATTTCTTTCCTGTCAAAGGCTGAATAATATTCCATTGTATATATCAACCACATTTTGCTTACCTGTTCATCCATTGATGGACAGCTGGGTTGCCTCCACCCTCTGGCTATTGTGTAAAGTGCTGCTGTGAACATAGGTGTACAAATATCTATTTGAGACCATGCTTTCAATTCTTTTGAGTATATACCCAGAAATGGAATTGCTAGATAATATGTTAATTCTATTTTACATTTTTTTGAGGAACCACCATACTGTTTTTCAAAGTGGCTATACCATTTTGCATTTCTACCAACAGTATAGTTATTTTCTGTTTGTTTGTTTTTTTATCATAGCCATCTTATAGTGTGTGAGGTGGTAGCTCATTGTGATTTTGATCTGTATTTCCCTAATGATTAGTGACATTGACCATCTTTTCATGTGCTTATTGGCCATCTGTATTATCTTTTTTGGAGAAATGTTTATTCAAGTCCTTTTCCCATTTTTCAATCGAATTTTGTTGTTGTTGTTATTTGTCATTGATAATCTTTCTTGAGCAGTGACTAATTTTAGAATGATCAAAAACTCTTTTGTTATAATCATGTGTTGATGTCAAAGTTATCTCTTCTGATTTCATGTAGAAATCTATGAAAACAAATTTAAATGTATAATGTGTTTGTAACTGTATACATAGAGTTGTCAAGTGCACTCCTGGTAAGAGAATACTTCCTTTTTGCCTAGGGACCAATGAGAACTGAACCTTCCATGTACGATTCTATGCTTCCAATGATCGTATAATTTTCCACGGCCTAGCTTCTGGCTCCTTATATTTCAAACCTTAATTCTTCTACATTATACAGATACTTCCAATTCTAGTGCCATAGGATACCTTTGTCACGATAGCACCTCTGGCCTGGCGCCTTTATGTCATGACACTGGGTGGGTCAGTAGAGTGGAATATTTCTGGGAGCCATTCCTGCCATGGGGCAGCTGGAATTGAAAGCAGGAGGAACTGTGAACCACATAAAATTATCCCACTAAACCAAGACTAAAAGTACCTTAAATTCAATTCTCTTTTAGCTAAATCCTCCAAATACCAACACCACCTGATATTAGAGGATATGTGACTGAGGGAAAGTCAGAATGGAAAGAGACAGTGGTCATAACTGATTATGGTTAAAATATCTTTCCTCTGCAAATTTTGCAAAAAAATAGTCCACCATGTGAAACATCTCTAGGACTGTTTCCAGGGCCTTGAAGCTGGCATGTACAAGTGGGGGGCCCTGAAGCTTAAACTTCATTAGCTTCAGGGTAAATCTGGTCTGGCCGTAGGGTGGATAAGTAGGGCCCTTCTGTTTCTTAGGGTGGGTGAGATGAGGAATGTGAGGAAGGGCAGTGATCTGGTCGATTTGCATCTTGAGAACCCAGGCTCCCAATTCAGGGTCCAGCACATTTTCTGGTCTTCCGGCCCTTCCTCTGCAATCACACACCAAATGCTCCGTATTCCTGGAATGGCCCATTTTGGCTGGGGACTGTAGATTTCCTGGTAAGATGTCAGCAAGCTGTGATATTTTTATTTTACTATCCCGCCATTCTTCACCTACAACAAATGTCCCCTTAATTGCTTCAGCATGAACCCCAGCTGACATTCCCTATTCCTAAGGGTCTCTCAGTCCCAACCTCACAGTAAACTCAAGACATCCAAATGAGGCTGCCAGACGTGGCAGCTGGAATCCAGACATCACGGCCGATTTGAGCAATTAGCTGAGCTCCCATCCTGGGCCGGCCTCATTAGGGGTGTCCAGATGTCCACTGCTGGAGCTGCCTTCCATCCCTGGGGATGGGCTGTCTCCCCAGGTGAGGCCAAACTTCTGTTTGTGGGAAGCGTGTCGGAACTTAGAGAGCCCGTCCTCATTTTCAGGGCTGCTAATTGAAGTTGAGTGGGAACCGCAGAGGCACAGGCTGTGGCTGTCCGGTCCCCAAGGCTCTCTGGTTTCCCATGCATAATTGCTGTCTGCACAGAGCTCTCCCCATCTGGGGGCAAGCCCAGCTGCCACAGCTCAATCGATTGTGAAGGGTGTCCAGGCACAGTCATGCCATTTGTCTGCTAGTCTCCCAGCATGACTAAGTGGGAACATCTGGAAAAGGGCAGGGCAGGGCTGGGGCCACGGGGAGAAGTGTGGGGGAGGATTAAACCTGCTCCTTCTTTATGGTAAGATTTTCTCTGGTAATGTGTGCTGCTTCTTTCCCATGTGGTGGGAGGTGGGGAAAAGAGAATTTCATTCCAGGACAACCTGACAGATGGCCCGGTCAAAGATACCAGCTGTTATAAGGGCCTCTAGCGCACTCCACTTGGGAGATGGTTCACATCATAGTCTGTGGAAATGGCGCCCCCTGGAGTTTTGAGGTGCACAACATGTGTGGCCATAAAGCATTAGCCCTGCCAGCTAGACACAAACTGGACCATGGGCTTGTCTTAGCTCGGCTGTTCCTAGAAGCAGATGCCAAGATAAGTTGTTGATTTGGGAGGTGATACCAGGATGTACCAGTGGGGAGTGGGGAAATGAGATGGGGAAGGAAGGAAGGAAAGATGTGGTAGTGAGTAGGTTGGTTAAGGATGACCAGCCGTCCGGTTTGCTGGGGACTGAGTCCCACTTGGATGTGGGACTTCCAGTGCTAAACTGGGAAAGTCCCAGGGCAACTGGAACAAGTGGGTCACCCAAGTTGTATTAGTAAGTAGGTCACTGCTGTGGACAACTGGGCTCAATCAATTCCACAGGGATCACCTGGGTGACTGTGTAGACCTTGCCTTAGAACTGTCCCACTGAGGGGCAAAGAAGCTGGGGTGTTTATCCACCAGCTCCTGTCCATTGTTGGTTGAAGGCTGCTCCCTAAGGTGTTAATTCTGTGAAGTCTCTGGCCTGCCTGCCTGGAGACAAGCATGCTCCTATGCCCAGAGGAAGAAAAGGAAAGAAACCTGGAAATGGATGCAGTACATACCCTGCCTTCAAGCAGCCTGGTGTAAGGAAATCTCAGAGGTGAAGAGCTCCTCCTGGAATGTGTCTTCTCCCACGGACCCTGGTGCATTGGGCTCTGTGGTAGGGAGAAAAACGTGCCCCCAGATTTGTGTAACATGGCAAAGGGGAATTAAGGCTGCAGATGGAATTGAGGTTATTAATCAGATGACCATGAAATAGGGTGATTAATTTTGATTATCCAAGTGGGCCCAATGTAATCACACGAGTCCTTAAAAGTGGAAGAGAGTCAGAGAAGAAGATATGCCTATGGAAGAAAAGTTTTAAGAGATGCAATGCTGTTAGCTTCGAAGGTGGAGAAAAGGAGCCACATGGATAGTTTCTAGAAGCTGGAAAAGGCAAGGAAAAGGATTCTCCCCTAGAGCCTCCAAAAAGCAACGCAGTCCTGTTGACACCTCGATTTCAGCCCAGGAGGTCTGTGTTGGACTTCTAACCTCTGGAGCTGTAAGATAATAAATTTGTGTCATTTTAAGCTACTGATTTTGTGGTGATTTGTTACAGCAGCAATTTAGAACAATAGCACAGTCTCTGCCCTCGCAAAACAAGCATTGTTTTGCTGTGTTTTACTCATTTGTAAAACTCCTTACTCCAAGTAAGGAGTTCTAGGGCTGAAAATATGAAATCCAATGAACCAAGCCAATTCAGTCCCTGCCTTCTTGGAGTTGAGAGTCTCATGGGAGAAACTGAGAATGCAGAAAGGCACTTGCTGTGGGCTACAGAGGAAGTCCTTTTGGAACAAAATTCCTAGCCTGCCTGGGAATAACTATGGATTTCTGGAATTGGAGCCCCATCTTTAAGGCCTGAGCTTGGTTTCATGCAGAAGAATGACTTCATAGGGCCACTCAATAGGGCCCTGGAATATTTGTTGAACTGAGTTACATTGAACTTGGGGAAGTAGGCTTTTAATTTACATTAGAATTTTTCCGTACACCTTGAATAAGCCCCAGTCTGATTTCATCTGGGAAGACTTTGTTCATGAAGATGCCATGAGAACCCCAAGACCTCTCTGGGGGGGAGCAGAGTCAGCATTGCTGTTGAGTTTATCTCTAACCAGCCTAGTTCCTTCTACACACATCAGTCATGTAATTCCCAAGACCCTTTCTGTGGTTGGTGATATTTCTTCAGTGGCACTTGTGGTTTGAATTAATTTATTTGTCAAGCACGTACATCGTCTGTCCCAGTGCCCCCTCTGCCCCAGCACAATATTTGCATGTCCACTAGAGCAATTGTCATGTTATACTGTGGTTTGTGTTATTTTATCGGACTGTCCTGTTGCACTGTGAGTGGCCCAAACGTCCGTGTCTTATTCAATTTTGTAGACTGACTGTTCTTAGCAAATGTGCTGGGGGCCTGGCATCCTCTAGCTGCTCAGTAGATGTTTATGAATGAATGAATGAATAAGCCTTTGTCCTGTCTTGCTCTCTAAGTTGGTGTTTACTTTCATGGAAATACAAAGGTAGGAGTGGTTAATAGTCGCTTAGAGGGGAATCCTTTATGGAACACGTGACAATTAAGCTGGTTCCTTAGAAAGGAGTAGAGCAGATGGCTCGTGGTGGTGGTGGTCATGGTGGTTGTATAGCAGGCAAGGAGAAGAGCATGGGCCCAAGTTCAGAGTGCGCTTGGGGACGAATGACCAGACTGGCGTGGCTGGGGCACAGAGTGCGTGGAGCTGCTTAATGGGAATTCAGCTTAGGTTTGTAGATTGGGTACTGATCAAGGCGGGCTTTCAATGAAGTGCCAGGCTTGGAATTAATTCTTTGGGCAACAGGGAGCCAAGGAAGGCTTTGGAGGATACGAGAAAGTCGGTTTTGGTGGCAGTAAAAGTTGTAGGCATTTAGTGTAGACATTATGTAGTGTTTTCCCTACACTCTAGTGAGCCTGAATTACCAATCTTTTAGGTATTTCAAAATAACCATGTCACCTTTCCGGGGATCTTTTAGACATGGCCCTGGTTGGGGGCCCTAGGAAAGAATCTATGTCATTTCTGAGTTGTCTCCAGCCCTAAGAAACTCTGGTTTGTGATTTGTGGGAGGCATGTCGGAATCGATTGTGATTCAGGAGTCAGCCTGTTCCATCCTGGGAGAGGCTCTGGGGCTGGGTGTCTCTTTTGGAATCAGCCGGAAGTCTCCAGGCCTTCTGAGGATATTAATGATCAGTCCCCTGAAGACTCTTGGGGGCAAGGAATGATGAACTGCACCTGAAGTGTGTGCAGTACATGACAACTTGGCTCAGATGTGCAACCTCTGTGCCTTTATGACATTACCCAGGAGGCATTCACAATATGTTCTAGAAAGCTTCCAGGAAGTATGCTGAGAAACTGTTGTACAGTTGTGAATTTTCTCTCCCCGGATCACCACTGTGTGCCTGGTGCAGGTGGAGAGGGATGCTCCCTGAAGAAGAGGCATCTTGATCCTGGGAACTTGGATCATAGCCCCACATCCACGGCCTGCTTTTCTTAGTGTCCTGGCCTGGGGTGGGCTGGGGCCCTGAACTTCATGTCATACAGATGAGAAAAGGACCTCATCCTTCCTCTAGCTCTGGCCAGCTTCCCTTCCCCACAGAACAAATAGGACCCAGGTGTTGCTGAACAGGGTTTGGTTGAGAGAGGATGGTCTGTTGGTTTGGGGGCAGACTGGGGCCCGAAAGAGCTCAGACGGGCCAAGGGGAAGTTGGGGGGGCATTAGAGAAGAGAGATGAAGGTTGGAGTCACCTGCTCCTGCTCACCAGAAAAAGATGAGGCAGCAGAGTCTGTGCCCCTTCTAGCATCCCCCCAATTTGTCCCACTTGCCTAATCCCCCTCTTTCTTGGACAATATTGCCAAACAAGCATTTGCCAGAGGGTTGGAATGGTGAAGGGGAGACATTCTTTTGGGCTTTTCCTGGACCCAGGACATGGTGGGAAGGGTGAGCAAAGTGCCCTATGATGATTGGCGGCCTTTCATCATGGGAATGTGTCCATTAGCTTTGCAGAACCACATCTGCCAGGTTAAAAAAAAAAAAATACATGCAGAGGTACCATTTGATGTGTTTGAGCGTATCTAGGTTTTGGTTTATGAAATACCCTGGGAGATGTTGGTCAGTCTTGTCTTGTTTGCCATCAAACCATAGATCATGGGGTCCCTGAGTCATAGAAACAGAAGGCACATTAGATAGAAATGACCTTGGCTTCCCTTGGTAAAACACGTGGAGTGTGTGAGGTCCCCAGCCCTCGGGCTTCCTCAGGGGAACATTGTGTGAGGCTCAGTTTCCACACTAGGTTGGGGACTGTGCTGACAGCATGCTGCCTTGGCAGGAAACTTTTTTTTTTTTTTTCCTGGCTTTAGTTTTCCAAAAGCCAGAGATGAGAGGATCATCTGAATGCCAGTCCCGCAGGAGGACAGGAAATAAGAACCGACTTTGGGAATGGACCTCTGGGAACACTCCTTGGCTGTACGAGCTGTCGCTTACTCTGGCTCCGGAGCTCCCTCCACTCTCCGCTCAATCACAGAGCATGAGTGCTGTGCTGAGTCTGTGCATCAGGGCTTGGGAAGCTGTCAGAAGACAGGGCAGGGTTTCCAGATGGCTGGAATCGGAGGGACTGCTTGGGACCCCGCACAACTTTCCCACTAGCGGGGATGTGGGTTATCCCTACAGTGCTGCCTGTCTTCCCCGTGCCCAGCATGACTAAGCAAGAATTTATATTAAAACACAAAGGCCACAGGGCTTCCCTGGTGGCACGGTGGTTGAGAGTCCGCCTGCCGATGCAGGGGACGCGGGTTCGTGCCCCGGTCCGGGAAGATCACACATACCGCGGAGCGGCTGGGCCCTTGAGCCACGGCCGTTAAGCCTGCGCGTCCGGAGCCTGTGCTCCGCAACGGGAGAGGCCACAACAGTGAGAGGCCCGCGTAGCGCAAAAAAAAAAAAAAAAAAAAAAGCCACAAAGTAGAATGTCCTTCCCTCTCTTTGGGTTAGATTCTGAGGTGCCCAGGAGTAGGATCTGGCCTAGTTTCCAAGGGAAACTACAGATCCCCGAGTGTTGAAAGGAGGGGTATTCTGCTTAGTTAGACCGGAGAGGAATTTAGCTCAAAGTTCCTCTTATTTCTCCTCCGCTCCTCTTTGTTCTATATTCCAACAGTTATTCCCTGTAATTAAACTGTTAAATCAGGCTTAGTCATCTGACTGTGATGGGAGAATCTAGAATGCAGATTGTCTTTCAAATTTCCTCCTAAGAATGTTAGCATCATTTTTCCATCTTAGTACTGCATACCTCCCCTGCCTCTAGAGACGGGGGACCCAAAGGGAGATTAAAAAACATCTGCACCCTGCAATCTTTATTCCACTGCTGATGTCACTGGCTCCCCAAACTTAGGTGGCACACTTTAATGTCTAAGGGACCAAAAGGAACGCTTTTGTTCAAAATAGCTTGGCTGAGCTGCCCTGGATTTTGCTCTGTGAAGATTAGCCTGGGGTCCTTCTCCCAGCTCAACCACTAGTGCATGCTATGGCCTTGGGCGAGCAAGGGTGCCTCTTTGCACCTCTGTCTCTTCTGTGTAAAATGTAGGAGCTGGTTTAGGTGATCTCTATAGACCCTCCTTCTTGTGAATCTCCAGCTTCATGCTCTGTCCTGGTCCCGCATTTCAGCCTTCTCCCTTCACGCAGGCCTGCTAACACGTGGATTTATGTGGGGCACTGGCTTTCCCCACCCGCTCATTTCCGCTGCTTATTACCAGAGGGGAGGGAGTCATTAGCCTTGCTTTGCTTACTGAGCTTTCTCTCCCAAGATTTCATGTAGGGATGGCATGTTTAACCCCCAGGACTAACAGCAGCAAAATTTCTGGTTGCACTTTACTAATCCTAGAACTGAAAAGTGATTTTAGGGAGCACTGATGGGTGGGGAGGAGAACAGAATGCCTTGAACCTTTACTGACTGCTAATCTCAGTTGGGTTGGGTAAGGGTGGGGACATGTGTGGGAAATATGCAGGCTGGGAAGGTGAGCTGTGCTTCAGTTTCTTCTTCCTGCTGGGATTTGCTTAGTCAGGTTGACAGTGGTTATTATTGGGGCTGCTGTTGCGAGAGTAGCTGTATCATTATTTGGAAAGGAAGTGGGGGGATCATGAATAAAAATCATTCTGTGGATGGGAGAGAATAGGCAGAAGGAAGTAGGCTTTGCCTAGGGTTAGTTCTTGATGGTTAACCTCAGACTTTCTTAGTTCTATAGGTCTCTAGATAGTAGACTTCTAATACTTTCCCAAGGAGCAGTAGAGTAAGATCGATTATATACAGCCATGGTATTTTTAACAGGGACACAAAGATTCTGTAATTTAAAGTCTGAAGAGTAGAGAGAATTCTTCCCCAAAGCTGGTATGTCTAGAATTTCTACCACATCAGTACGCACAGGAACTGAATATTTTGTTTAGCATCAATCCTATGAGATGCTCAGGAAAAAAAAACATGTGTCCCAGTAAATTCTGAAAAAGGTTCAAACTCCTCTCTTAGAGGGTAATATTATTCACCACTGTAGTAAAATCTCAAAAATCCTGCAGGGTAAGGGGAACTACTTAATTTGGTTTAACCTTTAAGCACCCAAGTGTATTTGAGAAGAGAACCATTTACTTTTTAATATCTCACACAACTAGTGTTCTGTGGATCAGACTTTGGGAAATGCTACCCCAGGGTGAACTCTGCCATTGGAAACTATTGGTCTGGGTTTTCTTTGCTGCACAGATGCAGACCTTGTTCAGGGTCTATGGGAATGGGATTTTACTTCTTTCTAGATCCTGGGAAAGGCAACTACATGGATTTATGTCTTATTTTTGATAAATCCACCAAGGGCACACTAAAACTCCAAGTTCAAGGTACAAAACCAAAAATAAATGAAGTGAAAAAAAAAGTAATATAATTCATTGATGTAACAGCGGGAGAGATATACTACACTACTTCCATTTGGGAGGCACACAATTTGAAGAAGGAGGAAGTAGAACAGCCAAGTGGGGGGAGGCAGTCTGCCTAAATTACTTCCTCCAGCTAGGGAGAGGGAAGCTATAATGAGGGCTGTTTCAGGCTACATTCTTTAAACACAGAGCCTGAGGCAAGCATGCTAACATTGTTTTGGAGAGTACACTCTGAGGCCAGCAAGAGTAAGGGATAAAGATGAGGCAGGGAAGGAGGGAAAGAAAATACAAAGTGGTGCATAAGGGGTTGGCCACAGCCTTACAAGAAGACAAGCAGCGAGGCGTCTAGGCACATGCGAAGTCTTTGGAGAGAATGTAAGGAATAATCTTGGACTATCTTGGAACAGTCCTTTGGAGACTCTACTCTGGAGAGTAGAGAAGAAGACTTATTGGCTAGACCCTTTCCATCATTTGCCTCTCATTATTCAGAGTTTACCCCTCCATGAATCCAGCTGGGTCAGACCTGAGTGCCGGAGTTGCCGAGGCTCCATAACCACCGGAACACTCACCCCAGAACAGACATGCTGGAGGCCTCACTGAAACCCAGCTCCTGCCCTTTGGGGAGGCTGAGTCATCTGGCAGTTTTAGAAGATGAGGTGATGGTAGCCAAGACTCTCCACTGAGCAAGCAACCCAGGTCCGGGGCAGGTGGGGTCAAGCAGATCTGGAGAGAAAGAGAACTGAGTCTGGTATGAGGACTATCTGGAGAAATAGAAATGGATATAATCCCTCCAGAAGGAGGATGCAATAAATTACTTTTTTCTGCAGTGTCAGACCTTGGGACCCAGGCATGATGATACAGGATGGACAAGACAGTCTAGTGGTCAGAAAGCCAACATGTCAGCCATCCACATCCCGCATTTTGGTAGAGGCCACGTCCATACAATGGAGGGAAGACATGAGCCATTTTAGACCCTCTTTCCAAGCACTGATCTCTAGTCTGGCCCAGGAGAGGGGTGGTCTTATGTACTAAGAGTCATTTTTGCCTGTCCCAGCATTCAGACTATGACAAGTTTATTTTGGTTCAACCTTGGGTTGTCTACTCCCAGAGACCCATGCCTCCTTTGTGAGGAAATTTCCCCCCTTCTCTTTGTGGTCTCCTGTCTGACACTCAGCAGGCCATCTAGGGTTACATCTTCACAGGAGCTCACAAAGATTGTTTTCCCCATGCTTCTCAAGTGTTCTGCAAAAGAAAAACAAAAGAGAGAAAGGAAAACAACCCCTCCCCTTCTACCGCAGAAATGGGCAAGAACTCAGTAGCTCTGAGTCTCTGGCCGGCAGGGACAGAGCATCCTCTCCTTCTAGAAGGTTCAGTACTTACTGGAGTACTTTAAAACCATGGGAGAAAGTGAGACTTAGTGGGGATCAGAGGACCTGCGGGTGGGCATGAAGTCTCAGTGTTGCACCGAATTAGACCCTGAGCTCCTCTCCAGTTGCCATTTTCACATTGTAAGCTGCTGGCTGGCTCAGGGTGGTTATGTAACTGGCCTAAAGTCACACAGCAACATGCAAAGCATTGGCTTCAAACTTAGGGTTGCCCAAATCCAAAGTCTCTTTGAATCTCTTCTTTATCCTATAGGCTAATTCCTCTCTTCAAGGCTCTTAAGCTCAAAGAGAGGAGGCTCTTTGAGGTCTTAAATTCCCTGCAGACTCATAGCATGTACTGTTTCTAGAGGTGAACATTATTAAGTTAAGATACATTTAGAATCTGGGAAATGTCAAGGTTTTCCCTATTGCTATCTTCTCCTTGTCCATCACAGAGACTGGCCTTTTTAGGAGCCCAGAAAAATTTCCTGGGGTAGTTCTGCTTTTAGATTAGGGCTCGGAGCTTCTGATCTGTGCATGGGTGTGGCATCCGTTTACCAGTGACTGTGCACTGCAGAGATCACAGTGGCCATGTCCCAGCTTCTGAGCATGATGGTTCCTGAAGGAAGACCATGGCAGAAGAAAATGGTCTTGCTTGTTTTTGTTCTGGTTAGTAATTGTGAGATTCATCAAAGTGCCATTCATTAATGTATTTGTAAATAAGTAGAACACATGAAAAAAACTGCATTAATTTTGACTTTGCTTTGAAGGACCTTCCAAACAACTTAAAGTATCATTGCTTGACAGACAGTTCAGGCCACTTTTAGCATGATTGTTACTACATTTAAAAGAAATAAGATCTTAGAGCCAAAGTTCTTTAAAGAAGGCCCTTACCACCCTAAATATGCAAAAATTAAGCTAGAAGTATCATGTGTGTCCCTGGCTTTTCTTAGATGCTGTTTTATTTCAGAGGCAGAAGGGCTTTATTTCCTCTTTTACAAAGACAAATATAATTTTTCCTTTTGGAAAATTAGAAAAATATTCAACAATAAAATGTTGGCTTTTTTTCCCAGCATCAGACCTTGGGACCCAGGCATGATGACACAGGATGGACAAGACAGTCTAGCAGTCAGAAAGCCAAGCTATCAACCGTCCACATCTGGCATTTTGGCAGAGGCCACATCCATACAATGGGGGGTAGACTCTCTCCCTAAGCACTGACTCTAGTCTGGAGATCTTGTTCAGTGATTTTCAGCTATGTTTCATGAAGATCTGGGGTGTCATGAGGGAGTTTCAGGGATACCACAAGCATTTATTTTATTCCCATTTCATTCTGGAAAAAAAAATAAACTGTTTTGAAAGCTCTAATAAAAACACCCCATTTTAATGCATTTGAGAACTCCAGAAAACTAACTTGTGTTGCCAGGTTGTTAGAGTAATGCTAGTTGCTATAAAAAATTATTCAATACATCAAGTACATTAGAAGAATAAAGCCTTAAACTGGTATTTCTGAGTGCTGGTCAGCTGTCTTTCCAGCAGAGTTGTGAGGACCCAGGCTTCTTCGGTCTCATGGTTCCACCATCTCTCACCCAGGACTTCCAAGTTTTCTGTGTTCCTCTGCGTTGAGCCAGCAGAGGGGCCAGGAACTGGAAGGTAGTGTGTCAGAGATTTTGGGGGTCTGAGCGCACACATGGTATTAGCTAGAAATCTGTCACGTGGCTGTTTCTAACTGTGAGGGACTCTGGGAAATGTAGTCTATCAGCTTACCAGTCTCTGCCTTACCAGGTTATGCTTTGAGGTGCATACTGGAAATCAGAAGTTTATCTGAAGAGTAACCACTTTTAAACTATCTGTGAATCTGAATTTTGAGACTCTGTAATTAAATTGAACATAGGTGTCAATTTTTATTCATACATCTGGATATGATGTTTTTGTATTCATCAAAATAGCCTCGTCAGGTTCACGGTTTGTATAAATAACAAGTAAATATTATGCATTTGAATTTAGGAAATATTGTATGTTAATGAAATGCTACTTTGATCTGCTCTATAAAATATGAAGTTCTACTGCTAAAAAACCTTGAAAAAAGTACTCATCAGGTGAAATTTTCTCGTTCTACAGGAAATAGAGACCCAGGAAGAAGAGGATACTTGCCCAAGGTCATGCATTGATCAAGAAACAGCTGGTATTTGAACTCAGACTTCCTGGCTCTTAGTCCAGGACCTTTTCTTCTATTTAAACTTGCTCCAGGGCCTCAAGACCCTCATAACTTAGATGTTTTTTGGCCCATTTTCATTTTCTTCGTCCGCAAGTGAGAGAACAGCTGAAACTTGAGGGCTGTTAATTTTGTTGTTAAGATTTAATGTCTTGCATTTTTTGGTCCAGCTGCTTCATGAATCAACATTCAAGAAGCGTTTATTGAGCATCTATTATATGCCACACATTGTGCTGTGAGCTGAGGATGCAGTGGTCCAACAGATACTTTTCCACAGCAGTCTTGCAGTCTAGCAGCATACATAATGGAACAAAAGTGTAAATGTATATATATCCAAATTGGTGCTATAAGGGAGGGAAACAACAGACTGAGATAGAAACTGGGAGAGTGAGCTTTTTCAGATGAGGTGATCAGGGACCAATGGGCTCCTTGGCCTGATCCTGGAAACATTCGGAGGTTGGCCATGTCGGTGAGCCAGGATTCTGGAAGGAATGGCTTCCTTCCCTTCTGAACATTACCAGTAAGATTCTTGGCCTGGGAGAATGTAGGTTCTTGGTCAAAGGCTGCAGGATATGCACAGATGTTAAAATAAGTACAAATAATTAAAGATGAAAGTGAGTCAAGATTCCTCCAAGAACTAAATAAGAAAAGGGGTTTCTCTGATGGCTGATGAAGTAGCTAAGTAAACTATAAAAGACAAATAGCTTTTCCATTTTTTAAAGGGGTAGGTTGGGGGAAACCTTTATTAACTATTCATTGGCATACTTGTTGCCTCTTCCTTCTCTCTGAGTTTTCACATCTGCAACCTGTTCCAGAACCTTCCTTTGTAGGTGAAAATGAAGACGGAGGAGCCAAGGCCATGTAGGGGTGGGACTGAAGTGGATACAGACCGTGGAGTAGTGAATATAGATGTATGAGTGGTGTGTGTGTATGAGGTGTGTGTAGGGGATGTGTACTGGGTTGAGCACATGGTGATCAGTTGATCAAAGGACCTGACACCAATGGCGAGGAGGAGAGCATAATGGGTGTTACCCCAAGCTTCTCTGGAAGGGAGTGATATGCAGGGAATAAGCATGTGATAGAATGCCAGGATTCTAGATATAAAAGGGATGTAAAGAGCATCTGGTTCACTCTCCCATTTCTTATGTAAGAAGACTGAGGCCAGAGAAGGGCAGCAACATGCTTAGAGTCGCAGGAGGAGTCAGTGATTGGAGCCAGATTAGGACTCCAGTCCGTGTAGCCATTCCCACACCAGTCTGTGCCAGGATGCCATCGGGCCAGTGTGAGGGATACTGCCATTGAGGAGTCTTGGAGTAGGGGTTAGTTTAAGATAAAAAGAATCCTATTCCAAAAGACAAAGTCATACTTTCCACTGCTTTGGGGGCCAGAAAGATATGGCTAATACAGAAAAGGGATAGAGACTAAGATGTAGCCCAGTGTGACCACTGTAGCCTCTTGGCTGCAGATAGACTGATATCAAGTGACTGACCGGGTGAAAGAGTGCAATTGTTTTTAAACATTTCAAGTTGAAATTGTGACCCTTGTAAGAATCGTATATGCGTTCATATTTTATGGGTACAATGATACTTTTATTTATTTAAATGAGGTTTCCTCATTAAAATATTTTGTCATTAAAGTATTTCCTTCTCTCAAAATATTTGAGTAAGTTTGTACAGAGCAGCTGAGTTAATTCATTTTGGGTGAAGGCAAGGAATTTAACATGGTATCTAGAGGCTTTGCAGGATCTATGTCATCTCTCTTTTCCCTCTATCCATCCTCCTGGCCTCAAGTACCATTTTCACGTGGGTGGTTCCTAAATCCACATTCCTCTTGTTGGTATCCCCAGTTGGGTATCCATCTTCATCTCCTTGTCCCATAATAATCTCAAGGTCAACATTGTTCCCCTATCTTAGGCTGGGCTCTGTAGAAGGCTGAGCCTGAAACAGAGACTTATGTGCTGTGTTAGGGTTCTTCAGAGAAACAGAACAAATAGGATGTGTATTTAGAAAGATTTATTTTAAGGAGCGAGCTCATGCCATTATGGAGACTGGAAAGTCCAAAATCTGCAGGGTGGGTAATCAAGCTGGAGACCCAGGAAGGGCTGATGTTGGTTTTCACATCTGAAGACCATCTCCTGGCAGAATTCACTCTTTCCTGGGAGAGGGCAGTCTTGTTATTTTATTCTATTTTGCCCTTCAACTGATTGCATGTGGCCCACCCACATTATGGAGGTAATAAGCCTTATACAAAGTTGACTGATTTAATGATAATCTCATCTAGAAGCATCCTTACAGAAACATTCAGGAAAATGTTTGACCATATATCTGGGCATTGTAGCCCAACTAAGTTGACATGTAAGATTAGCCATCCCATGTGTGAATAGTTTATGTGGGAAAATGTTCCCAAAGATGAGTGAGGGAAAAGGAGAATGAAACAGGAAGGAGGGAGATCTGATATAAAGATCTGGCCACTGGGTGATCCAGCCTCTGGGACCTTCTGCGAAGATGAAGTATTCTTCCATCAACTCCCATCCTCTATTGGGTGCCCACTGGGTGTTAATTCTCCTGCACTTCATGTGAGCCTCCAGTGGTTCCCTTAGGCATGGAAGCCACTGCAGGCTAGAGAAGCCCAGTGCAAAGAGCCCCAGGGAAGGGACACAGGCTGCAGGTGGGGTGCCTCCAGGCTGTATCTACTCAGAACTGGTGGAAGCTACCCAGAACTGGTGGCTGAAGCCTTGGCTGCCATCAGAGGTGAGGCTGAGATGGTGCTCAAGAGGTGACAGTTGCTTTTTCCCCAGTAGCCTTCTTCCCCTGACGCCCCTGTTTTGGGAACTGACATTATATCATCCAGCTGCCAAGCCTTGGAGTCATTCCAGATTCCTCCATTTCCCTCACCAGTCATCTGATTAAGAACGGTTCTTCCATTTTTTTCCTCTTTTTAATATGCTTCTTATATGTATTCCTCCTCTCCAACCCCACCCATTAAATCCTCGGCAACTCTCCTCTGAGTTCTTTGAAATGATTTTCCAGCTGGTCTCTTTGCCTCCAGCCTTGGATACCTCGCAAAGGGATGTCTCTAAAATGCATGCCTGACTGTGGAATGTTCCTTGCTTAATAATCCTTCACAGCTCTGAGGTTTGAAGACTACATTTCTTCCAACTCCTCAGATAGGCACACAAAGCCCTTTATGATCCAACCTCCATTGACCTCTCATTTCATCTCTTGCAACATTGCTGCTTGGATGCTCTGCTCCTCTAGGGAAGAACCCTTGGAGGCCACTCAGGGCAACATGCTCTGTCATGCTCTGATGCCTTTAGTTATGCTGCACCTTCTGCCTGGAATGTTCTCCCTCCTCCTTAGGCCTTCATCCTCAGCCCAAGTTTACCTAGTGAGCATGTTCTCCTCTTTCAAAACTTGGCTCATGCGTCACCTTTACTATGAAATTTTCCTGCGCCTTCCAGATGTAGAACTGACCATCTTTGATACCCTTCCCACATCTTTACAGACATCCTTCGCTAGGTCCATATAATACTTAATTACACTTGCAATTAACACATCTGTCTTTCTCAAACAGTAAGTGCCTTGACAGCAGGGATCCTATTCTAGCCATCTCTTTGCATCCACACCATGTAACGCTCAGCCTGGCACAAAGCAGATGCTCAGTTAGATAGCGGCAGATGAGATGATGGAGCTCAGAAGGGACTATGCTTAGACTGCTGGCGGAAGGGTTTCCTACCTAAGGCACAGAGGCAGGAGGCTGGGGAATGATCACATTATGTCTCCTGGCAAAGTTTAAGAACAGGTGAGGGCCTTGTGCACTGAATTGTGTTAGGGACAGACCTGGCTCAATGAAGTGGGGGAATATATTTGTGCCTGTGGAGCACCCCCTCCCTTACAGTCTGAGTCTTGAGAAGCCAAACGTAGTTTAAGCAGAAGCTGAGTTCTTAAGGTCTCACCAGAGTAGGTTGTGTTGGCCTGGCTCCCGAAGAGCCAGTGCTTCTAGGTTCTGAGAATTCTTCCCTAATCTCTGCTTACAGGACTCCAAGCCGCTGGAGCCTGCATGAAAGGGGCCTTTGTCTGATATGGGAATGGCTTTGGGTGCTAATCACTCCTTGGATGCATTTTAATTCACTTTAATGACTCTGCCTCCTGTCAGGCTTTTCTTCAGTGAGGGGGGGTTTGTTAAAGAGATTAGAAGAAGTGAACACGAGCTCCCAAATCTAGCTTTCCTCAGAAGGTGCTGTTCTTGGGAAAACAGTGTTCTGCAAAATGTATTAGGATGCTCTGGGAGGGAGTGGGGAGGGAGCGGAGTGGAGAACAGGAAAATTAGATCTCTAATAAACACATGCACGTATAAACACTCTGCATGTCCTTACACCAAGCTCATCCACCAGCCCGCTGCAACTCTCACTGGCCCCCCTCTCCTGCTGACAGTGGTGGGAGTTGAAGCAGACAAGACAGAATGATGTCATCCCTAGGATACTGTCCTTTCTCTCCCTTGCTCCCTCTCCTCTAGTTTTGTATAAACACAGCTGTTTGTGAGGAATGCTGGGTTGGGAAAACATAAACCATGGGCATTAAAGACCTTTCCTCCCCACCACACACCCCTTCCTACAGAATGTGGAAGACTGGAATGCTTTCAGCCCGGCAGCCCCATTGTCCTCATGTCTGCAACACCAGGCCCTTCGCCTTTCTGGCTGGGGCCTGGGGTGCCCCGGCTCAGGGACCGTTGCAAAGTCCTGCAGGCCAGACAGGAGCTCTGGTTGCAGGTGACACCTGCGACTACCTGTGGAAGATTCCTGGAGGAGCACGGAGAGAGGAGGAGGGCTGCTCTCTTAGGCTGGGGGATGCAGGGTGGAGGTTGGTGGGGAGGAAGGAGTCCACAGTGGATGCAGGCTCTCTGGCTGGAACCAGAGCTGCCAGCCTCTGGGGAGCCAAGGGGGACAAAATAGCTATGGTGGGTTTCAGACCCCGGCTGCCGGGCGAGGCTATTGCAGAGCGGAGGGCTGCTGGGTTAACTCCATGCTCATGACAGCAACCCATCCCCTTTCCAGGGCGTTCACAGTCACGATTTGAGACCAAAAGCCTTTTTTCCTTATTAGGAGTAGAGAAGGGGGCAGCTAAAGGGAGAAATCAAGCCCGAACTCATGCAGTCCAGCTTCTTTTGAAATCCAGCGGTACTGCAGCCCACAGCAACTTATTGGTGGTAGTTTTCCATTTCCGGTTGTTGACCTCTGGGCCTTGGGGGTTAGGATGGCTTTTATTCAGGCTACTGAACTTGGCATTTTGGCTGAGAACACGAGGGCTTCCTGGCCCCCCTGCCCTATCCCGGTCTACTCTCTCAGTGCCCCACTCTGCTGTGTGGTTTTGTGGCCACAGCTGCGAAGAACTCCCTGAACCTCCCTTTCCAAGGGCCAAGCCCCCTAGAATGTGACCCAGAACAGCTGTCATTGTGGAATGATGGAATTCAGTGCTAGAGAAATGGGGGTGGGTGGTGAGCCAGTGGTCTTAATTGAGTCCTCTCTTGGATTTCCATGGGGAGAGAAGACAAGCCTTTACCTACTTTTCCACGTTAAGTAAAAATCTCAGAGGCCACGCTCCTGGAGACCCTGCAGTAACATTTGGCCCCTGGTTGCCTCTCTTGCCTGCAATTTGCCAAGGCAAATGTCTATCCACATCCTTACTGGGCGCCTGCTATGTGTCAGGCGGGGTGCTAGATGCTTTGCATCTGTTCCAGTTTTATCCTTGCAAAACCACAGTGTTATTAAACAGTGTTATTTTATAATGAGCGATAAAGAAACTGAGATAAAGGTAGTTTAAGAAACACTATCCAGTGATAGTTAGTGATGGAGCCAGGATTCACACCCGCTCAAATTTCAATGTCCATGCATTCCAAGAATTCAGAAGAAGATAGGGTAGGAATGATCAGAACAAACCTGAGAGACAGATATGGCAATTGCCTATGTGAGGTGATTTGAGGGATACAATTAACATCCCTCACCTCCCCCAGTATTCCCCTTACAGCCTGAAACCCTACGTTACAGAGCCATTCCTTTGTGCTAAGCAAAACTCTGTTTTTGAATGGAAGTATTTCTGGGAGGGGAAGTCATTTAGCCATTAAAATGCTCTATTAAAAAAAATATAAAACTCTCCTTTTCTTTCTTTCTTTCTTCTTATTATTTTTTTGCGTTACACGGGCCTCTCACTGCTGTGGCCTCTCCCGTTGCGGAGCACAGGCTCCGGACGCGCAGGCTCAGCGGCCATGGCTCACGGGCCCAGCCGCTCCACGGCATGTGGGATCTTCCCGGGCCGGGGCACGAACCCGTGTCCCCTGCATCGGCAGGTGGACTGTCAACCACTGCGCCACCAGGGAAGCCCTCATTTTCTTTTAAAATGTTTTCCTTTATATTAATTGTGTTCCTTGTAAAGTAATCCTTAGCGGAAAGTAGTTTGTATCAGAATAAATGTCTGGGAGGAGACCTCTTAAGGGAGTTAAAAGCGTTAATCTTTGACATTTACTATTATAAGCACATTTAAAGTAATTCCTAGAAACTGATAAAATCTATTTGGAGAAAAGGATTTCTCACTCTTTTTTTAAGTAGTAGAATATTTCACCCTTCGGAGCTAAAAAAAAGGATAGACATTGGTGTTAACTTTCTGAGATATACCTACAAAACTGAAATCTCTTGGAAGTCTGCTTCAAAGAAGGAAAAAGAAGGAATGTGAAAGATAGTTTGAAAGCTTCAAATATTATGAGGTGAGAATGTATTTGTTAAAACACTTGGAAAAACTCTAGAGGTAAATGAATAGAAGCTATAGTTATTCCTCCTAGAAATTACATTGACAACAAAGGAGTGAGAGGAATAATGTCCCAAGGCAGTATTTCCCAAGAATTTTCAGCTGGTGACTATGCCTTATGTTGTCAATAAGTGTTACATGAATGCAGAATTTTTTGGTTAAATGAATTTGGAAAGCACTGGGTGACACAAAGTTAAACATGTTTCTTTATGATAGGAGTTATCAGAGCTTTTAATATATAACTGTGCATTCTCCCAGAGGGTGTACAGTACGGTATAGAGAGTTTCTTAAACTCACTTGACCAATACATATTTTTGGGGGGGGGGGTGAGAGAGCTAGCATTTTGTAAGACCAGCATTTCATGGAACACAGTTTGAGAAACACAGCCTTAAACAATAGTCAATATGCAATATGATATGGCAGTTCAGGTGATCTGAATTTAAATCCTAGCTTCACCACTTGAAAGGGATGCAAGCTTGGGCAAGTTACTTAGCTTCCCTATGCCTCAGTTTCTTCCATCTGTAAAATGGGAGGAGTAACATTACCTATTTAGTCAGCCATGAGGATTAAATCAAGAGTACCTGCCGTACGAATAATGAAAAGTATTCTTTTTCATTCTCCCTATCCATGTCCACCATGTGTCTGGATTTCTGCTTGACTATTGTATGGTTAGAAGAAAATCAGAGACAGCTTCTGCCTACTACCTCAATTTTATTAGCCTGACTGCAAGTCTCCACAGACTCTGAGATGTTTCGTAGCTGCTGTCACCTCTCAGAGCTCTCACAGCCCTTTGCACCAACCACGTACCACTGTTAGCAGTTTTGTCACTATGAATAGGTCTTTCCCCTTGCTCTGAGGTTTGTGGGACCCGCCTTGGTACCCCCTGGCCCTTGACCCAGAGCCTGGCACGTAGCAGGTTCTCAGCACGTGATTACTGGGAAAGTGAGAAAATGTCCTACAGGATGCCTTTAAACAGAGGCTCAGAAATAGCTTCCCAGCTCCTTCTGGGTCTGAAATCTGAGCCCCATTAGCAACCCCCTGTCCCTGACCCTGACTTGAACTTTAGTCTGCTGAAAAGAGAGAAAAATGTAGAAGGGGAAGAGGTGCATATGTTTTCTTAGCCCCATGGGCCTTTGCTGCCCTCTGGCCCATGCATTCCAAGGCAGATCAGGAGCCAGGCGGAGCTGGCTGACGTGCACCCTGATCCCTGAGGGGGGCAGAAAGGCCTGCCCAAGAGCCTACCCAGCCCATGGGATGTGTGCAGGGCCTGCTGTGACCCACAGCTGAACTGCCAAGGTCCCATCTTAATACCCGCACAGCTGCTCCAGGGGCAGGAGACCTGGGGGAGGCAAGCCCCGTGTGAAAGACCAACCCCAGAGTGCTGGTGGAGGCTGTTCTTTGCAGGAGGGATAATTTCTGAAGGGCTGGGTTGTGTTTCCCAACTGGGGAGGCTTGTGGAAAGAGGTCCCAATGTCCCCGAGAATGCTGAGATTAGAGAGAAAACATGGCGGGAAGAGCCGGGTGGGAAGTCAACCCCTTTCCATGCTCCTTGGAGGCAGAGAGAGAGAGGAACACCAGGAAGTATTTCCATAGTATTCAAATATGAAAATGATGACTCAGAAATGATTATACTTCATTTCTCACATTTACTCATCTCCTCTGATTCTGGGTAGACCCTGGGAGACAGGTAGAGCTCCACAGAAGAGCAGAGGGCGCTGAGGCCAGGCAGAAGCTACTTGGCTCACATTTGAAATTCCAGGAGTCTCATGAATTCCTTTCTAGGAGACGTTATAACCAAGAATATGTGGTCTGAAGTGACTTCGGTGATTCTCTATTCCAACCTCCTTGCTTTTCAGATAAAGCATCTCAGTGCTGTCATATCTTGTCCCAAGGGAATGGAAGGATATTTTGGCGATGGAGGTCTTGCCTGGGGGGGTTGGTCGAAGAAAAGCGATTGCCTTACGTATCCTTGGTGAAGAGGGGGAGGCTGGTATAAGCCTCTCAGTCTCCATCATGCGATTTTGTTGGCTCTCTTATTCCCTAGAAGGTTGCCTTCTGTGTTCATTCTTACCCAGCGGTCCCTGGCTGAGACGTTTAGAGTTGGGGGATGGAAGTGAGAGTTGCATACAGTCCAATTTGATGTGCCCCTTCCACTTAGGGGGATCCTGTTCTCAGAATCTGGCCTAGTCTGTACCTGGTAGAAGTTCTCAGGGAAGGAGCAGAAGTGACTTGCTGCATTCCAGAGCCATCTTGGGCCCTGGGATGGAATGCATGGAGTTCCAAAGGCCAAAAGGACTGGCAGAGGACACACAGTAAGAAATGGAGCCCTAGCCCCATTCCGCAAGGTGTCATCAGGCAGTGGGCTGAGGCAGAAGGGTGATGCACTTCCATCTTAATAAATTTTCTTGTGTCTCAGAGACTCTGACCATCTATAGAGCAAAACCCCACCTGTTCAGGTTGTGGCTCTAGCACCACAGCTTTTCACTCCAACTCTTTCCTCCACATATGACCTTGCTCTTGGTTGAGACAGCCAGGGGAACAGAGAGAGGATGATTAGAAGAGAAATGGGTGAAGTTTTGGAAATGGCCAATGACTTATCAGGTGGACTAGAGTATCTTCAACCTTGTTTTATAGATGGAAACTGAGGGCTAGAGACTACAACCTGGTCAACGACCAGGCTCTTCAAAGGTTATAATAAGTGATACACTAGGTCAAATTTCAGTTCCTGCGGTTTGTTTCAGAGATATAAAAGAATGTGGAGTAGCATGGAATGTGATCTCTGCAGCAGCATGGTGCACGGGCCCCTGTGCTTCCAGGACTCTGAGGAACGGCACTGGAGCAATCTCTCATTGCTCATTTAGGAAATACCACGATTTCCAAGGACTTGTCTTCTATATGCATTTTAAATGACCACATCCATTGGTTAAGATGTTTCCAACTGCAAGAAACAGAAAGTCTCATACTTGTTTAAGAGGTAAAGACATTTGAAATTTCACATAAAAGAAGTCTAGAGGTAAGAGGGACTGTACACAAGATATGCTCATCTGGATCCATTTCTATGTGATTTGCTCAGCTCCTTTCCCCTCTAAGGGTTGGTCTTGGCTCAGACCAACTTGCCTCACAGTTTCAAGATGGCTGCCAGGGATGATACGTTTTCTTATTTCACATACAGGCAGATAGGGAAAGTGTGGAACAAAAATTCTACCCCAGCATGGAATAAAATTTCTTCCCTTTTACCTGATTGCTCAACTTAAGTCATGTGCCCATTTCTGAACAGATAATAGTTGTTAGGGGGATGCTATGTGCTGACTGGCTTAAACCTGAGTTCTTGAATCAAACACTGAGACTGCTGTGATTGGGTTCGTGTACTCAGAACCCACATCTGAAGGCGTGTAGGACAAGTGAGGGAGGATGGTTGCTTGAACAAAACTGGAGTCTCCTAGGAATGAGAAAAAAGTGAGAGATGCTGGATAGATACTCAAACAAGTTCACTATACCTACCATTTAAGCATCCCAAAGAGAACTTCCAATACCTATGTGCTTACTGGGTAGATTTCATACTCTTCCATCTCTGAGGTCATGGGTGTTTCCCACACTGAGCTGATATGTGGTTGCCTTTGACTACTCTCCTCTCCCTGGCCAGAAAAGTTGTGACAATGTGGCAGGGTTGATTTTGCTCGACACTTGAAGCATAAGCTATAGAAATTTTTGCAGGAAATGACTGCATGAAACCATTTTCCTCCAAAGGGAGCCATATAATTGGTAGGCTCCTAAAAGCTTACTGGTGGACCTAGATCAGAAAGGTTAAAAGTCCCTTGGCTGAGGTCATACATTGCTGAGTGTCAGAGCCTGCATTAGAAACAGATCTTGTGGCTCATATTCCAGTGCTCTTTCCATAATACCGGGGAGATGTCATTGAGGTAGAAATGACATCAACCCTTTGGTAGCAAGGGTATGTGTGAAGAACGCAAAGTTTGAGCTTGAGCAAGTTCCTTAACTTCTCTAGGCCTTGGTTTATTCACTACTATGATAAAGGGATCTTATTAGATGACATTTAAAGTACCCTCCAATTCTAAGAATCTATGAATAGCTTTAGGTCATGCTTCTCTTCCAAAAACCTGAAAACACTTGTTCTATTAGATCATTTAACTGCAGATTATTTGTTTAAATAGTTTCTCAGGAGTGTCCCAGAGCATCCTACATAATAAACCAGCTGTTAAATCATAAGCAATATGGACAGGGTTCATCATCATTATGCTTCCCTACTGACATCTCGGGGGCCTTCTGGTTACTTGGACACTCTGGCTAATGGACTGTTGTCAGGGATTCCCTATGTGGGTGACCACTTTTCCAAGAATTAGAAAACAACAGACTGTAACAAACACTAGAGTTCTACTTGAAAAAATGTCTTTTTTTTTTTTTGATGAAATAGAACTGTGAAAAATCAAAGAAATTTGTGTTCTTTCAACTCCCTTCTTATCTTGGTGCTCTTATTACCCGCCCCACACCTTGTTGTTATCAAATTCTCAGCATGGACCGCCAATCCTCACTTAACTAGATGAGGTTTAGAGTGTTACGTTCCCTGGAGTATTTGCAGGAAATCTTAAAGCCTCCAGACCCAAAGGAATATATAGCTAATGGTAGCATTTGCCGTCCTATGATGGTCCAGCATAAGAGCTATTATAAGGACAAGATAGTCTTCTTAGAGCATCTCAAAGCAAGCATTGAACCTATTTTGTTTCCCAAGAGGGGTAACAAAACCCCAAAGTTTCAGGCTTCCTTCAGAATATTAGTTGGTGCTGCAAGAAGGGCACGCAGGATAGGAAGAGGAAAGGATTACTTGAGCTCCAGAGAATTTACATTTAGTGATGTCTATTAATTCTCCCTCACACAATGGCTCTGTGCTATCGAGATGAAGAGAAGATAAATGATTTGCATACACATACTGTTAAGAAGAAAAAAATGCAGAACGATAGCTAGAGTATGATTTTATTTGTATTAGGATAGTCTAGGCTATTCTTTGGTAACATAGAAACATCAGATTTCTGAGACTTAACACTACCAAGGTTTATTTCTTGCTCATGTCACAGTCCAGTGTGGGCCAGTTGACTCTCTGGTGTGGCTTTCTTCCAAGCAGGGACCTGGCACCCAAGTTGCCTCCATTTTGTAATCCCATAATCTCAGAATCCTTTTCTTCTAGCCATGGGGATGAAAAACAGGCAATGTGAAGAAACCATTCCCAAACATAACTGCCTTGGACCAGAAGTGACATGTGACTTCTGCCCATACTCCCATTGGCTATAACTCAGTCATATGTTCCCAACCTATTTGCAAGGGAAGCTGGGAACTATTTTCTCACTGTATGTCCAGGATTAAGTAATGATGTGGTGAATACATAGCATGATACGATTTCTGCTGCATCATTTATATAAGAATGAAAATAAAACTACTTAAGTGTGTGTGTGTAGATGCATTTATATAAATACAAAGAAAAATGTCTGCAAGGATATGCACTAAAGTTACCTTCAGGGAAGGAAGTGGGGTTGAGATAGTAAGATAAGGTATGACTAAAGGGGTTTTTCAGGATTTATTCTGTTTTTTGTTTTTTGCATTGTTGAAAAATTTTACAATGGTGTATTTATGAATTACCTGTATTATTAAATAAAAACTCTTCCTCCCCCATATGCATAACTTGTCAATGGTTTCACAGCAAGAGAGATTTGCCAGACTCCAAAACTTATGCTGTTTTATTCTCTAAATCCATTCGTTATGTCCTCCCACAGTTTCTGCTTCATAGGAGGATTTTTCTCTAGTCTGCTGGGGGCTGGGGTTGGTGACTCAGTTTATTTAGTGATCGCCTGTCGGGAAGCAAGAGTGGAGGGCTCACTGTTCTCACACAGAGGAGCTGGGAAGGATGTTGGGAACAGTATCAGCCCTTTTCCTTCCAGTCCAGAGATCTAAAGCTCAGAGGAAACACCACTTAAGCTCTGGTTAGATGCAGCCACTCAAACGATAGCATTGTGAATCTGTCTCTCTCTATCACTTTGCTCTGTTCTGCACTGGCTTCATCCTCAGGGACGTTCCTCTTTATGGTGACAGAATGGATGAAGTTCTCAGCTTAGGTAATGGCAGCTGAGCATCCCCAGTGGCAAGTGTCTTTTTGCAACAGTTTCACCCAGAAGCTCCTATCCTGAGTCTCTTTGGTGTGTTTTGGGTCATGTGCCATCACCAGAACTTTGATTGGCTAGAGGCCAGAGTCATGGCAGTAGGGAAGACAGTGGAATCGGGCGTAGGACCCAAACACAGGACTGAGCGTGTGGGGAGGGGTGGCATTTACAAATTGAGAGAGGACAATTTATCCCACTGTGACAGCCAGTGAGGACAATTCCTACCAGGAAGGTCTTTCAGAACTTGTGACATAATCACAGAAAGGTAGCTATGTGCTCATGTGAGACCAGCCTGCTGCTCCCCCTTCTAAGAAGGGATCCCAGAAAAGGTGAAGGTCTCTCAGCGTACAGGTGAGGTAGGTTAGGAGTGGCTGGAAGGCCTGCGGAATTCAGCTGGGATGGTGATATCTGTGCTGAATTTAGTTTAGGCGGCTTAGACAAAAACACTGCCTCGGTCTGAGTCATTTTTGCACTTACAGCTCAGGAAGGTGGAGGAGGGCCCAGCAGGAGCCAGGATCTGCAAATAAAGCCGCCATACGGTGAAACACGCCTTCGTGGCATCTTGATGCGAGAGTGTGGTGTTGTGGTCATGCTGGCCTCCAGGTCACTACGGTGCTCCGGATTTGCCAATCCCTGCTGTCCGCTTTACCATAGCATATGTTGACCCACACAGGCTGATAACGCGCCCCAGCGGGTCTCCAAGATACCTATAGGGTCTGTCCTCCTTCCGAGCCCTCCTAGTAGCTTGCCGCCTGTCCCTGCACTCGTTTCACAGTTCAGGGACCCTGGGATGACACCCAAGACCCAGATTTGCTCTGTGGACACGTGGAGATCTTCTCAGAGAGATCTGAGACCACCCTGGCCCCCAGACCTCATCTAGATGGGATGGCGGAGACGGGACAGCCCTTAATTTCTGGGGAGGAACTCAGTGACTCTTACATCTTCCCAATGAGAGGGTAAGAGGATTTATCAGACACCATTATCCTGAGTCAAAACACATGATGGTCACTGAGTATGAGTCACAGTGCCAAGGGGCACATTAACTTCATGAAGATCACACGGTTATTGAGTTCATTTGTTATTTGGCAGGATGAGGTGACCAGAACCCAGAGCTTGATTCTATCTTGGTCATTGTTTTCCTCTATTACTCCACCTCCTTGATGACTTTCCCTCAGTGAAGTGACATGGCAAAAACAGGACCAGGACAGGAGGGCAAGAGGAGCGTGGGGCTGGAGGCTCCACCCATTTTTTAGGCTAAATTTGTTTATGTCTTGGTGACTCTGTATCATCATAGAGTTAGAATGCCAGAGCCCCAGGGCACCTTAGGTCCCCCTGGTTGTCATTGCTCTTCGTACTTTCTCCCGCAGTGCCGCTGAGTGGAGTCACTGAGAAGGGGTATCCCAGGCCACAAGTTGTGCCACGGCCAAGGAGCTGAAAGAGGACGGAGGTAACAATCATGCAGACATTTTATTCTATAAAACTCCAGAGGGCACTTGTCAGGCTCCTTGGAGGCAGTTTTGGTTCAGTCCATGGAGGGATGTTTATCATCCAGACCTGTCCCACCATGAAACGAGCTGTCTTGTGGGATCATGAGTGCCCTGCCAACGGAGGTTGAAAAGCAGAGTCAAAGGACCTGCAGAGAGGGAGATCGTGGAGGAGGAGGTTCCTGGGTGAGAGGGAGCTTTAAAGACGTATGGAATTCTAAACGTCTATGACTCAGCAGAATGAGATTCCCCCAGAAACATTGTGGGCTCCATTGCTGTCCTTTCTCTGGTTCTGCCCTGGCTCGGATGCCCGGGCTGACGTCCAGGAAGTGCAGGCACCAGGCCAGGCCGGGCGGTGCCTTGCAGAGTGCGTGGACCTGCAGGGACTTCCTCCCGGGTGCTCATCGACAACTGCCTGGATTAATCCCCAGGGCGATGAGCACACCAGTGCCCTTCTGCGCCACCTTCCCACCGCCCACCTCCCCAAATCCACAGAGCTATTTGTTTTATTTTTACCCACAGAGGAGACATCGATGAGGAGAGGGACGCTTTGACATTCTTGTGAGGGCCCTGAAGGGAACATGCTTGAGAGTGGTAAACCTGGAGAAAGAGAATGGAGTTTTTCTTCTATTTTCTGTTGTCTCCGCCCATCGGAGTAAACCCTGACAGGGAGAACATGAGGGTGAGTGGGGAGGGGGCAGGCAGACTCTTGTCTTGTCTTGTGCCTGGGTATCTCATCCCCATCTAGAGTGGAGCCAAGAATGGACAAAGGTACAAGGCCACTAGATAAGACAGGTAGTGTGCAGTTGAGCTCCTTAGGGCTGTACCTGGGCTGTACTGGCCTCCCACTCTAGGAGGGGCTGGTGCCATTGGATGCTAGACTGTTGGGGCCAGTGGTGAACCTGGAGAGCCATGAGCCTCATGATCTAGTCGGTTAGAGAAAAGCACTGAGGCCTGGAGAGACCCATAGATGCTGGTGGTAGTGCCTGGGCAGGCCTCCGAGTTTCCTACAATCTTGTGCTCCTTCTGCTGTGACAAGATGGCAAGGTGCCCCTGCTCTTACCTGGGCAGTGTGAACAGGATACAACATGTCTGAGTTGCAAGAGACACCCTGAATCATCTGTCCCTCCCCCTATTGTCAAGGTAAGGAAAGTGAGACTTGGAGAAATCAAATGCTCATAAGATGCTCAGAAAGAGGAAGTGACTCACCCCACACAGTACAGCGTCAAAGGCATGTTAGGGTCACCTGGCCCACCCCTGGGTTGTCTCCCTTCTACAAGCTTGGAAGAGCAGATTCATATAATGTTAAAAACAACTAACCCTGCACGGTTCCTTTTGGTTTTTCAAAGTATTTTCACAACCTTGATCTCATTCCATCCTCCCCTCAGCCCTCTGAGTGAGCAAAGGTTCACCACAGCAGGCAGTATGGGGTTCTGTTCTTAAAGGACACCTCTTTCCCCACCCCATCCTCGGAGGACAGGTGAGGCCTGCTGGGTGGCCGGCACTGAGTGTGTTTGTACACCTGGTGAGCAGGATGAGCACCTCCACGGTAGCCTGGGTGTTAACACCATCCTGGTGCCCCTTTTTTGCATCCTTTTGGAGAGAATGTGGTCATTGGTTCATCCTCTGGGTCACTCGGCAAGTCACGGGCAGAGTTGTCTATCCATCTCCCTGACTACTGGCTTCCCAGCCTTGGAATGGATGGGATACCCTGAGTGACATAGACCAATGGAGAATTCCTGGGGCTCTTGACAAGCCCAGAATGGACATTTTCTGCCAAGTCAGGAGGTTTCTGCTGTCAGGTGGCTGTAGGTCACTTAGAATGTGTGCTGTGACCTTTGACAGGTGTCGGGCCGGGCAGGTTGGAGTGCACAAGGTGACACTGTTGCCATACTTTGCAGTTTACCACCGTATGTGATTGTAAAAGGACAACCGGGACACCAGGTCTCCACATTCTCCTGCCGTGGAGATTTAGAGTCTCAGGGCTGGGAAGGGTTCTGGGCAGGGGCGGTGCCAACTCCTCTCTTGCCCATGGCCCTGGCACAGTGTCTGGCATAGTTGTGGCTCTCACAGTGCCGTGTGTTGGTGCCCGGCCTCCTCCTGCAGGTGATTCAGTGCCGTTGTCCCTCTCTCTCATCTGCTTTCTGCAAAGGCCTAACGCGTCCCCTTCCCAGGTGTGCACTCAAGACCTTGCATAAATCACCCCGGACACATGGAAATGGATCCCACACTCCAGGAAGGTGATTCCCCGGCTCTCCCTGGACACCTGTTCCATCACCTCTCCCACACTCAGTGCCCGGAAATTCTTCGCTGTTGCTCAAGTCCCACAGGCTGAAGGTATTTCCTCTTTCTAACCACTCAGAAGGGCAGTAGCATCCGGGGGCAAAGGAGAGCGGGAGAGACCCCAGACCTGGCGGTGCTTCTCATGTCACCCCGGTCTTCTCGTCCTTCCTGCAGGGTGCTCACAGTTGTTTCCACTTAACAAAGCACTTCCCCACCCACTGTTTCATCTGGTCTTTATTGCTGTGAGGAACACTGACACCGAGCTGCAATTCCTAAAGTGGAAGGAACTGATGCTCACAGAGGTTAGGAGACTGAGATGAGAGCCAAGGTCCCAAAGCCAGTGAGTAGCAGGGTCGGGTCCTGGGCCTTTAACTCCCCTTTGGTGACACTTGCTCTTGAGTCTCTCATTTCTCACTTCCCTGTGCAGCCTTTCAACTTTTCCTCGGGTCTTTTCCAGTCCTGCACCATTGTCGCTGCCTTTAGTTTCCACCCGTGTTCCAACTCCCTCCCTTTCCTGAGTTCCACATCTCAGTGTAATACTAACACACCAGTCCATCTCAGCCACAGTGTGGACACACATGCACACCCCCCCATACATACCACACACACATACACCCACCACACACCCACACACACACCCACACGCACCCACACCACACCACACCACATACACCCACCACACACACCCACCACACACACCCACCACAGAGACACACACCAACGACACACCACACATACACCCACCACACACACACACACACACACACCCCACACCACACCCACCCACCACACAGACACACACCAACCACACACCACACGTACACACACCCACACCACACACCTACCCACACCACACCACATACACCCACCACACACCACACACACCACAAACACACACCACACATACACACACCAACCACACACCACACACACACACACACACCACACAAACACACCACACCACATACACCCACCACACACCACAAACATACCACAGACTGAGCACTGGAGAGCTAATCAACATCATGAGGAAGAGATGGACAAGGAGAAAGACCCAGTAGGAGAGGAACAAAGAAAAATAGAGATCAGAAGAGAGATGGGTGAGAGAAGAGGAAAAGAAGATGGGGGTAATGATGGAAGAGCAAAGAAAGATCAGAGCTTTGGAGTCAGAAGGCTGGAATTCGAAATCTAGCTTCACCACTTCCTGGCTGAGGCACTTGGGAAAGTCACTTAACCTCTCTGAGCCTCATTTTCCTTTCTGCAAAATGGTTATTGTTTATTTATTTAATGTTCATTAAATGCCACCTTCTAGGTGCCTGAGATACATCAATGAATAGAATAGTTAAAAGAAACAACAACTCTGCCTTCTTGTGGATGGGGATGGAAAATAAAATAAATATAACAAGCAAAGGATTTAGCATATTAGTAGATAAATGTTTATAGGGCGTTAGTCTGGGTCTTCTCAGAGGCAAACACCAAATTCAGGATTGAACATGTGACGAGTTCCTTAGAGGAAGTGCCCATGTGAGGGAAGGTAGGGAGGCTGCTGGAGAAGGCCTGGCAGAGCCACTGGAGCGCTTTGCCAGTCTGACCCTGAGTGAGGAGAGAGAGAAGGTTGGGTGGAAGCGTCCTGGTTTGGCAAAGGTCATCAGGGAGTTCTCAAGCCAAAGCTGGACTTCAGGAGGCCCAATGACTTTTTTTTTTTCTAGGACTGAAAACTCATTTTTTTAAAAAAAATTATTTTATAAAATATAAAAGTATAGTTGATTTACAATGTGTTAGTTTCGAGTGTACAGCAAAGTATAATTTAGTTATACATATACATATATCTATTCTTTTTCAGATCCTTTTCCCTTGTAGGTTATTACAGAGTGTTGAGCAGAGTTCCCTGTGCTATACAGCAGGTCCTTGTTGGTTATCTATTTTAAATATAGCAGCGTGTATATGTTAATCCTAAACTCCTAATTTATCTTCCCCCCCACCTTTCCCCTTTGGTAACCATAAATGTGTTTTTAAGTCTGTGAGTCTGTTTCTGTTTTGTAAATAAGTTCATTTGTGTCATTTGAGATTCCACACATACGTGATATCGTGTGATATTTGTCTTTCTCTGTCTGACTTACTTCACTTAGTATGATAATCTCTAGGTCCATCCACATGGCTACAAATGGCATAATTTCATTTTCTTAATGGATGAGTAACATTCCATTGTATGTATGTACCACATCTTCTTTATGCATTCACCTGTCGATGAACATTTAGGATGCTTCCATGTCTTGGCTACTGTAAACAGAGCTCCAGTGAACACAGGGGTGCATGTGTCTTTTTGAATTATGGTTTGCTCCGGATATATGCCCAGGAGTGGGGTTGCTGGATCATATGGTAGTTCTATTTTTAGTTTTTTAAGGAACCTCCATTCTGTTTTCCATGGTGGCTGCACCAATTTACATTCTCACCAACTGTGCAGGAGGGTTCCCTTTTCTCCACACCCTCTCCAGCATTTATGGTTCGTAGACTTTTTTATTTTTAATTTAATTTAATTTATTTTTTTTATACAGCAGGTTCTTATTAGTTATCTATTTTATACATATTAGTGTATATATGTCAATCCCAATCTCCCATAGACTTTTTAATGACAGTCATTCTGACGGTTGTGAGGTATGTCTCATTGTAGCCAATGTCTTCTTGACGTACTTGGCCATTGACTGGGAACCACATTTGAAAGGTGTGGCCTCAGTGCTAATGCAGCAATGGATTTCAAGTCAGAGCAGCCGTGGCCCTTGGCCAGCTATGATGCCTGGCATCAGAGGTCTGCAGGGTGCTCTCATGTCTGCTACGTAGGAGAAAAGATCATGTGAAAAATGGAACTGTGTAGGGAAGATGAGGAACGCTGGGATGTGGACAGATTACAGTTTTCAGAGGGAGGTCAGGGCAGGCCTCACTGAGAAGGTGATATTTGAGCAAACATTTGGGGGAGGTGGGGGAAGAGTCGTTCAGATGCCAGCGCCACCCTCATGTTGATATCATCATGCTGCCGGTCAGGCATGGGAAAGCACTTTGTAAGCGGTATAGACTCAGCTGACAGAAAACAAACAAACAACAAGGCCATTTGTCCTGGCATCTTGGATTGACATGTCCCCTAGAGAGGAGATGCTGGCTTCTGTCCCAGACCATCCCTCTGTTGGGGAGGATCAGGCTGGAGGACCACACTCCCACTGGGAAAGCAGGGTATTCTGTTTCCAGGACATGCCACTCCCAGGAGTCCAGAGCTCTCTGAAGGGTCAAAACAAGATCTCCAGAGGATGGAATCTTATTTTCAGCCTAACAATGGGAAATAAAACAAAATCCTCTTTTCTCAGACAACTAGATGAATATGTTATTATCCCTGACAACTGCAGTTAACAATAACTCCTGATAAGATATCATTTTTGTCTCGGTGGCATCCTGGCAGACAGAGTGTCATTAGTAAGTCCCAGGGCAAGAAGGAAGGGGTTGAGGTCACTAAGGCTCTATTCTGTGCCAGGCTCTGTGCCGGGTGCTGTTATTTATTTGATTTTCACGAGTCTTTGAGCTTTCAGTCCACTTAAAAAAATAGGAAACTGAGGCCCACAGGAATCCACAGTTGTTGAGTGGTGGATTGGGGATTAAAACCTAGGTCTGTGTGTTTCCAAAGGCCATGCTCTTTCCTCCTGCTCGTTACTGCACTGCTTTCCCTAATGGTCCATGATATTTAGCCATTCCTCCTTACATCTCTAACATTTAGTTGTATTTTATCTACTTGTCTGAGGGCCTATCTCCCCCACTCCCTCATCTCTTATCCACATAGTGCACTGCCCTGAGAGGACAGGTGGGCCATATTAGTTTCTGCTTGGCCCATAGCATGTATAAGGAGCCCTGCTGCAATAGACTCTTAAGCTGGGTAGTGGATGGCTGAGCCCCACTCAGCCATCTGTCTGTACCTTCCTGTCGAGAGAGGGCTGGCCATATACTTTCGTGTACTTTGGAGCTAGAGTTCTGAAATAAGAGTCTTTATCAGAATTATCTAAGGGAAGTTGTTAAAATACAGATCCCCAGGTCTTGCCATTGGAAATTCTGATTTGGTGGGTTCAAAGTAGGCCTAAGAGTCTGCATTTGAATAAGCACCATTACTTTGCAAAAACATATGACAAGAGTAGGCAACCATTAGGTTCGGTAATGGTCCATTTGGTGGCATTCCTAGGGGAAATGGGTACTGTCTGTCCTCTGGAAAATGGCCAAGGGGCAGGTGGCTCTATTGATTCCTGGAAAATGCCCAGTGACCTCTCCCTAGCTCCAGTCTTAGAGCAAGAACCTGGATCAAATCAGAAGGAAATTTGGAGATCTGGGGTGGGGTGGGGAGGGTGGGGCTCATGCACTTCCTTTATGTGGTCAAGTTTCTGCAGCCTGTTCAGAAATGCCCCTGCATTCCCTCAGATAAAGGTAAGTGAACTTGCCGAGAATTTGGCCCTGTCCCCAGACATGTACTGTGTTAGGTGGTAGAAACCACAGAGATTTTTTCATCCCATTCTGCTTGTTGGCATATGGACAACTGGTGCTTGAGAGTGGAAGTGATAGTTTGTGGTCCCATGACTAATAGTTCCAGGGTCAGCTGTGGAGCCTGGTCTCCTGATTCCCAGGTCAGTCCTCACTCCTTACTTCTCCTGAAGCCCATAGATGTGTGTTGCCCTCATGCCCAGTGTCCAAGTCTCTCTGAAGACATGCAGGGGGGCATGGTGGGCCTGAGTAGTGAAGAACTGTGTGAGTTTACACCCCCAGTTCCCGAATCCTCAATGTGCAGCTGGGGTAATGCCCATTGGTACATCCTAAGAAAAAGCTAGTCCCACCCCCTCTCTCCCCACACTTGCTACAGTTTCCTCCCTTCCCTCCTTCTGTTAATGGATTCAAACTCACCCTCAAGTTTATTGTTTTCAGAAGTTTGATGGTGTATGAGATGATTTTAGATGGCAGCAAATATTTTAATAGTTAACATATATTGCTTACTATATGACAGGCTCTAAGGACTCTGGATGCATTAACATTAAATTCTCACAACTGCCTCATGAGGTAAACACTCCCCTTGTCTTTATTTATAATGAGAAAAACCAAGGCCCAGAGAGGTTAAAAGTTTCCCAAGGCTGTGGAGCAGGTGTGTGGTGGAGGCAGGTTTCCAATCCAGGCTCTCTGAGTCCAGAGCCTGCACGCTCTTATCTGCGGTTCTAACGCTCCAGTGCTCTTTGTATTTCATTATCTATTAGAAAACGATAAATCCAATTTGAATGCTAGTTGGGAGATATGGACTCCAACCCCGACTTGCTGTTGGATTTTAGATAAGGCAAGGAAATTTTTTAAAAGATGAAGAGCTTGACAAAAATTTGCAAAGCAGGTCCTGTACTTTCCAGATGAGGGAACTGAGGCCACAAGAGCCAAAATCACTGCCCCATGTGATGCTGCTGCAAGCTAATGGCCAAACTGAAGCTGGGATCCATTTCTCCGGATGCCAGTTCCATGTCCATTGCTTTTCTTCTGAATGCTTTTTTATGTGGATTTGGTGGAGGTCAAGTCTTTCATAATTTAAGTCATTTAAACTTTACACAAATAGTTTAAGTTTGGAGCCAGGCGTACACCTGGCTTGTTTTCATGAGAAAATTTAAAATCAATTTCCCAAAGCTGTTCGGCTAATAACACAGACACCTGATGGGATTCCATCTGAACCACCATGAAAATGACTCAGTCCCATCACAGCTGATTTCTAAAGCATTGTGTTAAGTGTTACCAGCCCTTTCTTCTCCCGCCCATCATATCTCCATCCTAAGGCTCTTCTCCCCAAAGGGGCTGCTCCCATTTGCCCCTGTCCTCTCTTCCCTCCCGGGCCCAGCATTCGCACTCTGAAGCACAGGCTGCCAGGCTGCCACTTATAGCTCATTTTATTCTGAAGTCATCTCCTTTTCCTCAAGACTTTCCCTCTCGAATTCACATCAGGACCTCCAATATTCTTACAGCCTCATCCTCCACCCTAAATGGCAGAGCTGGGATTAATAATACCTTAGTTACTTTATTTATTTTTTTGGTGCTTTATGCTCTGGAACTGCTTTCTGAGCCTTGATCTCCCTTCCCTTTGTTGTGCCTCAGTTTCTTCATCTGTAAAATGGCGATTGCATTTGATGGTCACTAATAGCCTATTATTGACCCGATAGTGTTAACACTGAAAAGTCATTTTCCTCTTGCCCCTCATTTTGTTTCCTCTCCTCCCCTGACTCAGCTGTCACAAGCATGCTGTGCAATTTCTCATTCCCCAGGAAGTCCTCAAATAAAGGTTATTTTTCAATGAGGGTGGGAGGAGCTGTACATTATTCTTCTTTTTTCAAAATAATGACAGGAGAAGAAAAAGAACCCTCAAAACAAAAACATAAACAAACAAAAACAGAAGCAAATCAAAAAGAGGAAAATCCACCCTTTCTGGAGGAGGTGGGGACAAAGGTCAGCACCCACCACATTCCTAGGAATTTTCAGCCTCCTGCTCTATGGTTTTATATATTGTTAGAGATTTTACAATAAAAACATGAAGAGAAGCTGGATGGTGCTGACAAGCAGGGCTCTGGTGGGAAGTTACTCCTGCCCAACAAAGGCTCTGTGTAAAAATACCCGGCCAGGACCTTACCGTTTCCATAAACAGATGGACACCACGGGCCTGGTGGAGGGGCAGAGGCAATGGGAGGAAATTGTATCTGACAATGATAACAATCTGGCATCTCCCAGAGCTTCACATCCTGGACAAGTCCAGCTGGCTGTCCAGATCCTCAGCTTGTGCAAATGAGATGGCTGTAAATAGAATTCTCCTGGCTCCCACCATGGCCACCCCTTATGGGAGCCCACAAAACTCTCCTGCCTGCCCCCCAATATCATATGCAAAAAGGAGGCAGATGAGGTGTAGAAGCTGCTGGTGGGGTAGAGGAGAGAAGGTGGGGCCCTGGGGGACTCCATGGCTGCCTTCAGCCCAAGCTCTGGGCCTAAGCAGATGACATGGATTGCGTACCTGTACATGGGACTTTCAGGAAGTCTTGCTTAACTTCTTTGGACCTAACCTTCCAGATCTGTAAAAAGGGAGGGACATGATTCCAGAAGAAGTGTGTTCAGTTCTGAGAGATACACTTTAAGAGGGATAATAACCAAATAGCAGAGTCAACTGGAGAGGGGACCAGAGATGTGAATGCTCTCTGGGGACCCATCTGAAGGACCCATCTGAAGAGAAATGGGATTTGCTTTACATAGTTACAGAGGGCAGACAGAGAATCAGGAGGTGAAAGTAAAAATGTATGCCATTAAGGTTGTAAGAGAGAATGTTTTCATTATCAGAGTTGCCCAGATTGAGTGGGGAGTTCTTCACCACAGGCATAGCAACAGAGATTGGGAGACCATCTCCAGGTGTGTAAACACTGGAAAGGAGAATGGATCAGATGACCTCAGCCTCTAAATTTCCCTACTGAAAATCTGATTATGGGGACTTATTTTCCTCCTTCATGGATGATTGAGGAAATATGAAGAAACTTAGCATGATTAAGAGAGAAAACATATTGGTGAGAGGTCATTGAATATTGGTTTTTGGTAGATGAGAAATCAACTCATATGACTTATAAAAGTAGTTATTTGGGTACAGATAAGATAATGAGGGTAGAGGTTCACTGTTGGGGGTTCAAAGGTGTCAACTGTCACTTTCTGGGATCTCTTCAAGCAAAGGACAATAGAGATGGGGTAGTGGTTAAAGATATAAGCTTTGGAGTAAGACTTCCTGGACTCGAACCCTGCCCCACTCATGCGGTAGCTGTGCATTCTTAGGCAAGTTATCTAATTTCTCTGAGCCCTTGTTTCTTCATCTAAAATAGGAATAATGAAAATTTCAACTTCATAAAATTATTGTGAGGATTAAATGAGATAATTCATGTAAAGTTGGGCTGGATAACATCTCTTTGCCCCTCCAGATTCATAATCTACCCTTTGCCACTCTACGCCTGGAGGCCAATGACCATATCAATGAGTTCTTATTTCCTCTGGTTTCCCATTGGCCCGGCAGAAGGCCAGGGAGTCCCAGCAGAAGATCAGAGAGTGGAAGGAAGGTGAACTGGGGTATTTATTCCCCCAGCTTTCTCTCTGAGGGTCCATGAGTGGTTAACTCTTACTCTAGACTGAAGGTCACAACTCCTGTCAGATGGTCCTCTCCCCACATTCTCTGTGGGGTCTGATAACTGCTAACTTGCCTTGACCCTTCAAGTTCGGGGGTAATAATGGTGCTCCACTGTTACTAGCCTTGGGGTATTGCTCCACTATTTGTTATGTTCTTACACTCCTCCCACATCTTCGTCAATAGTCTTTTTATTAAACCCACCTCCAATGATCCAGATTTGATCGTGCCTTTTGTTTCCCATTGGGAACTGGACTGATATACTGTGATTCCCACATGATAAACATTCCATTTATTCATTCAACAAATATTAATCAGGTGCCCAATGTGTTCCAGGGACTGTTCTATTTACTGGAGGTTTGATGGAAAACAGAACAAAGGTTCCTGTCCTCCTAGAGTGTTCATCCTAGTGGTGACTTGATTGATATTATTGAGCACTTGCTATGTGGCGGGTACTGTTCAAAGTGCTTTATATGCATTAGCTCACATGGTCTTTACAATTACGCTGTGAGGCAGAGACCATGAGCATATGCCCATATGAGGGAGACTGGTCGTGGGCGAGGTGCAGCAGCAGCTGGAGATGCTTCCCTATGAGAGAGAAGGAGCAAGACCCGGAGTCTCTCTTCTGCCTTCTGTCTAGTCTCACAGTGCTTCATACTGCGATAAGCTGGCTGGAAACCAGTGAGCATAGGACCCTGGAAATAGTCTGCAAATGTCAACCTGTGTGACCCACTCAAACAGGGAATTGTGGGGAATGGATCTGAGGGCCAGTGGGGCCAAGACTGGCCCAGGGATCATGTGTGGGGTGAGCCTGCTAGCAGGATTGGAGAGCTGTGCCCTATTTCAAGGCAGGGACTAAGAGTTGAGGTCCTCTGCTGAGCAGCACGAGACACCAGGGTCTGAGCACTGAAGCTGAGCCTTGTGAGCCTCAGGGAAAGACCCACGTGTCCCTGTTAAGCACGGATAGATGCAGCTTCCTGCCTTTGAATGAAGCATCTGGGCTTGGATTGTGAGCATCTTAGCTGAGACTGCATTCTTAGCCTGTTTCCTCAGCATCATCTAGGCAGCTCCTCCAAACATGATGGAGACTAAATAACATGTGGAATGTGGCAATATTTTGCACTCAGCTTGTGGAATAAAATTGATCTCTGCTGCAAGAGTCACGGGTTTCCCACACCCTGTCTTTACAGCCCAATCTTCTCTTCTGATTGAATCCATGCTTCTCCATGGGGGAGGCAGGGATCTCCAGAGATATTTTGCTCCACCTGGGAAGTCCATAAATTTTGTTCTGCTATTTGACATAGTGCAAAGAAGACAATAGGGGAAGGAAAGTGAGCTTCTCCAGATTTCATCCCAATGACCAAGGAGGCCTTCACTTCTGCCTCCCTACAATGAGGGGCATTGGCAACCAGTTTCCCTGAGGTTTGTTCTTAGGGTATGTCTCTGTGTTGGAAGTGCATTTCTATCCCCCCTACAGAGATGGACAACTCATATGATCAGAGGATTTAAATTCAATTTAATTAAAATCATTATTTTATTGAATATATATTATGTGCCAGGTAACATGGGAGACTCCCTGCTACGTACGATCTGAACAATGGAAGGTTCACTGGATGATCACCACTGGAATTAGACATCAGAGGACCCCTAAGGAAAGGTTCAACTCTTCCTCGGCAAAAGAGTAGTTATCTTCCTGAAGGCGCTATATGGACCCAGAGTTGTTGCTTCATTGCCTCTTTTCAGTGGACTTAGAGATGCCTCCCCTACCCACAGAGTTTCACAGACTCCCTCATCCTTCATCTTTCTAAGTTCTGTGGGGAAAAGCTATGTTAGATACATGGAGTGACTCACCATCAGAGACTCAGAAAAGCATTTGCTTGAGGTTGTAATGTCTCCTTAATGAAAAGGGAAGCTGCTTAGCAGAAGTAACTTAGATGCAGCATGGAGGCAGGGGGATGCACAAGATGATCTCCAGAGCCTCTCAGCCTTCAGAACCTTTGGTCCTTTGAGATCATGTGTTCACCATTCCTTTCCTGATCTGGCTTGTCAGTTTCCAGACTGTTGCTTCTCATGTTAATTTATTTGATGGCTGAAAGGATGAGAGGAGGAGGCACTCCCTTCCTGTTCTCACACAGCTGTGCTCCATGGAGACACATCTGTTCTTACTGGAGGGCAAAGCCTGCCAGAGTCCCTGTCCCCACTAGCATTTCCAACTGCTTCCACATGGGAGGCTAGCCTGTGGTCCCAGAAGGCTGACAAAGCAGCAATGGCAGCAAAAGAAGAGAGAGGCAGAGGGAGTTAAGAGGGTCTGAGCAAAGTGGGACATTCTCTTCATTCTTCTGACTGCCCTTCCCCCATCACATTCATTCTATCCCCTACAAGGATATTTGCAGACACCCGGAAGTTTAGCACCTACCTGTGGAGAAAGAAGGTGATGTACATAGTAGTCAAATGAGTCTCTGGGTGCAGAATTGTGCCAAGGACTTTGTGGGAAAGACCATCATTGTCTGAGCAAGGTAGCGTGATGGAAGTAAGTCAGGATCAAAAAGTTTTGCTGAGGACTACTGGGATTTTACATCCCTTCCTGTAAGCGTCTCTGACCACACTGGCTCCCAGAGCTTATTTGGCTTTGCATTCAACCCTTCTTTTGACTGTTCATTTAAAGTATGATACAACAAGCATGTCAGGCATATTTTAATGCACTTAATGCTAATGTTGGCTTCTTATCCCACCTCTGCCACCTACTTACTAGTTGAGTGACTGGCAACTTAACCTCTTGGAGATTGTTTTATTACTTGCAAGATACAGTTACCAAAGGTACCTTTCAAACATGATTTTCATTAGAATTAGTAAGAAAACATATGTAGAGTTCCCAGCAGAGTTCTATCATGTAGTGGTTACCTAATAAATTTCAATCTTGTATCAGTCACACTCCCAGAAAGAAAAATATGGTGTCTTAGGTTGGGCCCTTCCAGAGGCTGACCCAGAGACCAGGTTTTGAGCGCAAGTAATTTTTTTGGGAGGTGATCCCAGGTTGGGGGAGGTGGGGGAAGTGAGACAGGAAAGGGAAGGAAGCCAATATAGAGTTTGTTGATGAGCAGTTTATCTGTGGGCCAGTGGTTTATCTATGGGCAAGTGGAACACTACTGGGGACCTCTGGGGCATGGTGTAGAACACATTTCAGAGTTGTTCTGAAGGCCTAAGAAGCTGGGCTATTTACTTATTAACCAACTTCCATTTATCATTTGTTGAGGACTGCTCTTGCGGGTGTGAACTGTTGTGCAGGCCAAGCATAGCCTTATGGCAGAGAGAGCGTATAGGGCTTGCTGTAAGAAGACACCAGTGGTAATCATGTGTGCCTAGGGTATGTGAGCAGAGCACCAGCAGCATTTGCTATAGATGACATATTCAAAAGGACAGCCCAAGTGAGTTTAATGAAGAGTCAATTTACATTGCTGTGGATAGACTAAGGGAAACCAGTAAGGAATATATTGAGGCACTGAGGCCACAGTGTAAGAAGTGGCTAGTCCATAAGGTAAGGCATACCTTGGAGATATTGTGGGTTCATTTCCAGACCACCATAATAAAGCAAATATCCCAATAAAGAGAATCACATGAATTTTTGACTTCCTGGTATATATAAAGTTATGTGTGCACTATACGGTAGTCTATTTAGTGCGCAGTAAAAAAATGTACATACGTTAATTAAAAAATACTTTACTGCTAAAAAATGCTAACCATTATTTGAGCCTTCAATGAGTTGTAATCTTTTTGGTGGTCCGGGGGCTCTTGCCTTGGTGTTGATGGCTGCTGACTGATCAGGCTGGTGGTTGCTAAAAGCTGGGCTGGCTGTGGCAATTTCTTAAAATAAGACGACAGTGAAGTTTGCTGCATCTATTGACTCTTCCTTTCATGAACAATTTCTCTGTAGCATGCAATGCTGTTTGATACTGTTTTATCCACAGCAGAACTTCTTTTGAAATTGGAGTTAATCCTCGAAAAACCTACCGCTGCTTTATCAACTAAGTTTATGTAATATTCTAAACACTTTGTTGTCATTTCAACAATCTTCACAGCATCTTCACCAAGAGTAGATTCCATCTCAAGAAACCACTTTCTCTGCTCATCCATAAGAAGTGAATTCTCATCTGTGAAAGTTTTATCATGAGATTGCAGCAATTCAGCCAAATATCCAGGCTCCACTTCTAATTCTAGTTTTCTTACTGTTTACACCATGTCTATAGTTACTTCCTCCACTGAAGTCTTGAAGTCATCAATGAGGGTTGAAGTCAACTTCTTCCAAACTCCTGTTAATATTGATATTTTGACCCCTTCCCATGAATCTTGAATGTTCTTAATGGCATTTAGAGTGGTGAATCCTTTCCTTTCAATTTACTTTGCTCAGCTCCATCAGAGGAATCAGTGTCTATGGCAGCTATAGCCTTATGTATTTCTTCTTCTTCTTTTTTTTTTGTTTTGGCTGAGCCACATGGCTTGCAGGATCTCTGTTCATTGACTAGGGATCAAGGCCCTAGTCAAGGAACTGGGTCCCGGCAGTGAAAGCACTGAGTCCTAACCACTAGACCACTAGGGAATTCCCCGAAATGTATATCGTATAGAATAAAACTTGAAAGTCAATATTATTCCTTGATCCATGGACTGCCTAAGTATATTGTGTTAGTAGGAATGAAAACTAGATGAATCTCATTGTACATCTCCATCAAAGCTCTTGGGTGACCAGGTGCATTGTCAATGAACAGTAATATTTCGAAAGGAATCTTTTTCTCTGAGTAGTAGCTCTCAACAGTGGGCTTAAAATATTCAGTAAACCATGCTGTAAACAGATGTGCTGTCATCCAGGCTTTGTTTTTCCACTGATAGAGTAGATTTAGCATAATTCTTAAGGGCCCTAGGATTTTGGGAATGGTAAATAAGCATTGGATTCAGCTTAAAATCACCAGCTGCATTAACCCCTAACAAGAGAGTCAGTCTGTCCTTTGAAGCTTTGAAACTAGGCACTGATTTCTCCTCTCTAGCTGTGAAAGTCCTAGGTGGCATCTTCTTCCAGCAATATAAGGCTGTTTCGTCTACAATGAAATCTGTTGCTTAGTGTAGCCACTTTCATTAATTATCTCAGCTAGGTTTTCTGGATAACTTGCTGCAGCTTCTACGTCAGCACTTGCTGCTTCACCTTGTACTTTTATGTTATGGAGACGGCTTCTTTCCTTAAACCTCATGAACCGACCTCTGCTGGCTTAAACTTTTCTTTTGCATCTTCCTCACCTCTTTCAGCCTTCGTAGATTTGAAGAGAGTTAGAAGCTTACTCTGGATTAGGCTTTGGCTTAAGGGAATGTTGTGGCTGGTTTGCTCTTCTATCCAAACCACTAAAATTTTCTCCATATTATCAATCCAGTTATTTCACTTTATTATTCGTGTGTTCACTGGAGTAGCACTTTTAATTTCTTTCAGGAACTTTTTCTTTGCATTCACAGCTTGGTTAACTCTTTGGTGCAAGAGGCCTAGATTTTGGTCTATCTTGGCTTTTGACATGCCTTCCTCACTAAGCTTAATCGTTTCTAGCTTTTGGTTTAAAGTGAAAGATGTTCGACTCTTCCTTTCACTTGAACACTTAGAGGCTGTGGTAGGGTTATTAACTGACCACATTTCAATGTTGTTTGGTCTCAAGGAATAGGGAGGGAGAACACTGGTTGCTGGAGCAATCGGGGCACACAGCGTTTATCAGTTAAGTTTGCTGTTTTAGATGGGCGCAGTCATGTAATTACGGTTACAAAACAATTACAGTACTTACATCAAAGAGCACTGAATCACCATAGCAAATATAATAATAACAAAAATGTTTGAAATATTGAGAGAATTATCAATATGTGACACACGAAGTGAGAAAATACCGTTGGAAAAATGGCCCTACTAAGCTTGCTCACGCAGGGTTGCCACAAACCTTCAGTTTGTAAAAACTGCAATTGTCTGCAAAGAGGATGAAAGCAAAGTGTAATACAATGAGGTTTGCCTGTACTGGAGGAGAGTATAATTGCTGGGACCTGGTGAGACGGTGGTTGTAGGAGAAGGCCTCCAAAATGTAGCTCTGTTTTTGGGTAGCAAAATGCAACCACGGCCAAACCCCCTGGACAGGAAGGGAGGACTGGGGGGCAAATATCTAGATTTGGACTGCCTGCTCTCCAGTCTCCTACTGTCAACTCCCAATAATTGAACTCAAAGAAGCCAGAGGGAATGGGGTTCCTGCAATCCCAAGATATCATCCGCTAGGACACAGAGCAGGATGTGGGTGGAGATTGGATCTGGGGGAGCAAGAAAAGACCCAATATAGATGTCCTTTCTTCTCTCTTGCCTGGTTTCAGTAATCATGTCTTTACACGCAACTCCACAAAGAGATTGTTATGTCTGAGGAGGATACAGCTTTGTCTCATTCTGTGATCTTCCTGTTTCTAGCCTAGTGCCTTACACATATTGGAAAACTAAATATTACCTGATTGAATGGGAGTAAGGGGTGCCGAGGGCTGCTGGAGAGAAGTGAGTGACTTCTGGGTGGGCAGTGGTCTTCAATGCCTGAATGAGGGAGTGTGGTTTGAAGTAGTCCTGGGAGAACCAGTCCTGTCTGTGCCCAGTGAGGTCACCCAAGGAGTCACAAATATCACGTAGGGGTGGTGCTGTACAGCACTTGCTTCATCGGCATCACCATCAAGAGGACTGTTTGCTCTTGGTCCCACGGTTAGTAGGGTGAAGGGGCCTCTGTGGGGCTCTTCTAAATGAGACCCAGGACTTCCCTCCCTCACGTCATTATACCACTGCACATTCCAGCTGTGGCTCCGCTCTTCCTGTGTTTAATTTCAGTCCATTTATTCCAGTTATTATTACTGTGGTGATGATTATTTATGGAGTGCTGACAGAGTTTGGCAACACGGCAGATAAAGAGACACTGTGATACGTGCCTTACAGCTGTTGGGACTGTCACCACCTCCTCCTTTTGTTCTGGAAGATTCTGAAAGACTTCTCCTTCCACTGTTTGGTTTGGATAGGAGTTAACAGGGCAGTATTTCCCAAGGGAAAGAGTCTGCGCCACTTACAATACAATCAGTTTGGGAGCTGTAAAAATAGATGCTGGGACTCTACTCCAGATCTACTGAGTCAGAATCTGAGGTGCCCTGGGGCTCTGTCGTTTAACACGTTCCCCAGGAGGTTCTCAGGTCCAAGGAGAAATCTTGCTCTGGGAAATCCACCGACTGGAAAGGAAAGAAGAGGAAACAGGCAGGGTATAAGCATGGTATCTGCCTCCTGGACCTGACAGGCAAGTCACAGAGAGAAGCTAGCCAGAAAGGTCTTGTGAAGAAATGCTGTCTACCTTTGTTTTAAAACACTGATATGGGAGGAGCTTCAAGATGGCGGAAGAGTAAGACGCGGAGATCACCTTCCTCTCCACAAATACATCAGAAATACATCTACATGTGGAACACCTCCTACAGAACACCTACTGAACGATGGCAGAAGACCTCAGACCTCCCAAAAGGCAAGAAACTCCCCACGTACCTGGGTAGGGCAAAATAAAAAAGAAAAAACAAAGAATAGGGACGGGACCCGCACCAGTGGGAGGGAGCTGTGAAGGAGGAAAGGTTTGCACACACTAGGAAGCCCCTTCGCGGGCGGAGACTGCGGGAGGCGGAGGGGGGAGCTTCGGGACCGCGGAGGAGTGCACAGCGACAGGGGTGCAGAAGGCAAAGCGGAGAGATTCCCGCACAGAGGATCGGTGCCGAGCAGCACTCACCAGCCCGAGAGGCTTGTCTGCTCACCCGCCGGGGCGGGCGGGGCTGCGAGCTGAGGCTCGGGCTTCGGTCGGAGCGCCGGGAGAGGACTGGGGTTGGCGACGTGAACACAGCCTGCAGGGGGCTAGTGCGCCACGGCTAGCCGGGAGGGAGTCCGGGAAAAGTCTGGACCTGCCGAAAAGGCAAGAGACTTTTTCTTCCCTCTTTGTTTCCTGGTGCGCGAGGGGAGGGGATTAAGATTGCTGCTTAAAGGAGCTCCAGAGACGGGCGCGAGCCGCGGCTAAAAGCGCGGACCCCAGAGACGGGCAAGAGACGCTAAGGCTGCTGCTGCCGCCACCAAGAAGCCTGTGTGCGAGCACAGGTCACTATCCACACCTCCCTTCCTGGAAGCCTGTGCAGCCCGCCACTGCCAGGGTCCCCTGATCCAGGGACAACTTCCCGGGGAGAACGCACGGCGCGCCTCAGGCTGGTGCATCGTCACGTCGGCCTCTGCCGCCGCAGACCCGCCCCTCACGCCGTGCCCCTCCCTCCCCCCGGCCTGAGTGAGCCAGAGCCCCCGAATCAGCTGCTCCTTTAACCCCGTCCTGTCTGAGCAAAGAACAGACGCCCTCAGGCGACCTACACGCAGAGGCGGGTCCAAATCCAAAGCTGAACCCCGGGAGCTGTGCGAACAAAGAAGAGAAAGGGAAATTTCTCCCAGCAGCCTCAGAAGCAGTGGATTAAATCTCCACAATCAACTTGATGTACCCTGCATCGGTGGAATACCTGAAGAGACAATGAATCGTACCAAATTGAGGAGTGGACTTCGGGAGCAGCGATATATATACTTTTTTCCCGTTTTCTCTTTTTGTGAGTGTGTATGTGTATGCTTCTGTGTGTGATTTTGTCTGTATAGCTTTGCTTTCACCATTTGACCTAGGGTGCTGTCTTTTTTTTTTTTTTTTTACTTAAAATTTTTTTTTCTTAATAATTATTTTTTATTTTAATAAATTTATTTTATTTTACTTTATTTTATTTTATCTTCTTCTTTCTTTCTTTCTTTTTTTCTCCCTTTTATTCTGAGCCATGTGGAGGACAGGCTCTTGGTGCTCCAGCCAGGCATCAGGGCTGTGCCACTGAGATGGGAGAGCCAAGTTCAGGACACTGGTCCGCAAGAGACCTCCCAGCTCCACGTAATATCAAATGGTGAAAATCTCCCAGAGATCTCCATCTCAATGCCGAAACCCAACTCCACTCAACGACCAGCAAGCTACAGTGCAGGACGCCTCATGCCAAACAACTAGCAAGACAGGAACACAACCCCATCCATTAGCACAGAGGCTGCCTAGAATCATAATAAGGCCACAGACACCCCAAAACACACCACCAGACGTGGACCTGCCCACCAGAAAGACAAGATCCAGCCTCATCCACCAGAACACAGGCACCAGTCCCCTCCACCAGGAAGCCTACACAACCCACTGAACCAGCCTTAGTCACTGGGGACAGACACCAAAAACAATGGAAACTACGAACCTGCAGCCTGCAAAAAGGAGACCCCAAACACAGTAAGTTAAGTAAAATGAGAAGAAAGAGAAACACACAGCAGATGAAGGAGCAAGGCAAAAACCCACCAGACCTAACAAATGAAGAGGAAATAGGCAGTCTACCTGAAAAAGAATTCAGAAGAATGGTAGTAAAGATGATCCAAAATCTTGGAAATAGAATGGAGAAAATACAAGAAATGTTCAACAGGACCTAGAAGAACTAAAGAGCAAACAAACAGAGATGAACAACACTTCATCATGAAATGAACAACATTTCATTTAGTAAATCAAATTAAAAATTCTCTAGAAGGGATCAATAGCAGAATAACTGAGGTAGAAGAACGGATAAGTGACCTGGAAGATAAAAGAGTGGAAATAATTATGGCAGAGAAGAACAAAGAAAACAGAATGAAAAGAATTGAGGACAGCCACAGAGACCTCTGGGACAATATTAAACACACCAACATTCGAATTATAGGGGTCCCAGAAGAAGAAGAGAAAAAGAAAGGGACTGAGAAAATATTCGAAGAGATTATAGCTGAAAACTTCCCTAATATGGGAAAGGAAATAGCTAATCAAGTCCAGGAAGCACAGAGAGTCCCATACAGGATAAATCCAAGGAGAAACACGCCAAGACACATATCAATCAAACAATCAAAAATTAAATACAAAGAACAAATATTAAAAGCAGCAAGGGAAAAACAACAAATAACACATAAGGTAATCCCCATAAGGTTAACAGCTGATCTTTCAGCAGAAACTCTGCAAGCCAGAAGAGAGTGGCAGGACATATTTAAAGTGATGAAGGAGAAAAACCTACAACCAAGATTACTCTACAACCTACAACCAAGATTACTCTACCCAGCAAGGATCTCATTCAGATTTGATGGAGAAATTAAAAGCTTTACAGACAAGCAAAAGCTAACAGAATTCAGCACCACCAAACCAGCTTTACAACAAATGCTAAAGGAACTTCTTTAGGCAGGAAATACAAGAGAAGGAAAAGACCTACAATAATAAACGCAAAACAATTAAGAAAATCGTAATAGGAACATATATATCAATAATTATCTTAAATGTAAATGGATTAAATGCTCTGACCAAAAGACATAGACTGGTTGAATGGATACAAAAACAAGACCTGTATATATGCTGTCTACAAGAGACCCACTTCAGACCTAGGATTGAAAGTGAGGGGATGGAAAAAGATATTCCATGCAAATGGGAATCAAAAGAAAGCTGGAGTAGAAATTCTCATATCAGATAAAATAGACTTTAAAACAAAGAGTGTTACAAGAGACAAAGAATGACACTACATAATGATCAAGGGATCAATCCAAGAAGAAGATATAACAATTGTAAATATTTATACACCCAACACAGGAGCACCTCAATACATAAGACAAATACTAACAGACATAAAAGGGGAATTCGACAGTAACACAATCATAGTAGGTGACTTAAACACCCCACTTTCACCAATGGACAGATCATCCAAAATGAAAATAAATAAGGAAACACAAGCTTTAAATGATACATTAAACAAGATGGACTTAACTGATATTTATAGGACATTCCATCCTAAAACAACAGAACACACATTCTTCTCAAGTGCTCATGGGACATTCTCCAGGATAGATCATATCTTGGGTCACAAATCCAGCCTTGGTAAATTTAAGAAAATTGAAATTGTATCAAGTGTCTTTTCCGACCACAAAGCTATGAGACTAGATATCAATTACAGGAAAAAATCTGTAAGAAATACAAACACATGGACGCTAAACAACACACTACTTAATAACCAAGAGATCACTGAAGAAATCAAAGAGGAAATCAAAAAATACCTAGAAACAAATGGCAATGAAAACACAACGACCCAAAACCTATGGGATGCAGAAAAACCAGTTCTAAGAGGGGAGTTTATAGCAATACAAGCTCACCTTAAGAAACAAGAAACATCTCAAATAAACAACCTAACCTTCCACCTAAAGCAATTAGAGAAATAAGAACAAAAATCCCCCAAAGTTAGCAGAAGGAAAGAAATCATAAAGATCAGATCAGAAATAAATGAAAAAGAAATGAAGGAAACGATAGCAAAGATCAATAAAACTAAAAGCTAGTTCTTTGAGAGGATAAACAAAATTGATAAACCATTAGCCAGACTTATCAAGAAAAAAAGGGAGAAGACTCAAATCAATAGAATTAGAAATGAAAAAGGAGAAGTAATAACTGACACGGCAGAAATACAAAGATCATGAGAGATTACTACAAGCAAATATGCAAACAAAATGGACAACCTGGAAGAAATGGACAAATTCTTAGAAATGCACAACCTTCCGAGACTGAACCAGGAAGAAATAGAAAATATGAACAGACCAATCATAAGCACTGAAATTGAAACTGTGATTGAAAATCTTCCAACAAACAAAAGCCCAGGACCAGATGGCTTCACAGGCGAATTCTATGAAACATTTAGAGAAGAGCTAACACCCATCCTTCTCAAACTCTTCCAAAATATAGGAGAGGGAGGAACACTCCCAAACTCATTCTATGAGGTGACCATCACTCTGTTAACAAAGCCAGACAAAGATGTCACAAAGAAAGAAAACTACAGGCCAATATCACTGATAAACATAGATGCAAAAATCCTCAACAAAATACTAGCAAACAGAATCCAACAGCATATTAAAAGGATCATACACCATGATCAAGTGGGGTTTATCCCAGGAATGCAAGGATTCTTCAATATATGCAAATCAATCAACGTGATACACCATATTAACAAATTGAAGGAGAAAAACCATATGATCATCTCAATAGATGCAGAGAAAGCTTCCAACAAAATTCAACACCCATTTTTGATAAAAACCCTCCAGAAAGTAGGCATAGAGGGAAGTTGCCTCAACATAATAAAGGCCATATATGACAAACCCACAGCCAACATCGTTCTCAATGGTGAACAACTGAAACCATTTCCACTAAGATCAGGAACAGGACAAGGTTTCCCACTCTCACCACTATTATTCAACATAGTTTTGGAAGGTTTAGCCACAGCAATCAGAGAAGAAAAAGAAATAAAAGGAATCCAAATCAGAAAAGAAGAAGTAAAACTGTCACTGTTTGCAGATGACATGATACTATACATAGAGAATCCTAAAGATGCTATCAGAAAACTACTAGAGCTAATCAATGAATTTGGTAAAGTAGCAGGATACAAAATTAATGCACAGAATTCTCTTGCATTCTTATATACTAATGATGAAAAATCTGAAAGTGAATTTAAGAAAACACTCTCATTTACCACTACAACATAAAGAATAATATATCTAGGAATAAACCTACCTAAGGAGACAAAAGACCTGTGTGCAGAAAATTTTAAGACATTGATGAAAGAAATTAAAGATGATACAAATGGATGGAGAGATATACCATGTTCTTGGATTGGAAGACTCAACATTGTGAAAATGACTCTACTACCCAAAGCAATCTACAGATTCAATGCAATCCCTATCAAACTACCACTGGCATTTTTCACAGAACTAGAACAAAAAATTTCACAATTTGTATGGAAACACAAAAGAACCTGAATAGCCAAAGCAATCTTGAGAAAGAAAAACGGAGCTGGGGGAATCAGGCTTCCTGACTTTAGAGTATAACTACAAAGCTACAGTACTCAAGACAGTATGGTGCTGGCACAAAAACAGAAATATAGATCAATGGAACAGGATAGAAAGCCCAGAAATAAACCCATGCCCATATGGTCACCTTATATTTGATAAAGGAGGCAAGAATATACAGTGGAGAAAAGACAGCCTCTTCAATAAGTGGTGCTGGGAAAGGTGGACAGGTACATGTAAAAGAATGAAATTAGAACACTCCCTAACACCATACACAAAAATAAACTCAAAATGGATTAAAGCCCTAAATGTAAGGCCAGACACTATCAGACTCTTAGAGGAAAATATAGGCAGAACAATCTATGACATAAATCACAGCAAGATCCTATTTGACCCACCTCCTAGAGAAATGGAAATAAAAACAAAAATAAACAAATGGGACCTAATGAAACTTAAAAGCTTTGGCACAGCAAAGGAAACCAGAAACAAGACTAAAAGACAACCCTCAGAATGGGAGAAAATATTTGCAAATGAAGCAACTGACAAAGGATTAATTTCCAAAACATTCAAGCAACTCATGCAGCTCAATATTAAAAAAACAAACAACCCAATCCAAAAATGGGCAGAAGACCTAAATAGACATTTCTCCAAAGAAGATATACAGATTGCCAACAAACACATGAAAGAATGCTCAACATCACTAATCATTAGAGAAATGCAAATCAAAACTACAATGAGATATCATCTCACACTGGTCAGAATGGCCATCATCAAAAAATCTGGAAACAATAAATGCTGGAGAGGGTGTGGAGAAAAGGGAACACTCTTGCACTGTTGGTGGGAATGTAAATTGATACAGCCACTATGGAGAACAGTATGGAGGTTCCTTAAAAAACTAGAAATAGAACTACCATATGACCCAGGATTCCCTCTACTGGGCATATACCCTGAGACAACCATAACTCAAAAATAGTCATGTACCAAAATGTTCATTGCAGCTCTATTTACAATAGCCAGGACATGGAAGCAACCTAAGTGTCCATCAACAGATGAATGGATAAAGAAGATGTGGCACATATGTCCAATGGAATATTACTCAGCCAGAAAAAGGAACAAAACTGAGTTATTTGTAGCGAGGTGGATGGACCTAGTGACTGTCATATAGAGTGAAGTAGGTCAGAAAGAGAAAAACAACTACTGTATGCTAACACATATATATGGAATCTAAAAAAAGAAGAAAAAAAGAAAAGGTCAGAAGAACCTAGGGGCAAGATGGGAATAAAGATGCAGACCCAGTAGAGAATGGACTTGAGGGTACGGGGAGGGGAAGTGTAAACTGGGGCAAAGTGAGAGAGTGGCATGGACATATATACACTACCAAACGTAAAATAGATAGCTAGTGGGAAGCAGCCGCATAGCACAGGGAGATCAGCTCGGTGCTTTGTGACCACCTAGAGTGGGGGGATAGGACAGGTGGGTCAGAGGGAGATGCAAGAGGCAAGAGATATGGGAACATATGTATAACTGATTCAGTTTGTTATAAAGCAGAAACTAACACACCATTGTAAAGTAATTATACTCTAATAAAGATGTTTAAAAAAGGGCTATGTATAATAAAACGATCAACTGCATTATCCTGAAAGCAGCTCACTGAAATAAAATTTTAAATGAGAACTTAAAAAAAATAAATAAAACACTGATAGATGAACTATAATATAAATTAGAAAGGTGGCTTGGAATTGCTCAATTTTAGATTCCAGGCCATTTAAAAGAAAGGGGTGTATGTGAGAGAGGTTTAGTAATGAAATCTTGTAAAGTAATCTTTATAAAGTAATAAAGTAACCATAGTTACTGATAATAGTAACCATAGTTTATTGAGTCCTATTTGCTGGACATTATTCTAAGTTCCTTCCATGCGTAAAACTCATTTAATGCTCTGTACAATCCCTAGAAGTCAGTACTGATAGTAACCCACTTTGCAGATGAGGAAACTGAGGCATAGAGAGTTTAAGTATTGTAGATTGCTCAAGTTATGAAAGCAGGCAAGTAGTGCCAGGATTCAATGCCAGGCATTCTGCTTTCCTGAACATACTCTCTGCTGACTTCTAATGTGATAAAATGATACTGTGTTTGATAAAAATATTTTATAATATTTGTATAATGTTACACCAGCTATTCATTGAAGAAAACTGGAGTTGCCTCTGTGTGCTAGGCCCTTTTATAGTTACTACAGATGTACAGATGTACAGGATCTCATAGTCTGGGGTCAGAAGACATCTAACTTGATTATATTTATTTCTTTATGTTTAAAGGCAGCTTTTGGGATTCTATACAGGTTGCTAAAGTTGCTTAGGTGAGTGGGGGAGGTGTCATCACAGAGGTGAAATTGCAACTGATTCTTGAAAGATATGTAGGAGTGCTTTGGGCAGAGAAAAGGGAGAAGTGAATTCCAGGCAGAGGAAACTACACATGCAAAAATACAGAACAGGAAAAAGAATGGGGTATTTTGCATGAACAGTGGCTGTCTGGTGGGTTGTAATAGAGGGACTGTGGTGTTCAGGAGGAAGGAAGTGAAATTGGTAAGGTGGGTTTGGGACCAAATTTTGCCAACCTTGAGAACCAATGAGGACACAATCTTCTACTGCAGGTTTTTGGGAACCACGGGAGAGACGGCATAGTCATAAGATGATGGTAACAGTGGGAACGAGTTAGGATTAGAAGAAGAAGAGAAAGGAGTCCAAGAGACTAGTTTTAGGTGGTAGGCAAACACCTAGGTAAGAATAATGGGGACCTGAACTCATTACAGTAGAAGTGGGGATGAAGAAGAAATGAAATTGAAAGATATCTGGGAAGAAGGGTCAGTAGTTCTCAAAGATTGATTTGATCCTAGGGGCTGATGGAGAGAAAAATATGGGCTGACTCTTGGGTTTCAGTCTTGGGAGACTGAAAAGATGGTAATGCTGACATTAAGGTGGAGAATATAGGAGTGGGGGTAGTTTTGGGAGAAGAATAAAGGATTCAGATTGTGCCATGTTGCTTTCAAAGGGCCAAGAAGTTTGTGTAGGGAACAGGAGGGAGATCAGGGGTCATGATATAGAAACAAGGTTTACTTTTTATTGTGGTAAACATGTTGCTATCTGATGGCTCTATTTGAAAATTTTGTGGACCCTCTCCCTACCTCCAACTGTAGAAGTTCTTTAAACAAAACAAAATAAAACACATTTCTACTTTACAAGTGATAGAGAACATGTGTATCAGGTAAAAACATCACTCAACTCAGAGTTTTAGAAAGGAAACTTTATTTTTTTTGAAATTGAACTCAATCACCATTTGTTGAAACTTTTAACCCTGCTCCTCAAAGTAAATTAGTTACTTCTGGTTTCATATTTGGTCTATTCCAAGTTAATCTTTTTTAGGCAGAACTTGTTTTTCCTTCTTCCTTTTTTTTTTTTTTTTTTGATCTTTTCTTGTCCTTTTCTTTGCTAGTGGCATTTGAGCACAAGTAAACTTATATAGTATCACAGAGGTACTGGGCAAGTATCTAGAGATGCCTAGGAAAGTTATTCACTTATCTCCTAATGAGGAAAAATAATTTTGAAATGTTAAATTGTGTGTGTTTTAATCTGTGTTTCTCCCTTTTCTAGTTTCAAAGAGGTAATTTTTGAGAAGTAGAGTTTATATAATGGATCACAGACTATAGAGACAGACTGGCTTCAAACCCCAGTTCTGCCACTGCCCAGCTGTGTGTCCCTGGGTAAAGTTACTTAGCCTCTTTTTGCCTCACTTTCCTTGTCTGTAAAATGGGATGACAATAGGACCTACCTCATAATGTTTTTGTGAGAATTAAATGAGCTAACATGTATAATGTGCTTAGAACAGTGCTTAGCACATAAAAAGGCTATATAAGTTTTACATTTGATTAATTCCTTTCCTTGCAGAATGGAACATAGAAGACACATTGAAATCAAAGCCTCTCTCTGTCTTTTGTAAATGACTAAAGCCACCAGAAGATTTTCTCGGTGGGAGTGGGAGGGAAAAAGGAGGGAGACAATTGTCTTAGATAATGGCAGGCAGAGTATAGACATCCCCAGGGTGATTTGGGAGGGGTCCTGGTGGTGTTCTGGAGAGGAGGCTTGTCTTGGAGGTAATGGTGGTCTGGGGATCTAGGGAGGCTGGAGTCGGGGCACGGTGGACTTTGGACATGCAGAGATTGTTCAGGCTGGCGCAAGGGACATCCTAGCAGGTGCCAGCTGAATCCATTACCCACGATCAGACAGGCCTCTTCAATGTTGGCACAATTCTGGGGAGAAAACTCTTATGAGAATGGAAGCTCATTTTTTTTTTCCCCCTCCTGGTAGGTTAGAGACTAGGAATATGATACAAATGGATTTTAAAAAAAAGAAGAAGAAGAAAACTGAGGCCACTTCTTGCCCATGTGAGAGTTGGTGGGCTCTTTGAACCCCATAGCCTCCAGGTCAGGGTATGAAACGGAAGGGCAAACAAATATTGCCTGTATGACTCTTTTGGTTTTTAATGAAAGGAAAATGCTCTTTCCCTTACTCCTTTCACCTCTCCTAGGAGAGCAAGAAGCAGAGACTCCCCTCTCTCTGAGTTGTTTAACCAGGACTTCCCCAGAGCAGGAACAGGCAGGAAGATTTAGTCCCATTCTCCTCCATTTCCCTCCGACCCCTCCCTGAGGCTGACTGTCCTTCTGTGTTTCACTTCCTGTCCTGGTCTTAAATGCTCCCCTGTGCAGCTGTTCCACAGCTGGTGGCCCTCCAGTCACCTCCTGCCCCCCATCACTTCTCCGTTGAAGGGGGTTTGGGGAGAGTTGGAAGGTGCTATATCAGTGTAAGACATTTCCTCCCCTGACCCCTCAGCTGTGCAGCTCAGCTGTGTGTCCTCTGGCACCTACAAAATCAAACACCTGCCTTCCAGATGTTTGCACCTACAGGCCAGCAAAGCTGGCTGCAGAAAGTCCCTTAGCATGGAGACAGATATTTAGTAGAGGGCAACATTTAATGGAATTCTTGGCCTGAAAAAGACTTGGAGGGATCATCTTTTTGGTTTCTCTGCCTACAGGAAGAATGAAGCTTAACTGAGTCCTTTATACGTTAAAGACATTTAAAAAAAAAAAAATCTTTATTGGAGTATAATTGCTTTACAGTGGTGTGTTAGTTTCTGTTTTATAACAAAGTGAATCAGTTATACATATATATAGGTTCCCATATCTCTTCCCTCTTGCATCTCCCTCCCTCCCACCCTCCCTATCCCACCACTCTAGGTGGTCACAAAGCACTGAGCTGATCTCCCTGTGCTATGCGGCTGCTTCCCACTAGCTATCTATTTTACGTTTGGTAGTGTATATATGTCCATGCCACTCTCTCACTTTGTCACAGCTTACCCTTCCCCCTCCCCGTATCCTCAAGTCCAATTTGTATGGAAACACAAAAGACCCCGAATAGCCAAAGCAATCTTGAGAACAAAAAATGGAGCCGGAGGAATCAGGCTCCCTGACTTCAGACTATACTACAAAGCTACAGTACTCAAGACAGTATGGTGCTGGCACAAAAACAGAAATATAGATCAATGGAACAGGATAGAAAGCCCAGAAATAAACCCACACCCATATGGTCACCTTATCTTTGTTAAAGGAGGCAAGAATATACAGTGGAGAAAAGACAGCCTCTTCAATAAGTGGTGCTGGGAAAAGTGGACAGGTACATGTAAAATATGAGATTAGAACACTCCCTAACACCAGTCACAAAAATAAGCTCAAAATGGATTAAAGCCCTAAATGTAAGGCCAGACACTATCAGACTCTTAGAGGAAAACATAGGCAGAACAATCTATGACATAAATCACAGCAAGATCCTTTTTGACCCACCTCCTAGAGAAATGGAAATAAAAACAAAAATAAACAAATGGGACCTAATGAGACTTAAAAGCTTCTGTACAGCAAAGGAAACCAGAAACAAGACCAAAAGACCACCCTCAGAATGAGAGAAAATATTTGCAAATGAAGCAACTAACAAAGGATTAATTTCCAAAACATTCAAGCAACTCATGCAGCTCAATATTAAAAAAACAAACAACCCAATCCAAAAATGGGCAGAAGACCTAAATAGACATTTCTCCAAAGAAGTTATACAGATTGCCAACAAACACATGAAAGAATGCTCAACATCACTAATCATTAGAGAAATGCAAATCAAAACTACAATGAGATATCATCTCACACTGGTCAGAATGGCCATCATCAAAAAATCTGGAAACAATAAATGCTGGAGAGGGTGTGGAGAAAAGGGAACACTCTTGCACTGTTGGTGGGAATGTAAATCGGTACAGCCACTATGGAGAACAGTATGGAGGTTCCTTAAAAAACTAAAAATAGAAATACCATATGACCCAGCATTCCCTCTACTGGGCATATACCCTGAGAAAACCATAATTCAAAAAGAGTCATGTACCAATATGTTCATTGCAGCTCTATTTACAATAGCCAGGAGGTGGAAGCAACTTAAGTGTCCATCAACAGATGAATGGATAAAGAATATGTGGCCCATATATACAATGGAATATTACTCAGCCATAAAAAGAAACGAAATTGAGTTATTTGTAGTGAGGTGAATGGACCTAGAGTCTGTCATACAGAGTGAAGTAAGTCAGAAAGAGAAAAACAAGTACTGTATGCTAACACATATATATGGAATCTAAGAAAAAAAAAAAAGGTCATGAAAAACCTAGGGGTAAGACCTTAAAGATAATTAATGGAAGAGTCCAACTTCCCCTTGGCTCATTGTCAGGGGTTTTTCTTTATGACCAAACATGTTTCTTTCTAGTTTTAAGGGAGATAGGCTAATACCAGGCAGAGTTTATACATAATAACGACTCTTCCTTTTCCCCAAAGTAATCACTAGGAGGGGAGGAAGTGTGGCGTGGAGTGAGCACTGTCTTTGGAGTCACACAAGCCTGTATTCAAATCCAGGCTTAGCCAAGTACCAACTCTGTGACTTGAATTAACACTTAAGTTTTAAATTTGTCCTCTTTGAAATTCAGACAGTAGAACCTGTCCGACAAGGTTTTAGGATTAAATGGATAATGTGTACTCATACCTAGCATTGTTAGGTAGCTCAGAATAAGCCCCAAGCAACTCATTGCTATTGTTGTTATTATTATTACAGATATTCTGTTTCTTAATTTAGGCAAAAACATTTATGTCCAGAATTAATTACCAACAGCTCACTTGTGCTGAGTGCTTGCTGATCTAAGTGTTGTGCAAAACAAGGCAACCTACTAATAATTTTCCTTTAGTCCAGGATTTCTTAAGGTGTGCTGTGGTCCACCTGTATCAGAATTACCTGTAGGCACTTGTTAAAACTGCAGAATCCTGTGCCCTAGCACACATATTGATTCAGAATCTGTTAGCTAGGCCAGGGAATCAGCATTTTGTCAAGCACCCACGTAATTCTTAGCACCTTTGAGAGCTACTTCTTAGGGTATGTTAATAAGGTCTGATGGCTTGTAGGTCAAAGAAGGCACATCACTTGGTGTTCCCTGGTTCACAGAGCTGGAGTTTTGCCACTTGTCTCTTTGCTCTTCCCAGGAGCTGGCCATCAGCTGGTGCTACTTTCCTAGAATCACAGGGGCACAGAATGTTAGCATTTGAAACAGCCTCAAAGGTCACATCCAATATCTCCAGATACAAGAATCCCTCTTATGGAAACTTAGAAGTGTGCTGCGGATTCTCCAGAGGCATGGGGAAGGTGGGATAAAAGAGCAGGTGCCCAGGAATAGGGAGACAGGAAGCAAGGATTGGCCAAGCACTGGACTAGCTGGCAGGATTTATGAGATGCTCGTTGTATGCAGATCCCAGCAATGGCTGTGGTGGGAAGGCACAGAGGAAGGAATAGATAGGGCTTGCAGTGTCTCTACCATGCTCAGCATCTGGACGGAAACTGAGAAATCTAGTCAATCATTCCAATGTTTCTAAATGACCAGATGTTTGATGTCAGATTTTTGAGAAGTTCAGGGTCTCTTTGGAGGACACAGTGGGGAGCAAGGAAAACAACAGGAAGAAAAGGAGGAAAAATCCCAACGAGATATAGGCTAGTGTTGGTTATTAAAGTAACGAATCCATTTAAGGAGTTCTACTGGGTGGAAAGTCTTGGCTATACAAAGAGTAATCAAACATAAATACTTCCCTCAAGGGGCAACATAATGTGTGAGAAAATTAAAGGCACTGGCACCAGATTCAAATTGTGTTTCACCACTTAGTAGCTCTGGGAACCTGGGAAGTGCCTTAATCTTACTCAGATTTCACAACTGTAAATAATGCAAATATTACCTACCTCTCTGGTTGTGGTGAGGATTAGATTAAATAATGTAAGAAAAATACCCGGTACAGTGCCTGCACATAGAAGTACTCAACCATTGTTACAATTCTCTTCTGGAAGAGGGAACATAACTCCTATCCAATCACTTAAGTGCAGTGGCTCCATTAATATCCAGTTAAGGTTGGTTTTGCTGTTCCAAGCACAGGGTGTTCTTGCCTCTTGAAGATTGGAACCCAGGTGAATAATCGCCATGCTTTATTCAACCAATAAAAACTCACACAGCCCAGAAGTGACTGCATTGCTTGTTAGTTCCATGAAGTTCTCCTTAGAACTTATTTAGAGTCCTTATCAAATAATCTTGAGTCATGTCACGTGAAGATAGCCGGAAAAGCTACCCATCCTTCTGAAGGACAAATCCACGTTAGGCAACTGTTTTGGCCACTTTGTCTTATTGTTATTTTTAATTAGAAAACTACGGAAAAAATTAAAATTATGTTTTTTCCCATTTAAAAAGATTACAGAAAAATGTTCTGGTTTTGTGTAAGATAGAGTAAGCACACTCTAGTCTGTGTCTCCCACTGAATGCAAAGCCTGGACAAAATGCATGGGGCAGCTATTTGAGGACTCTGAAAAGTAGACAGTCTCAGGTGGATTGGGGGAAAGGTTAGAATTTAACACTGAATTGGAGGTGAGTTTATCATTTCCACCCTTTCTAGTATTTCCCTGAATTAAGTCAACACCAGACCTGGAAGTGGGCAGTGGGATGTGGACAGAGAGAGGTCCAGGAGAATTCCTCTAGTTCTGACTTGAGTGGGAAAAAAACACCTAATATTTATAAAAAGTGCAGAAATCTCTCATTTTTCTTTTCTTCCATTTTTAGTCTTTTCTTCATTTTCTTTTGTCCTAGCCCAAGTAATCCCATGGCAGTAGCAGCAGCAGTGGGAGCCTGCAGGAACCTAAAACTCCAGGGAAACCCCTTAAGGTGGTTTATGAACTCCAGGGCTACCTCTCTGAGCTGTGTGTGGTGTGGACTTGACCCAGAGTAATATGTATAGATTTTGAGAACTGAACTACGGGATATATCACTACCCAAGTCCCAGACTGGCCATTAGGTGGTATACATGTGAAATAGATGCAAACAGCACTACACAGGCTTTGAAAAATGAACTGCTATTGGAACGATAACCTTTATAAGGCTAATAAAAACTTGTGGCCTAAAACAAACTGAGTCACTTGTTTGCTAACATGAAAAAAAAAATGCATTCTTTGTAGTATTTAAATGCAACCGAAAATCTCAGAAAGTAATACTCAATATGTCCAGGATACAATTCAAAATTACTTGGTGTACAAAGAACCAAAGACACCTCAACCTGTATGGAAAAAGACAATCAACAGAAGTCAATGTCTAGCTAACGCTGACAAAATTTTAAAGCAGTTATTATAAAAATGCTCCAACAAGTAAGGGAGAACACTCTTGAAATGAATGAAAAAATTCTCAGCAAAGAAATAGAAAATGTAAAAAAAGGGAACTTGGGAAAAGAAAATTTGTTAACCCCAAACCAAAAACAACACTTCACTAGATGGACCCAATAGCAGAGTAGAGATGATAGAAGTGAGTCAAAACATGAAGATAGATCAATAGAAATGATCTAATCAGAACAGCAGAGAGAAAAAAGATTAAAAAAAGAGAATAGATCTCAGGGATCTGTAAGACAATAACAAAAGCTCAAATATTCATATCATCAGGGCACCAGAAGGAAAGGAGAGTGTGAGGCTAAGAAAAAATTGTCTGAAAACTTTCCAAATTTGGTGGAAGTCAGAAACCTACAGATTCAACAAATTCAGTGAACCTCGAACCAGGTAAATTCAAAGCAAGCCACACCCAAATCATAATTAAACTGCTGAATATTAAAGACAGAAAAATTGAGAGTCGCAAGAGAGAAACGGTGCATTATCTGTAGGAGGACAATGATTCTAATAACTGAATTTCTCTGATTACTCGTCAGAAATCATGGAGCCAGAAGAAATGACATTTTTCAAGTGCTGAAAGAAGAAAACTGTCCATCTAGAATTCTAGATCCAGTGAGAATGTTCTCCAGGAATGAAGGCAAAATAAAAAATTCTCAGATGAAGGAAATAGAAAAAAGTTTGTTACTAGCAGAATTGCTCTAAAAAGAATTGCTAAAGGAAGTCTTCAGACAGAAAAGAAATTATACTAGAAGGAAAATTGGAACATCAAGAGTGAAGGAAAGGTAACAGAGATAATAAATATCTTGGTAAATTTCATAGACTCTTCTCCTTTTATTGAGTTATTTAAAATACGTTTGATGGTTAAAAACAAAAAAATTATAACATCGTCTGATAAGAGTTTTCAACAAATGTAGATATAACATAGGACAACTAAAACATTAAATGGGGAGAGTAAGGGGGCCCATATGGGGGGGGTAAGGCTTCTACATTCCACTTGAAGAGGTAAAATAATGAATTAAATTAGATTGGAAAAGTTAATTATGTATATTGTAATTCCAATAGCAACCACTGAAAAACATATACAAAGAGGTATAGTAAAAAGCGCAATAGATAGATTAAAATGGAATACTGAAAAATGTTCAAATAATCCTAAAGAAAGCAGGAAAGGAGAGAGGAACAAAAAACAGAGGGAACAAGTAGAAAAGAACAAATAAAGTGGTAAACCTAAATCCAAGCATATTAATAATTACATTATAGAAAACTCTTTTCAAATGTGTAGGTTAAAAGCAAAAGGATGGAAGATGATTTCTCAAATGCCAACCAATGGAAAGAAGGAGAGGGGTTATATTAGCATGAGACAAAGTAGATCCCACAGAAAAATGAATTGCCAGGGATAAAGAGGCACCTTAAACATCACATAATGAAAAAAGAATCAGTTCATAAAGAAGACATCCTAATCCTAAGTGTTTTGCCTCTAATAACAGAGCTCCAAAGTGTATGAAGGAACCAACCGACAGAACTAAAAAGAGAAATAGACAACTTCACAATTATAGGTGGAGACTTCAGAAGTCCTCTCTCAGTAATTGATGGAGCTAGTAGACAGAAAATCAGCAAGGATATAGGAGAGCAGAATGACACCATCAACCGACTGGACATAATTGCCATTTAAACACACTCCACCTAGTAACAGCAGAATACACATTCTTTTCAAGAACACATGGAACATTCATCAAGATAGGCCATATCCTGGGTCATAAAACAAATCTTAACAGATTTAAAAGAATTGAAGTCGTACACAGTATGTCCTCTGACCATAATAGAATTAACTAGATAACAGAAAAATTTCCAAAACATAGGAGGAAAAGGGAAAACCTTCATAACTTTGGGTTAGGTGAAGAGCTCTTAGATACGATAGCAAAGCACGGTCCATAAAAGAACAAACTGATGTTATATTTCATCAAAATTTAAAACCTCAGTTCTTTGAGAGACACTATTCAAAGAATAAAAAATTAAGCTACAGACTGGGAGAAAATATTTGCAGATCACTTCTCTGATAAAAAGACTTGTATACAGAATATATAAAGAACTCTCAAAACTTAATAATAATAAAATTAAACATGGGCAAATAATTCAAGCACTTCACCAAAAAAGATGTACAGATGGAACATAAGCACATGAAAATACACTCAACACTATTAGTTGTTAGGGAAATGAAAAACCGTAATGAGATCTCACTACACTCCTATTAGGATGGCTAAAATTTGTAAAGACCAGGAACAGTCACAGGTCCAGCATGGCTCTGGGTGGGAAGGAGCAGGGAGTGTGTAGGGGGATACGGCGCAGGCGTGGTCAGATCATGGTGAGCCCAAGAGTCCAGGTCTTACAATCTCTAAGTTATTCCTTAGTGTTTGCTAGGGCCAGAGGTGGGCCAGAATGAATGAATGAAATGAAATCTTACATTTCCCTCAGGACCAACAGAGCTTCATTTTGAGATGCTCACTTTCTTCTCTTAGATGTTCCCTAGACTCTTGTGAAGGAGGAGGTGCAAGCTCTCAAAGCTCCTTATTCAGAAGATGAAGGGCTTGCTGTAAGGTTTTGCCTAAGCAACATGAGTGAGGTTGGAAGTTCTCATAAAAAGGATGCTCAATATGAAAATAAGCAGGGTTTTGAGTTTTCTTCGCACTTCTCCAAGGACAAAAACTTTGGCCACACCGCATGGCTCCTTTACCTAAGCACTTACCCTTTCCTCCTTCTTTCCTTTCCGGCCCAGTCCCACCCGTTCCTGATCTGCCTCTTAAAGGCATCCATTCCTGGTTTGGCTGTATAGACCACTCACGTACCTTACTCCCAGTTTTGGAGGCTTATCTCTAGATTCCAAATCCTGGTGGCTGTTGGAATTTGGGAATTATTTTCCTTTTATGCCTTGATTTCTCTTTATGCTGCATCCAGTATCTCTGAGCACAAGTGTAAGCACTTTTGAAATATTCGGTAATTATTCCCTAAGATTGTGTATAGGGAGTCCTGGGTAAAAGCTGCACGCAGAGTTCATAGCCTGAAGTTATAAAGGAAAGAGTCAAGCAGTGCTCACACAATGCATTTATTGATTCAAGAAATGTTTATGAAATACCTATCGTGTTCCTGGTACTGTTTAAATTTAGCAATGAACTATAAAGGAGGTTCCATTCTGGCTAGGGAAGAGAGGCAAAAAAAAAAAACAAACCCAAAAAATATGGTATGTCAAATGATGAAAAGCATTATGAAGACAATCAGGGCAGGGGAAGAGAGGCGGAGAGTGACAGGTGCAAGGGGATGGGGAGAGGCTGCCATTCTACAGAGGGTGGTCCGGAAGTGCATCTGTGATTAGGTGACATTTATTGTTTTTAACATTTTAAAAGACTTTTTATTTTATATTGGAGTATAGTCGATTAACAATGTTGTGTTAGTTTCAGGTGTACAGCAAAGTGACTCAGTTATGCATATACATGTATCTATTCTTTTTCAAATTCTTTTCCCATTTAGGTTGTTACATTATATTGACCAGAGTTCCCTGTGCTATACAGTAGGTCCTTGTTGGTTACCCATTTTAAATATAGAAGTGAGTACATGTCAATCCCAAACTCCCTAACTGTCCCGCCGCCCCGACCTTCCCCCCTGGTAACCATAAATTCATTCTCTCATTCTGTAGGTCTGTTTCTGTTTTGTAAATAAGTTCAATTGTATCATGTTTTAGGTGACATTAAAACAGAGACCTGAAGGAGGCAAGGGAGTGAGCTGAGAAGAAATCTGGGGTATGAGTATTCCAGAGAAATGGAAAAGGATGTGGAAGGACCCTGAGGCAGTGTCCTGCCTGGAGTATTTGAGTCACAGCGAGGAGCTGAGCATGCCTGGAGCAGGCAGAGACAAGACAGGAAACAGAACTTGTCTTGGACGGTGCAAATACAGAGACTCTATTGATGGCGCTGCTTCAGAAAGTGAGCACGGGGTGCTAAAGGGGAGAACAAGGAATATTGAGCCCCCAGAGAGAAGCATCTGCGGGAAAGCTGCTGCCATCCCTAGGTATGAGAACAAGGCGTGGGGCACAGAGCCCTGTGGGAGGTGGGTCAGGAAGGAGGGCTTCTTGGTGGGAGCTGTGGGAGGGTAGGGGCACAGTCAGGTCCTCAGAACCAGGCTGAAGCACGGAGGTGGTGGGGAAGAATATTCCCGTTCTTTCTTCCCCCTGCCCTCAGATCTCCTACCGGTGCCTTCCACTGGCTGAACCCAACCACACGCCAACTGTAAATGCTGTCTTCAAGGCCCAGCCTCTGAGGGCACAGAGCAGGGCAGAAGGACAGAGAACAGCTCGGGGTGGGAGGTGGCACAGAGACTGTCTAGCATTGAGAACAAGAGGAAGAATGGCTACTTGGTAAAAGAAAAAGAACAAATAACTTTTAGCTCAGAGGCATTGAGTGAAACGGCCAAACCAGATCATGCAGCTGAAAGCAAGTCCCCTTTTGTGTTTCCATGAAAAACCTGGGCAAGAGGTCTCTTCAGGGGAGGATGATTGACCTCTTTTATGACGGTGAGGTGACCATTTGTATGGTCTATAGAACCTGGTTCCTGTTCCAGTTGGCTCTGTACACTGAGTTGTACATTAAGTTCTGGTATGCCATTTTTAATCTTCCTTCAATTATTATTATCTCACTTAAGAATTAGACATAGTTTTTCTTCTGCCCAGGTTGCTTTCCTGCACAAAGCTCTTTGAGGAGAATATCATTCCGTTCAGTTGAAGAGATAGTTTTGGATTTATTGTCAAATTTAGACAAGCTTGATCATGAGGATAGGAGCTTTTAAAATGAATGAGAGTTTAGAGATAATAGGCAGTTCTGCTCCAAGCCAGAAGCAAGAGGGGGATGCCATGTAGAAGTCCCCATCTACTCAGAGAGCTAGTGGCTCCAATTCCCAATCAAGATCTTGCCTGACACTCTCTCCAAATACAACCTCTCCTCAAAAGGGGTAAGCTGTGACAAAGTGAGAGAGTGGCATGGACATATATACACTCCCAAATGTAAAATACTTAGCTAGTGGGAAGCAGCCGCATAGCACAGGGAGATCGGCTCGGTGGTTTGTGACCCCCTAGAGGGGTGGGATAGGGAGGGTGGGAGGGAGGGAGACGCAAGAGGGAAGAGATATTGGAACACATGTATATGTATAACTGATTCACTTTGTTATAAAACAGAAACTAACACACCACTGTAAAGCAATTATACTCCAATAAAGATGTTAAAAAAAAAAAAAAAAACGTGGTGCTGTAGATTAAGGAGAGACTTCCTCGGCAGCTGGCTCTCGGTCTGTCTGGAGAGTCACTCTGGCAGGTCTCTGGGGACCCTTTGACCCCAGGGCTCACCCTGGGAGTGCCAGCATATTCTGCAGACCTCAAGCATTCTTCCCTTCCTCTTGGTCTGGTGCAGGCTGGAGTAGTTGTGGAGGGAAGGGAGTCCCAGTGGCTCATCAGGCTTGCACTGTTTGGTTGTAGGGGAAGGACTGAACTGACAATAGGAAAGGCGAGAGGGCAGTAAAAGCAAAGATGGGATGGAGCTCTCTCCAAGACTTCTCCTACCTCAAGAAAACAAGCAAAGGGTAGCCTTCTGGTAAGGGAAAGTGGATCACGGTGATCATGGATAGCTCATAGAGAAATTTGGGTCCTGTGTAGGAAGTTTGGCACTCAATGCAATAATACACATGGAGACAACTATCCCTCTTTTAATTTGTAAACACTTAGAAAATGGAAAAAACTTTTTTTGTTTAACCCTTTCAATGTTAGTTACATTTGGAAAACCTCGCTTTGCAACGGTCTTATGGGAATGGTTTAGGATATTCCAGAACAGAAAGTCTATGCTGGGATTTGGTGAGTTGGCTAGTGGGTGTGTTAAGAGTGAGTAGAAAGATTTCATCTTCATTTATTCTTCCAGCTTACTTCAAGAGGGAACGGATGCACATGGACGTAAGATGTTCTTGGTCCCTCTATAAGAAATCTCACATTCAGAATGTAAGTTGGTGCAGCCACTATGGAAAACAGTGAAGAGGCTCTTCAGAAAACTAAAATTAGAACTACTGTATGATCCAGCAATCCCATTCCTGGGCGTATACCTGGACATATCTATAATTCAAAAAGATAAATGCACCTCCATGTACATAGCAACACTGTTCACAATAGCCAAAACATGGAAACAACCTAATGTCCATTGAAAGATGAATGGATAAAGAAGATGTGGTACGTATATACAATGGAATATTACTCAGCCATAAAAAAGAATGAAATAATGTAATTTGCAGCAACATAGATGCAACTAGAGATTATCATACTAAGTGAAGTAAGTCAGAAAGAGAAAGACAAATACCATATGATATCACTTACATATGGAATCCGAAATATGGCACAAATGAACCTGTCTACAAAACAAAAATAGATTCACAGGTACAGAGAACAGACTTGTGGTTGCCAAGGGGGAGGGTTGTGGGGGAGGGATGGACTGGGAGTGTGGGATCAGCAGAGGTAAACTATTACATACAGGATGGATAAGCCATAAGGTCCTAGTGTAGAGCACAGGGAACTATATTCAATATCCCGTGATAAACCAGAATGGAAAAGAATGTTAAAAAAAAGCATGTCTATATGTGTATAACTGAGTCACTCTGCTGTACAGCAGAGATTGGCACAGCATAGTAAGTCAAGTATACTTCAATAAAAAATTTAAAAAAGAGAGATGGGATATAATTAACTAATTTACTTTACATAGAAAAATCTTTTATGAAACACTCCATATAGCCTAAGTTGAGTTACTTGTTGTAGCACAGTTTTCTCATTCATTAAAAGAGAGACAAAGGAAAAAAGAAAAGAAATCCCATATTCAGCCATGGGTTTCTTAAATGATAGTTTAGGGTTCTCAAAATGAATTTTAGAGTGATCCAATGAAGAAAAATTAGTGCTGAGTCAGTTTATTCTTGAAAAAGAAATTTATCTTTCACTTTATCCAGTATAAGCTTTGCAGTTTTCAGTGGAAATCTTTAAATTTCAGATTGCTTATCTGTAAAATGGGGTCAATATTATTACCACACTGGGTGACCGTTAGGAATAAATGAGAAAATGGCAACAGAGGGTCCTCAGTCAAAGTTTATAAAATAAAAATATGTATGAGCCTGCGCTCTAGAGCCCGCAAGCCACAACTACTGAGCCCACGTGCCACAACTACTGAAGCCTGCACGCCTAGAGCCCATGCTCCGCAACAAGAGAAGCCACTGCAATGAGAAGCCCGCGCATCGCAACAAAGAGTGGCCCCCGCTCGCTGCAACTAGAGAAAGCCTGCATGCATCAACGAAGACCCAACCAGCCAAAAATAAATAAATAAATATTAAAAAAAAAAATGTAGTAACCAGGTCCTGTGTCAGGACCTCTCTAGGGAGGAAGACATGGGAAAATATAAGGAAGGAAATAAGCAGGATTCTTGGAATAAACATGCACTGAATTCTATTTTTTTTTTCTTTTTCGAAACAGTGAATTAGAGGTCAAGGCTAAAGTGAAAGGGAATAAAAATGACCGGAAAGGCTGATGAAAGAAGATCTACTAGACAAAATCAGGCACCAAATTCATTGCTGTTAGGGAGGAAGTGGCAAGCAAGTTAGCTGTAGCTTTTACAGCTCCCCAAACACTGTGACCAAGAAAAAAATGTTTATTTCAAATTTGTATTTGCTTTATGCCTTTGTCCTTATGACTATGTTTTTCATGACCAGTTGTGGAGAAGCTGCTTGGATTTTCCAAATGTGATATAGGATGTATACCTATATGCATATTTAATTCCATGTTAGGAAGCTGCTAGTAACCAGTGGGGCCGCTGATATCGGTTCTCAAATGGGGGTCTCTGTATTTGCTTTAAAGTTTTATTATTTTAAAATTCTTTACTCTAGAATTTTTCAAACATATGCAAAAGTGGAAAGAATAGTACAAAGAGCCTTAATATACCTATAGCTCCAGCAATTACCAGTTCATGGCCACTCTGGTTTCTTCTGTGTCACTTTGCATCCCTCCCCTTAAGAAATTGATGTCAACACAATATCATTAACTAGACATCAGATTTTACTAGTTTTTGCATGCACTTAGTTTTCTTGTATGTCTTTGTGTGTAATTACATGGCATTTTATCCTATATATGGTTCATATAACCACCACCACAGTCAAGAGAAAGAAAGGAATTCTTTCTTTCCACACCACAAAGGAATTCTCTCATGCTAGTCCCATCCCTTGAAAGTCACACCCTCCCTTGACTTTCCCTAACCCCTGGAAACCACTTATCTGTCCTACATCTCCACGGTTTTGTTTTTTTGAAAAAATCATATAAATAGAATCATACATTATGTAACTTTTTGATTTCTCTGTATTTTTCATTGCTTTTTTTTTTTTTTTTTTGCGGTACGCGGGCCTCTCACCGCTATGGCCTCTCCCGCCGCGGAGCACAGGCTCTGGACGCGCAGGACCAGCGGCCATGGCCCACGGGCCCAGCCGCTCCACGGCATGTGGGGTCCTCCCGGACCGGGGCACGAACCCGCATCCCCTGCATCTGCAGGCGGACTCTCAACCACTGCACCACCAGGGAAGCCCTGCTTTTTAAGAAATTGTTCATGTGAGCAGAGAATATGAAAATAACCATCTAAGAAAATAAAATGCCTACCTGCCAATTTTAAACAAATGGATGTTTATTTATTCAACACATATTTATTGAGGATCAATGATGTGCTTGTAACTCAATGGTAGATAAAAACAAACTGTTTCCTTACAATAGTGTGTCATGTGTGTTGGTATGGCTGTCAAAGTAGTGCCTGCAGATCATACAAGCATTCATTCTTTCAGGAAGAAAGGTTTTGCCTGGAATTCAGTCTGTGCTTCTGTCTCACACCGTGTCTGGGACTCAACTAACTCCACCCAAGAGATCAGTCCTATCCCAGACTTTTGAACCAATTCTTACCTGAAACAGAAATGATGTCAAGAAATGATGATCTGGCCCAGAATCCTGGGATTTGGAAGACTGTCCCTTACTCTGCTCACTTCACTTGGACTCTGTGCCCTGGTTCTGATAACGGAGACTCTGTATCGAGTCCAACCCAGTACTCACTTCGTATGCCATTCTTGATAAGTAGATTCCCAGTACCTGGTCACAGTTTTAGTCACTTGCTTTGTGGCCAAGTGCCTGTAGGGCTATGCTTGTGCTTTTCTGTGCCAGTCCAGAGTCCTGATTCTAACACCAGCCTTGAGGGATGCTGAGACGACACTGGTCCCTGCCAGGCTGCCGGCTGGTCTGTAGGTCTTAGTCTGCCCTGCTCCTGAATTCCTGGTCCCCTTTCCCAGTCTGCCGATTGGCTCTCAACCCTCATGCCTCCCTGGACTGCCACCTCTCTCAGAGCTGTTTCCTCTGCAAACCAAATTCTTCCTGCCAGACTGTACATAACATGCACTTCTGGCTGGCTCTCTCCCTATCCATGGAAGGGTTCAGTTTCCAGATCTTGGCCCTCTGGACAGCCCTGTACCACATGACTGGGTCATAATCTGCTATGTCCCAAGATATGACACGATTCTTTTTTCTTTATAAATCTCTGCCCCTGAACTGAAATGACAACAGATGGGAACCAGGCTAGATCAATTCCTTCCTGACCAGCAGTGATGTGATTCAGAAAAAGAGGCAAGAATTATGGCTTGGTGGAATGAAAAGTATATTGAGGTTCCAGAGGCCCAGGTTTTAGTCTTAACCTGTCACCAACTAGCTGGTGACTTTGGAATGACACCACCTTTCTGGAGCTTAGAAGTATTTATCTGCAGAATAAAGGAAAGATCTCTAGATACCTAGATACGACATTAGTCATTATGTCTCCTCCAGCTCCTCTTGGCTATAACAGTTTCTCAGACTTTCCTTGTCTTTGGTGAACTTGATAAAGTTGAGGCATACTGGTCAGAAATTTGGTAGAATGCCCCTCAATTTGAGTTTGGCTTCTACACTTGTCGTGGCTGGGCTGGGGCTAGGGATTTTGGAGGGGAAGACTACTGAGGTGAAGCACCATTCTCAACACATCATATCAAGAGGACATGCTATCAACTTGACTTATCACTGATGATGTTGACCTTGACCATCTGGCTTAGGTAGTGTTAACCAGGTTTTCCACTGTAAAGTTACAAAGGTTACACTGTAACCTTTGTAAACAAGTCACTAAGCATACCCCACACTTATGGGCAGGGAGTTCATTCCACTCCTTGAGAGGGGAGTATCTACATAAATTATTTAGCATTCTTTTGCATGGGAAATTTATGTACTCTCTCCCATTTATTTACTTATTCAATTATTTATTTGCATCAGGATTGGTTCGTGAATAATTATTATTATTATTATTTTTTTGCGGTACACGGGCCTCTCACTGTTGGGGCCTCTCCCGTTGCGGAGCAACAGGCTCCGGACGCGCAGGCTCAGTGGCCAAGGCTCACGGGCTCAGCCGCTCCGCGGCATGTGGGATCTTCCCGGACCGGGGCACGAACCCGTGTCCCCTGCGTGGGCAGGCGGACTCTCAACCACTGCGCCACCAGGGAAGCCCCATGAATACTTATTTTATACTTTGGATTATGTCACCCAATATTGTGTTATTTATTTCGTTGCTCAAACTATTCTAGCTTTGGCTGTATTATTTTGCTTTTTGAGCACTCCCTTACTTTCTGGAGCTACAAGATGCTCCATGCTCATCTTGTATTTTCCTTTCTCTAGTCCCAGAATCAACCATTTCTCCAAGGGGTCCTGCTTCCTCTTGCTGTATAATGGTATTAGAAACCAAGATGTGGGTGAGGGGTTGCTTGTTGTTTCTGTAAGTGTCATTGTTTCTAGGCCCTCTTAGTGGTCAGAGCAAGGAAATATCTAAGTATATACTAGCCCATACATATCTATAATTTTATATATATATATATATATATATACCCATCAGTATCCATATTAAACTAAACATGAGTTCCTACTGATATCTCTGACTATTCCAGTACCATTTGGTCCATTCTAGCTGCACCTCCTTCCTTACCTCTCACTCCAACAGTGAGAAACTTGGCTCCTACTATCTGATATCCATTTACTTATTTGTTCAACCCGGTACTTGCGTATGGTGGTTTTAGAACTGTTAATTCACACCACCATGAGAAACAACTTTACCAACTATAGTGTAATACAGTTCTTATGTATAGTTCTCTTACATATATTTTAATGTCAGATTATTTTTCCCAAGAATTTTTCCAACCAGTGGTGGACATCGAATGGCTCCTTCTTAAAAATATCTTGAATGTACTTAATGCCACTGAACCATACACTTAAAAATGAGTAAAAAGTCAATTTTATGTTATGTATATTTTACCCAATAAAAAATATTGCTTCACTTTCCTCTAGATAGTCCAATGAATTCATTTCCAAACCTGGCTGATTATCAAAATCAAGATCTTTATAGTATGAATCAAAAATCTGTATTTTTAACAAGTTTTCCAGGTGACTGGCAGCCACTGTATCAATGGATTTTTTCTTTTAAGAAAAGATGCAAGTGGGCGATCCTGAGATCCAGGATCTGCAGCTGCATTTCCAGCACCATGACAGATGCAGGGATCCTCCGCGACCTGCCAGCAGTGCCACTTGACCCTTCTGAATGATGAGGAGAGGTGTGGCCTTCTCCACAGGCTGGCCTGAGGACCTCAACCAAGGCTTGCCCTCATCACCAGCGCAGTTCTCCTGCAGGCCTGGCTTGGCCGCTCCAGCTTTGAGCTGCCTGGGCATCTCCCACAAAGATTGTGCTGAGTTGCAAAAAATTCAGAGCTCTGCCTCCCCCACCTTCAGCATGATCTAAGCACGTCAGAGTTGCCACATGAAAGAAAACTGCTTGTTTCTCAGAGCAGTTTGCCAATTGGATAACCAAGTGTCACCTCCCAGCCCATAATAAAACCTGCAATAAAACCTTTATTACATTTCCCAGTCTGTAGAGCAGGCTTGCCTTGGACTAAGGACTGCTGAAGGAGGTTCCATAGTGGGTCCCCAGCCTCTCCCTTGTGGTTGTCTTCTCTGACTCCTTGGAGGGCAGTAGCCTGGCAGTGAGCGGGGCTTTGATTCCAGAGCCTGACCTGGTCTGTGTAATTAGATGTTCTGGCTAGACCCTATCTCATATCTGAGTCAGCCAGAGGAGGGTGCAGTCACCATGTGCTGGGAAGTCTTGTGGTGGCGAGAGTTTCTTACATCCACAGGGAAAAGCATATAGAGACAGACACAAGCATCTGGGTAGTTTTAGGTCCTCTCCAAATCACTTTCACCTGCACAATCCAAAACTGAAGTAAGAGAACTTCATTTTTGCTTGTATGAATTGATGAAATATCCTTCCTTTGTATGCGACTTTGTGTGCTTGAGTGTAGGGCAGGTAAAGAAAAAACTGTGGTCTAAACAGCTGACACTTCACAGATGTGAGACAGTGTGAGGGCAGCTGGGGACAAACCTGTGTGTTCTCACCTGTCAAAGGTCAAGATAGTCACTGTAGGACTCTTAGGAGAGAACTTGGGGTCAGAAGATAGGCTGGCCATTCATTTGGCGCAAAGATCTTGGGAAAGTCTTTGATTTTCTCTTTCGTTGAAAAAATGGAGTTCAAAAGATTGATGCAAAAATTAAATGAGCAAATGACCCTTGAGGTCACTGAGGTAGGTAATTGGATTAGATAGTAGATAGTATCAATCCACTTTCTCTAATACGCTCTGTGCTTTCTTCTGATCTTTCTCTCTCCTGTGCAATTATGCTGAGTGGTCTTCTTTATTCACTGCCTGTGGCACAAAACACTCTCAGACTCCTCCCCTTCCACAATCTTTAGAATGACCTCTCTCTCTAAACCTACACCCCTAACTTCCTCTCCTTCTTAATTTCACACTATTAGCTACTTCTCCCCCAAATCCACTCATATGCCCCTTTGAAGAAGTCTTCTTACCAACTTCATTCAGATTTTCTTGCACCACTGCCCACCCCACAGAATGCTCTGCCCCTTTGTTTTCCCCCAGAACAACTTGTTTCAGAGCCCACATCCCACTTTGACCATACCGTGAGCATTTCAGCCCTCAACGAGTCTCTTCCGTCTGAAGTGTAGTCTTCACGCCACGCTGTTTTCCGTCGTTCATGTGTCTTAGCACCGTCTCTCCAGCAACGCTGTATAGTCCAGCTGCCCAGCGGAGTAGTGTGAGATCTATAGTACTTGCTCAATAAAAAATGTATTGACTGGGTTGCAATGCCATTGCTATAAGGCTCTTCTTCCAGACTTTTGGGTACAGGTTCTTTATCCAAAGTCACCTCTATTCCTCGGTTCTGACTGGTTATTTCACGCCATGCTATAGACAATGGACACTCTTCAGGTAAGCACCCTAACTACCCAGCATACTTCCAGTTTACTTCCAGCTCATCTCAGAAATACTTGAGGGGAGTTGTCTCCCCCTTCTTCTTTCTGCCTGTAGGTCTTCTATCTGCTGTGGGTTCAGATGTCTGGGAGTTGAGTTTCCACACAGTTCCTAGTATTCAGTGTAGTAGAGAGAGAATTCAGGACATAGTAACTTGGGCATCCTAGAAAATTCTCAGTGGTATCCGAGCAGAAGGGTCTGGGAGATGTTAATTTGTGAATCATTCATGTGGTTATCACTATAATTCTACATAGATGCAAAATGTGACATCCTAGGAATGAGTGAAAGCAGTGTTTGAAATCCTGGAAATGAATGGGGCAGACCATTGAGAGGTTCTGAACCAAGACCAAAGCTTTCCCTCTTCTCTGAGATGTGACATCTGGAAACTTCCTCTACTCTAAGCAGGAGAGTGAGTGGGCCCCAGAGTCTGATTGATTATTTTCCAATCCTATCTCTGCTACTTAACAGCTGTGGGATTTGGGGTATTTTCTTGACCTATTTAAGCCTCAGTTTCTTCTGATGGATGCTAGTTGTATTTATCTCAAGGGGTTAACTGAGCTTAACTCTGATAGTGCACATAGGAAATGCTCAATAAGTGTAAGTTATTATCACTATTACTGAATAACTGGGGCCATTTCTTACTTTACAAACAAGCCCATGCTCTTAAAATTATTTCCTTATCCCTTCTTCTGACTCAGACCATCCCTCAATTTTTCTCCTTCCCTACATGGCCAAATTTGTGGAATAGTGTTGCTTAATGTCTCTACTTTCTTATTCACCAAATCTTCACCTTTATAACTTTTCTTCCATTTTCATCATTCACAGAAGCTTCATATTTTAAAATACTTGATAATGTTCCAGTTTCAGATTCAAAAGATGACTTTGAGGTCTCTATATAGAATTTGGCATTGTTGAAGGCCCTCTCTTTCCTGATGTTCTCCCTTTCCTTATCATTCCTTGGCCTACATAATATCCCCTAGTTCTCCTTCTTTGATTCTTCTTTGGCTCCTCCTCCTTTGACCAAATTCCTTCAGTCAGCTCCTGGCACTTTCCAGGCGGCTGTTCTCAGCCCTCAGCACTTCTTGACCCCTTGTCTCTCCATGAGCATTTCACACCAAGGGCTTGAAGTCAGTTCACTGCACAGATAGGTCCATGGTGCCCAGCTCTGTATAGCATCAGTTGCATGTTGAACAGGAAACACAGTATAATTTATGCAGGTGGTTCTGGCCACATTCCACTCAGTGCACAGTTAATGGGAAATGGGCCTCTAGTGTGTCTCTTATAACAGACCCCAAAACACACATACCTGCTGCTTCTTTTGGTGCCCAGATGGCCCCTCCACCTCTGTGAGAATCACTGGCCCTACTGGACTTACGGCACAAGTGGATATCAGTTGTGAATGTGCCTTCCCCCTAAGGGACTTACAGGGAGTGTTTTGCCTCTGCTCAACATTGATCTTAAGTGCTGCTCTCAGAACCTGATCCCCATATAAGTGGTATTGTATTGCTCTCCAACAGAGATTCCTGACTTGCCTCTTGGTGAGTAATTTCTCCTGGGCTCTAGACCCTTACATCTAACTGTGCAGATTCCACTTGTCTAAAAATAATTTTATCTATATGTCACTGTCCCAGTTTTACACCTTCTGTGCTCTTTATTGGCACATTCTGGAAAACCTTGAAACAACCTTTGTTCTTTTTAATCTCAGGGCTTCTTTACTCTTTAGGATGCTGGAGATTTCTCCTCTGGACTCTGTTAATAGCTTTCTAAGAAGACTCCTCCACCTTCCATCGTTGCTTCTTATCTTGGCCCAAAAGTTCTGGAATGGCAGCCATAAAAAGAAATGAAATTGAGTTATTTGTAGTGAGGTGGATGGACCTAGAGTCTGTCATATAGAGTGAAGTAAGTCAGAAAGAGAGAAACAAATACCATATGTTAATACATATATATGGAATCTAAAAAAAAAAAAACGTTCTGAAGAACCTCGAGGCAGGACAGGAATAAAGACGCAGACATAGAGAATGGGCTTGAGGACATGGGGAGGGGGAAGGGTAAGCTGGGATGAAGTGAGAGAGTGTCATGGACATATATACACTACCAAATGTAAAATAGATAGCTAGTGGGAAGCAGCCGCATAGCACAGGGATATCAGCTCGGTGCTTTGTGACCACCTAGAGGGGTGGGATAGGGAGGGTGGGAGGGAGACACAAGAGGGAGGAGATATGGGGATATATGTATACGTACGGCTGATTCACTTTGTTGTACAGCAGAAACTAACACAACATTGTAAAGCAATTATACTCCAATAAAGATGTTAAAAAAAATAAAGAGCAGGACCAATTCTATAGCACCCTTTTTAAAAAACATTTTATTTGGCTCTACATTGAATACAGACTGAAGTCCCAAACCATCAACTTATTCCCTGAACAAATACCACTTTCCTGTTGCCAAGGCTTTGCCCATGATGTTCACTCATTAACGCTGAGTGTTCCTTCCCTGAATATTAAAATCCTAATTAGTGTCAGGACACTAATTCAGATGGCACTTCATCCGTAAAGGCTTCTTGGATCCCTTCAGTGTAGAATTAATGACTATCACTTGGGTTCCTGTTGCATTTTGTTTGTATTTTTGTGATGACACTTAGCACAGTCTGGCCAGTGGTCACCTTGTAAGAGTCTGTCTTCCTCACTAGGTGGAGGGCAGGGCCCGATATCTCAGTGCCTTCGTCATCTTTGAGTCCTATCTTCTTTCTATCTCTTCCAAACCAGCTCAGTGGTTTGCACATGGAGATTCACCACAAATATTTGCTGTTGAAGCGAGTTTATTTTGAGTGTTGTTGGACTGAAGTATTTTCGAACGGCAGGTTTGGTTCCTTTGAGAAAGAACTTTGAGATCCTTGTCCTATTTTAAGGTAGATCAGGCTCTGGGGAGAGGAGACCCTGACTCTGTTTGATTGTGGTGTGTGTGCCACTCCCACTTCAGGCTCACATTGCCCTTTGGAGTCATTTGCCCAGGAGTAACTGGATCCACGGCCCATACCCTCTGAACTGAAGCTACTAAGTGATTTGGATAAATACTGGCTGATAGCCTGCACAGAGAAGTTGTGGGAGATGTCCAGTGTCACACAGCAAGCCACCAGGGAGGTATGGACTAGGTCTACAATTCTCTCCAAGCTTATAACAAATGTTATGTAAGTTTCCAGATCACAGATATTCTCTAATGGTCATTTTCTCTGCTCTGATTGACCCCCACTGTGCTTTGGGGGATACATAGGAGGTAAGAATGAAACCTATTCTTAAGAAATCTGCTTGACACAAATGATGATTTTTCTCAGACCGCCTCTGTTCAGCTTTTTATGGCTCCACAACTTCTCAGTACTTCCTCCTTGGCCCTCCTTTCTGGCTAGTCGTCCTCCATCCACCACTGAAACATTGGTGTTCCCAGGACTTACTCGTCACGTGCTCCTTGTCTGCTCTCATGACTTGAGATTGCACCTCCAGGCTAAGGACTCCCACACCTCTGACCCTTGTCCAGACATAATTCCTGGCTTCCCAGATCCACAAAAACTCCCCAGTTCTATCATTTCCTGAATCCTATCTCCACTAAGGTGAGCTGGGCCAGAGGATTCTTATTTCCATTTTATAGGTTAAAAAACTGCTGAGACTCAGATTCAAAGGGCAGGCTTGAAGTCCCACAGTGTGGCAGCCACCTGGCAAGACCAGGACTCAACCCCTTGCCCTGTGTGCAGGGCTGTGGGCTTGTAGACATGACACGGGACTTTCACTCTCCCAGGGCCAGGCACGGAGCTCCTCTTCAGACCCAGCATGCTGCATCTTGGAATGGCTGTCCCCTCTGATAAGATGGAAGGCTCTCCACACCTATTCCCTTCTCTTCTGTACTCATAAAAGTTGCTTTCTCCTTTACCTTTCTCTTTACTCATGAATCTCTTTACTCATGGGAAACTCAGCTGGAATGCCTCATCTGCTTTCTTGCTTCTACTCCAAGATTCCCCTGCAGGCAGGAGAGAGGTGAAGGATCTGCACAGTTGTTGTGGTTGTTGTTGTTTTTGGTGGCGGTGTGTGTGTGTGTGTGTGTGTGTGTGTGTGTGAGAGAGAGAGAGAGAGAGAGAGAGAGAGAGAGAGAGGGAGAGTCAATGAAAGGGCTGAGGGTTGCTTACTATCGCTACCTGGACCTTGATCACTCTTAGGCTTTTCTGGACTTGGAAACCAGAGGAGTGGGTGGTGGCATCAGCTTCCAGGCATCTCAGAACTCGCTCCAAAAGTCCCCTTGTTCCCTCATTCCATTCTATATTCATTCCCTCTTCTGCTAGGAGGAGGCCTGTGTGGCTTGCTCTCTTGGTCACATTCCCCGAAGGGGAAGCACTTCATCCTCTCATCTGTTCCCAGCTCCTACTGGACCAGGTTTTAGAGCCAGACCCGAATGGGGGGCTCTCTGTCTTCCCCAGGCCTCTCCCCCAGTGTTCAGAGCCCTCGGGGAGCAGGGACCCTGTCCCGGCACTGCCTCAGCTCTCTGGAATGCTTTTCATCCTCAGCCTGGGCGGACAGACAGCATCTTCCTGTCTGAAGCTCAGCTAAACAGCCCGCTGCTTCCTTTGGCTTCTCCTTTCCCATCCTCCAGGGCCCGTGAATACTGATGCCGTGTGAGTCCTGGTTGCACACGGCTGAGGGACTCAGAAGAGGTGGGCCATGTGTATGTAATTCGAGTTGGGTTTCCTCAGTTTACAGGAGAGGGAATGGAAGCTCTGGCTTGTGAGAGGCCTGCTCAGGGACAGACATGTAATTAACTAGCAGAGCAGAACTTGGACATTCTGACCCCGGCGTGCTGGTTTTTTTTTTTTTTTTTTTTTTCAGGGACCCAAGGAGACAAGGATGAAATGATAGGAAGTAAATGTAAGAGACCCATACATGGAATGGAACTTTTGGCACTTTTAGTCCTTTCCCAGAAAATTGAAACCACTGGTTTCCATCCAGAGGTTCCAAGACCTCTCATGGGTTTACTGGTACCTGTGTGGTCATTACCTACATACAAAAGCTTCTGGAAGGAAGACAGCCTGGGAGAAAATGAGCTCTTCCCTTGGGTTCAGGTCACTTATCCAGGGTCATTGCCTGTATGGGTCAGCCAGCATTACCTACCTAAGCTCCTGTAGTAGTAGATCAACAGAAGGTACATCCTCCACTCCAAGAAAACTCATGATTTTGTTGAGGAGATGGGAACCATAGAAATACAGTGGCTGAAGTGTCCGAGCCAGCATTACCAATCAGCTGAGGAGCCAGTTGTCTTCAAAATGTACCCCTAAGGGGGTGAGGTAGCCCTTAGGGGACCAGCTCCCTTTGAAAATAATCTATCTACTCTGATGCTAATTAGCACTGATGCTGACCACTGCCTTTGATGAAGCACCTCTCCGTCCAGTGATGTGCTTTGTCAGGAAGCAAAACGTTCGGGGGAGCAAGTAAGACCTAGAAGAGAAGGGATGGATGTCTGGTGGGAGGAGGGCTCAGGCAAAGGAAAAGGGACTGAACTTGGGGTGGAGGGCGTGCCAGAAACAGCTGGTGCTGGTGCAAAGGGTGTGAAGGGCTCTACACCACTTGAGGGATGGAATCATGTCTGAGGCTGTTCAGGCTGCTATAACAAAATACTACAGGCTGATTAGCTTCTCAACAACAGAAATTTCTTTTTCCCAGTTCTGAAGGCTGGAAGTCCGAGATTAGGGTACCCTCATGGCTGGGTAAGGACTCTTTTCCAGGCCACAGGTTTCTCACTTATTCTCACCTGGTGGAAGAGGTGAGGAGCTCTATGGGGTCTCTTTTATAAGGGTGCTTACCTCATTCATGACCTAATCCCCTCCCAAAGGCCCTACCTCTGAATACCACTACCTTGGGCATTAGGTTTTCAATATGTGAATCTTGGGGGTGACGTAAACATTCACACCATAGCAAAAATTGCCTTTATTCTTATAATAAATTTACTATTGTAATAAAATTCTTGTATGTCCGACAAAATCTATATCTAAGCCCCAGCTTGCAGGGTGAGTAAAAAATCCATTTTTGTGCCTCCCTTCCCTTTTTTAGGTTGTATTTTATTTTATGCCAGTCTATAATAAACAGACCTCTGATCAGCAGTCTTTCGGGACTTATTCTGAAGACGCCCACTGGGCAGGCCTGCATAGTTATTTAAATTCAATTTTCTGGGTGCCAGTTTGGCCATAGGACCTTGTCCCAGCTCCCAGAGTGCCAATATCTGATGCTTAGTCACTGGCCAACCATGCGGGAGCCCTGCCAGAGGTTCGTTTGGGATGCAGCCTTTGAGAAAAGGCACAGCTTCAGGCTCTCCTGGAACTTGTCACTCCCTTATCTTCCCATTATGAGAATCCAATGGTTTCCCCTCTGAAACTAGGCCACTGTCTTCCTTTCCTGGACGGCAGCCTCCACCTCTTTCTCCTCTTGGACAAACAGTTTGGAAATGTTTCAGTTGACTTAGACCATAACACCAACTAAACTAAATTCTTGAACTGGTGAATTCCATTTTCCCCACTCAAGGTTCTAGGATGCATTGGCTCAAAGGGACTTTGGCAGTTCTTTCAAAGATGTTGAGTGTCTTCCATAATATGACTCATCTTTGTGGCCGCTGAGCTCTAGATGACTGGTTGAGAATTTTTGCATTCATCAAATGAACTTCATTATTCTCACTGATGGACTTGATGCTGAGTAAATGTTAAAAATCTGAACTTAACATAGAACCGATCCTATTCTTTTTTTAAAAAAATTATTTATTAAATTTATTTATTTTTAGCTGCGTTGGGTCTTTGTTGATATGTGCGGGCTTTCTCTAGTTGTGGCCAGTGGGGGCCACTCTTTGCCACGGTGCGCGGGTCTCCTATTGCAGTGGCCTCTCTTGTTGGGAGCATGGGCTCTAGGCACGCCGGCTTCAGTAGTTGCAGCACGCGGGCTCAGTGGTTGTGGCTCACCGGCTCTAGATTACAGGCTCAGTAGTTGTGGTGCACAGGCTTAGTTGCTCTGCGGCATGTGGGATCTTCCTGGACCAGGGCTCAGACCTGTGTCCCCTGCATTGGCAGGAGGATTCTTAACCATTGGGCCACCAGGGAAACCCTAGAATTGATCTTCTGTTTTAACTCTTGAGATTCTTCATAAAATTCTATTCAAATAAAATCCAAACATGTTTGGAAGCCACTGGAGAAGGTGGCCAGATAGCTCCCAGCTGGGGCAGCTTAGGGTTCGAAGCAGCTGTCCATATGCTGACTCCACAGACAACTGAGAGATGCCTGTCCCTTCTTAACGTTGACCAGTCTTCCCTCAGCCTCCTTGCATCACGGTGAGGCAGAAAGAAAGGGATGATGAAGCCAGCAGGGGGGCTGCTCCTCTCCCAGGAATTCAGGGTCGGTGAGATAATGTCTGTGGAAGAGCCTCTGCAGGGAAGTCTGCTCTGCAAAGACAAGGGGCACGCTTGTTATTCCTGGGCCTCCTGGAGCAGCCCAGGTAACTCGGCCCTTTCATCTTAATGGGCAGGTGATGCTGAGTCTAACTCTTTTCTCTTAGAGTTAAGGTTTTTCTTTAAAGAAATAATTAGCAGGTACTTTTAAACCTCTCCAGTGACTCATTCTTTGAAATACTAACCCGAGGTTGTCTCCTTCAGAGAATAAAATAATGATGATAACAATTGATTTCATAGCTAGAGCCAGGCCAATTAGCACATGCCCTATGCCCAGAACTTTAAAAAGATCTCTAGTCTCTTTTAGCTCCAATGTGTCCTGAAAGTCCATTGCCAGGGCTTGTCCTTCGAATGCCCTTTGCTTGTGTTTCTGTAGTAGAGAAGGGGTTAGGTGACAGGGATCAGAGGTGGAGACCCCGCAGGCAGAAGCTTGGAAGTATAGTATAGTTTGAACTTCTGCCCCTGTTGCAGATAGGAGGAAACCTGTGTAGGTTTCAAGAGTCCAGAATCCATCCAAAAAGAGGATGGAAAATGTCTCTTAATCATGGAAATTCAGAGTGTGTCATCTGTCTTTATGAAATCTCAAGGATGGTAGGAAGGACACATGGCTGACTGAAGACACAATGTCCTTTGTACTTGTAAATGCAAAACCTTATTGATTTTCAAGAGCCCATTCTTTCCTTTTTTTTTTTTTTTTACCTTTACCAACTTTGATTCTCACTGCAGCTTCTGTGAGGTATGTAAGAAAAGGATCATGATCCAAGACTCAGGATAAGAGTAAGAGAGGACACCTTAGAGATTAGCTGTAACGAATTCTCCTATTTTACAGATGGAAAAATTGAGGTCCAGAGGTACAGTACCTTTGAAAAATGATTAGATGAGTTTTGGTGGACCTGAGATTAAACTCAAAGACTCCTGATTTCTTTGCCTTTCCCGCTTCATAACTACAGATATCAAAATTTTACTGTAAGGAACATGGGTCAGGTTTGGGAGTTACAGAGCCTATGATCTTGGAAAAGTATTTGAATTTCAGGTTAAGTTAAATCCTACTGTAATCTGGGTCCCCAGTCCCTGTTTCTATCCTCAATGGGAATGAAGAGTGGTGATCAGCAAAATTTCAGTTAGATTACGACCCAGGCAATTCTTTCTTGGGGGCATACTTATCACTGTGTTTCCTTTTCTCCAAGCTTCCTCTTTCTCTTTAAATGTACGGCAATACAGGACTCAAGAGTTTTGGGAAAGCTGAATCTTCAGTCTTTGGTAAAGTGTTCCCATGGCCAAAATTCTGAACTATTTGGTGAGTGGGAGATTAGAGCAAGTTGGTCAGTTGTTCAGCCAGGAGAACTGAATGATGATAGTATGGGAGTGGATTTGCACTCCATGAGGTTTGTAACCAAGGGTAACCTCATGTTACCTTAACATTTATCAAACAATGTTTTCTATCTAGGTTCTGGCCTGGGATGTACTAAGCTTGAACAAATTGCTTAAACTTGCTCATATGTAAAGAAGCCTCAACTTTCTCGAATATGCAATAGAAATAAAAATAATACCCACCTCCTAGGTTGTTAAGAGGAACAAATGAGATATGGCCTGCACAACATAGCAAATCATCCGTAACAATAATTTTTATTGCTATTGTTTTTTGGAATTGCTATTGGTTTCTTAATTCTTTTTAAGGATTAACCCATGATCCATCTAGTGGTGTGGATGGGTTGTGACTTGGGAGTTGTATGTGGGGGCTGTGATTCTGTGCTCTCTGCCTTTCTTTCTAATGTCTGTTAACCAGCTTTCTAGGGCTTTCCCCTGGGCCATCCATCTGTGCTGTCTTGTGTGAAGGACGGCCAGATTTATCTTCTCTCAGCTAAACACAGACACCAGGCCAATCTTTCTCTCTTCATGGCCAAGCCAGAAGAAATCCAATTGGAGGGGGACAGCTCACCATCTTCCACGCTTGTAAATGAGAGCTCTCTCCCTCACCCCGGGCTAAGTTATTCTGAGGCTATAAAAAGTTCCCTGTCCACTTCAAAGGACTTTTTATCAGTTCATCCATACAGATTCTGTTCAACTCTTCTCATTTTCAAAAGCAGAACAAAACCCCTTGGCTGAACCTCCAGTTAGGCTCTTACCTTCCTTAAAATATCTTTAACTTCAATTAAACTGAGCCCTCTTGGCTCCTTTTAGCAAATAGGTTGTCTTCACAAAGAGTTCTCTGACACTGCCTCTCTGCTCCATCGCCACCCCCAAACCCAGTCCTCGATATGTCATTCTATTCTGCAGGCGAATTTGCGCAGAGTTGAGCAATGTGGCTCAGCCGGGACCTGATGCCTCTGGACCTTTTAGATCTACTCTTGTTTCAGAACACAGCCCACCCTAAGCCACTTCTGTGCCTTTTGGAGGGGGCAGTAAATTAAGCATTGACTTGGAAATTAACAGGCTGGGTTTTTAGGTCGCATTCTGTCATAGACACCCAAGTCTAGGTTTTGTTTTCCAGTAAGTAAAATGGGAGAGGTAAGCGTAACCATACACGATGATCTAGTACTTTGCTGTAATTGCCTGTTTCTAAGTCCGTCTGCCCAGTTGAGTGTGTCCTTGAGGGCAGGGAAAGTTTTCCATCTCTCTATACAAGATTCTTGGAAGACACTTGTTGAATGAAGGTACCTGAACTCTCTCTCCTAGTACACCTTCCATCGTATCCATTTCTACCCATCTGTGCCAGACATGGCTTCTGTGCCTCCCCAGCTTCCCACTTAGCCGCCTGCCCCTGCCAGGGCAACAGGCTCCAGGTGATCCTGCACAATTTCATGGTAGGAGGCAGATCAACTGAATCCTGAACTCCCTGGCTTCCCACCTCATCCAGGTTGGGTGCAACCCTACCCTTCAGGTTGAAGGATCTGGCTTCCTTAGTGACTTTTGAAGGGTTCAGATGATGCAACCCAGAAAAGCAGGTGAGATAACTCTACAGTGGGTGAACTTTGTCCAATGAGAGAGAGGAAATACAAGGGTGTTTGCAGATAAATCCCTGCTTGTTTCTTCTCTCCAAGGGTCTATTTTTTCTGTACAATGTGTACAGAGATGTCCAGTGTGATTGAATGACCCTTTGGGCTTCTCTGAAGCATGTAAAACTGTAGCTAGGTTGACTGTTGCTTGCTATGGTCTAAATGTGTCCCCTTCCCCCACTTCATATGTTAAAATCCTAACCTGCAAAGATGATGCTGTTAAGAGGTGGGGACTTTGGGAGGTGCTTAAGTCAGAGGGTGAGGCTCTCATGAATGGGATTAGTGCCTTATAAAGAGGTCCCAGAGAAATCCCTAGCCCCTTCTACCATGTGAGAACACAGCGAGAGGGCACTGGCTATGAACCAGTAAGAGGGCCCTCTTCAGAGGTTGACTATGCTGGCACCTTGATCTTGGACTTCCAGAGGTGTGAGAAATAATTTTCTGTTGTTTACAAGCCACCAAGCCTGTGATGTTTTGTTATAGCAGTCTGAATGGACTAATGTAATAATACATCACCTTTGTTTCTCATTCTTCCTTGTCTCATGTCTCTTTTCCCTCACTCTTGCTTCCTTGGGATTATACCTTCCAGTGAACTATTAACATCTAACTCTCCCCTCAGATCTTATTTTCTGGGGGAACCCAAGTTAAGCTGCCATCTGTCCAAATCAATCTACCCAGATCCTATTCCTCCTTACAGGTTCATGGAAAGTTAGAACTAAAAAGAATAATGGTATCTATTTACCCATTTTAATGGATAATGAAATGAGGTCTAGAGAAAGAAAGTGACTTGCTCAAACTTAGTGGTTGGACTAGCACTAGAATCCAGGGTGCCTAACTCCTACCCCAAAATCTCGGAATAGGAGCACGGAAAAGGAGGAGAAAGCATTTTCTTCTTCCTGCCTTGTGGTTGATGCTTTGTAAATGAAAGCTCCCACAATGGTGGGAACAACAAAGTGGAACTTCTTGTTCTTAGCTGGTCCCTGGGCTGGGCGATTTGTTGATAATGTAGGGCAATGTAGGGAAAACAGGACAAAAGATATTTTGTACAGGAAGGATCCATCTGTTTTGATCAGGAAAACAGAGACACCACCCCAAATGGGACTGAGAGTCTAAAAATCTGCCACACACAGGGACTTTGGGAGCAATGCAAAATGAAATGGTATCTTCACTTTCTCATTTGGGCTTCACTGCTTTCCTGGTTAAAAGCGAGGGTCTGGGCAAAACCTTTGGGAGGGACTTTTAGAGCTAACAAGTGAGTCTTTGTGCATGGCACCATCTGAGCTCCTTCCTCTTTTTCCCAGGGGTGAGACTGACAATTGTCAGTATGAGTGTTTATCCATGTGACTGATGTCTGTTTCTAGGATAAGAGAAGCAAAGAGAACAAGGAGCTCATAGAAACATAGAAGGGAAGGGAACTTGGGGTTCTATAGTTAACCAGCTTACTTCATGCAAATGAAGAAACCACAGACCTGACCAGGGCCGAGCAGCTGCTGGAGGGCAGACCTGGATTCTGAAATAACTTAACTTTCTAATTGAGAAAGGTAATTTAGAAAAGGAACTTAAGTTTTCCAGAAGACTGGATAGAGAGGACTCTCTTCCTTCCTTCTCCCTCAATCTCAGGACTGAAGAGAAAGACACACTCTGCTGTGTCTCCCCCTTCTACTTTCTTTCATCCTCATGCTACATTTTAGCATGTTCTGTGGTCTCGAATGCCATGGCTCTTCCTCCTTCCCCTGGTTCTTTTCTGAGCTGTGTTGGGCAAAGAGAATACTTTGAGGGAAGCACTAGGGTGTTGTAGTGATGTAGACAGTGGATCTGAATCAAAAGACAGGACTATCTTACTACCCTGGAGCTTGGGTGAGTCAGGAGACACCTCTGCATCTCTGCTTTCCTAGCTCTAAAGTGGGGATAAGAATATCTGTTTCATAGGGTGGTGGAGAGGAAAAGGTGAGATAATGTATATATGTCTAAAAGTATCAGTTCAGGACCTAGGAGAAACCAGATTAGAATAATTTGAGGAGAGACACTCAATTTAGGATAATTCGAGGAGGGTTTACCAAAGAAAGGATTCTTTACAAAAGTGTGGGCAGAGTTTAGAGAAATCACACAGATAGAGCCATCCCAACATTAGGACTATGGAGGGGTGGGGGGTGAGGAAGGCCTATTACAGCACCAAGGTAGAAGGGTGATGGGAGAGGGTAGTTGGCAGAACCTGGAAGGAGAAAATTAATGGTCTGTGCAAGGGCCTCAGAGAGGAGCCACTGAACTTCAGTTGGAGGAGGAATCCAACCCAAGGGTGACCTCTCAGAAAAGGAGTCAGGCAAACAAACCCCCCTGACCTCACTCTCCTCCTTCCCTTTCATCTTCTGCCAGGGCTGTATTGGCTGAACCCAAGGGGGAGTCAGAGGGCATGGAAGCCTGTTGATGTGATCTATACAGGTCAGCCTCCCGGGGCAGAGAGCAGGGTAGAGAAAGGGAAAGAGTGGATCTGGAAGGGCAAATGGAAGATATCTGGCACAGAACATACTTGTTAAACTATGAAGTACTTGATATAGGGTAGTGGATTCTGTCCTGTGCCATCCAGAACCACCTCAACTGAAGCTTGTGTTCCCCCAGATGATGTCAGTGTTGTTGGCTGAGTCCCTCTCCAAGGTTTTACCCCTTGCCCAAGGACAGCCTACATCTATGATTGATCTATAAACGTCCAGCTAACTTGCCCAAATTCTAGGCAATTCAGAAGGACCGTCTTTACTGCAGAGGTCCCTACAGGATGGGTTGAGGCTTTTGTTGCAATTGCATTGTGTTTCAACTTCTTCTTCTGTTCAGTACTGCTTCCTTCCCTTCTCAATAGTTGTTGACCCTGGGGGTACAACCTTGAATGCAGATCTTCAGCTCTGATTCTGGTTCCTGGGGAACCTGCGACACATGGCAATATACCATTATTATTGACATGTATGAAATAGAATTTGAGCAACTGCTGTAAGACCAGCCTTGCACTTCAGCTATAGTTTGTACAGGTTGTACAAGGTAGTCCGTGAGTACCTAGTCAAGCAAGTCAAGTGAGGGCTGAAATCCACTCTGTATAACACTCCCTACATTGTTTGGTATGGTTGCCTTTTTCTAATTTACAAGTTTCTCTATAGGGTCTTGCAACCTTGGCTTTAGATACTTTATTTTCAACGAAGTGTACCCAAGGATGAGAGAGAAAGGAAGAACAAAATGTCTGGGATGAAGTTGCAACATCCTCTAGAAAATTAAGGACAGGTTGTCTCTTTTTATAGACTCTAAGGAGATGGCATCGAGGGTGAGACAAAACTCTTCAACTGGCCTAAGGAATCTAGTTTGTGTTTCCTCTTACATCCTTGCTGGTCTCATTCATCAGTGTGACCAGTTAGAGGTGATTTATAGAAGGGGTGGGATTTGCCTCTCATTTTAAATGAAATTCTCTTGAAAAATGAAAAGACATTTCATTTTTTTCTGAAATTTAAAAGCCGATTCTGCTTCTCCATAGTCACTGGAGGGCATCATGAAGAGTGCTATTAATTCACCTTTGACCTGCTCATTTTATAAGAAGTGAACTTAGGGAAGGGAGTGACCTTCTCCAGGCTCAGTAGCTCTTCAGTTGTAGACTATAAGTTCAGTTTCCTGACTCCCAGTCCAGTGCTCCTACTACGAACTCCATCAGGCTTCAGACCCATTGAAGCACTTGTATCTTATTTCAATGGAGAAGAAGAGTTGAGGAAAGGAGGCTAGGGAGGGAGTGATGGCGGTTTTCCCAGCAGTCCCAGCTCATCCTCCTTTTAACAAGGAGAGCAGTGACAGTGGATGTGCTTTCTTCCCTCCTTGGCTGCAAGTAACTGCTGAACTCCCAGGTCAGGACCAACAGAGGCCACAAGGAGCAGACAGAGCTAAGCCTTTGATGTGGCTCCAGAGAGGCCACTCTCCTTAACCAGTGGCTGGGGTTCTGCTATGTAGACATTTCCTGTCTTTCTTTTTCTTAAAACATTCCTGCTGGAGATAAAGTATTGTACATTTATAGCTTTGGTTTGCTAAGAACATCCCACTAGCTCATCTCATAAATCCCACCAAGCCTCCCTCCAGTAGCAAGTTATGGCCAGTCCTGCCAGGCCTGGGGCAGAGCGGGAGTCAATGATGGGCCTGTCCAGGGCCATTGGTAGACCCACTCTGCACCCTTGGGAGTGTGTGTCTCCTCATCCATCCTGCCCTCTGAACTTTGAGTCACAACAGTCCCAAGGCAGTCAACTATTACCTCCAGAGATAAATTTATATTCATTCTCTCTCTACCTCTCCTTCTCCCCACCGCACCCACAATTCCACCCTGCTTTGCCATTCTAAATTTACATTAACTGCAAGCTCTTTCTAGTCATTGGTTCAAAAATCTCAGGCCAGGCTCATGCTTCCTCGCTCAAATCATAGTACTTAACATTTATAGATCAAAGTTTGTCTTCCTAGTGAGTCATGAGACTTAGACAGATGTTTCATCTATACTAGCTGGGTGTCTCTGCCTGCCTAGAAGAGAGATGGGATTTTTGGGGCCCAGAGCAGGTGGGAAGATAGGAAGGCAGCTCAGTCTTCTCTTCCTACTCTCTTTTTTTTGCCAGCATTGGGTTTCCTTAGAGGTTGCAAGTTCAACATCTTATTTAGCTGTCAATCTACTTCTTTGATTCCAAAATATTTTCTTCTTTGGATGGTCTTCCTGGCCTGTCTTTTCCAGGTGTTCTTCCTTGTGCCATCCATCCAACTTGTTTCTCTTGTTACCATCTGCTTATTCTGAAGCTCCACCTGCCTCCCTATGCTCTCTCTCCTTCTGCCTCATTCTCTTCCCTTCCCATTTCTCCAGCTCACAGGACAACAGGTATAGCAGAATATTATTAGTAGAGTTACTTTAGAGGTTGAGCCAGGCACTCTCATGTCACAGAAGAGTCTGATACATGGAAGGGGAAGTGTCTTGACTGCTGTCATTCAGATAGTAGATGCCAAAGTTGCAAAAATCCTCCCATAATGCCTTACTCTGCAACTAGTTCTCTTTCTATAATACCACATGGCTTCTCTTCTCCCTTGTTTTCAGGAGTGTATCCCTAATCATTTCTTTTTTGCTCAAACATCTATCTTGATCTTTTCAGACTCTATCTGCATCCCAATCCTTGAGGACCCTGAAGTGGGAGACAATGGGAGACATCCAGGGCCTCAGGTAGGAAGGCTTTGCCTTGATCACTAAGGTGGCAGGTTTGGAGCTTAATTCCAAAGCCAAGTTACATTTCTGATGTGACATACCACAAGTGTGGGTCCCAGGACACTTTAACCATTTGGGAAAATGAATGGTGATGAAATAACGTTGTCTGCCTGATACATGAAAGGAATAGAGGCCGAGAAACATTCTCTGGATAAAGGGGAAAATGGAATTTTTTTCCTTTCTGAGCCATTCAAGGAGCACAAGTGGAACCCTTTTTCTTGGAAAGAGTGGGGAGGTGGGGTAGGGGCAGCAAATGGGAGACTTCCAAGTAAACAGAGGGGTCATGATTCACCTCCTCTCTGGGAATGACACATGCTTTGCCCCTCCCTCTTTCTTCTCAAGAAACAATTGATACAGCCACTATGGAGAACAGTATGGAGGTTCCTTAAAAAACTAAAAATAGAACTACTCTACGACCTAGCAATCCCACTACTGGGCATATACCCTGAGAAAACCATAACTCAAAAAGAGTCATGTACCGCAATGTTCATTGCAGCTCTATTTACAATATCCAGGACATGGAAGCAACCTAAGTGTCCATCGACAGATGAATGGATAAAGAAGATGTGGCACATATATACAATGGAATATTACTCAACCATAAAAAGAAACGAAATTGAGTTATTTGTAGTGAGGTGGATGGACCTAGAGTCTGTAGAGAATGGACTTGAGGACACAGGGAAGGGGAAGGGGAAGCTGGGACAAAGTGAGAGAGTGACATTGACATATATACTCTACCAAATGTAAAATAGATAGCTAGTGGGAAGCAGCCACATAGCACAGGGAGATCAGCTTGGTGTTTTGTGACCACATAGAGGAGTGGGGTAGGGAAGGTGGGAGGGTGATGCAAGAGGGAGGAGATATGGGGATATATGTCTATGTATAGCTGATTCACTTTGTTATAAAGCAGAAACTAACACACCATTGTAAAGCAATTATACTCCAATAAAGATGTTAAAAAGAAAAAAGGAAACAATATCTCCTTCTGTGCAGAGCAATCTGTGCTCCTTCTAGGGAAGCTGCAAATGGCAGAGCTGAGAGAGAGACACCCATTGCCTGAGAACACAGGAGGCCAGCTGTGTGCTGATTTCCCCCAATAACTCTTATTCATCCCTAAGATCTCAGCTTTGATGTCCTTTTCGCTAGAGTTTCCCCTGGTCCTTCAGAGCCCTCAGATTCCTCTGTATCAGCTCTCATTGCCAACTGCACCTTTTGCTCTTGCCACAATTGTGATTAGATCGCTTACCGTATCTTGTTATTTAGTGTCTATCTCCCATTCTTGAACTTCACCTTCATGAGGGGTAGTGCTTCTCTTCATCATCCTAATAATATAACAGAGTGTTTTGCCATTGTAGGAATTTAATGGGTATTTATTATGTGACAAATGAATACGAAAGGTTGAATTTCACTGCAAGAGCCAAGTTATCACATTAGACAACAATGCCAGGCACCAGGCAATGACTGATATATTATCTGACCAGTGGAATAGTGGAATAGGTGAAGAATGCTTGGAGTTCAGAGATGTAGAGGTCACTGTAAATTGGGAAGGCTTCCTGGCTGCAGATCATAAGCGGGTGTGGGCCCTTCATTCCTCTTACATTCCAATCCATCAGGGTTTAAATCTACTGACAACTCTGCCCAGATTCTTAGGATGTTTTCATGGGCCAGAATACCAACATGAGTAAGCACTGCCACCATCGTGCTAAGTTTATCCAACAGCAGTTGCTGTGGTGTATTGGCCAGAATTTGTTGATGTCTTATAATGGCAACGTCCGAGTACAGGTTCCAGCAGCTGTTTTCCAGTGCATTCTTAGGGTCATACTTCCAAGATAGTGTTGATCCTCTTACTACCTTACAGTGAACAGCTAGCAGTTGGTGTGCCATCTTAGAAGCATCATCCCTCTGGAATAATCCATAATGCCCGAAGGAGCATACCTTTTAGTACTATCCACCTCACTATAGATACTTAACATTAGGGCAGGCACCAGGTGGAGCCCTGAACACTGCTGCCTTCTCTGGGCAGGTCAGGGACCAACAGGGGTCTGGGATATGTAAATGGAAGAGCAGATATGATGGCTGTCTGCAAAAAGGACGATCTACAATAGGAGGCAGAATATCTGAGAAACTCTAGATCTCTTTGCTACCATCATATGCTTAAAGTGTACTACAGTGCTCACCTGGAACTATAAGTAATAATTTTTTTCATTGCTAGTTACTCTTCCTTAGCTCTATGAAAACTGGCATGGTGATTATTCTGTATATTCTTTTGTTCTTTTAAAAAATGAGTTATAATTGACATACAACAAATTATTCATGTTTAAAATTACAAATCGATAAGTTTTGACATACGTATATGTCCATGAAAGCATCACCACAATCAAGATAATATATCCTTCACTCTCAAAAATTTCCTCCAGTATCTTTGTACCTTTACCCGCTGCTTGTCACTGTCACTTCATCCTCAAGCAACCACTGGGCTGCTTCTATCACTACAGAGAAGTTTTCACTTTCTAGAATTTTATATAGGTGGAATCTTACAGTATGCACTCTTTGTTGTCTGACTTATTTTACTTAGCATTTTTTTAAGATTCATTCATGATGATGTGTATCTCAAGTTTATAGTAGTTCATTGTAAGGATATAGCATCATTTGTTTATCTTTTCACCTGGTGATGGATGTTTGAATTGTTTCTAGTTTTTGGTTATTACAAATAAAGCTGCGATGAACATTTGTGTTCATATGTGTCTTTATAGATATATGCTTTAATTTATCTTTGGTGAATGTCTAAGAGTAGAATGACTGAATCACATATTTAATTTCTTAAGAAACTGCCAAACTTCTTTCCAAAGTGATTGCACCATTTTACACTTCCGCTAGTAGTGTATGAGAGTTCCAGGTGCTCCACATCCTCATCAACACTTATATGATCAGTCTTTAATTTTAGCCATTCTGATGAGTGTGTAATAGTATCTCATTGTGGTTTTGATTTGTGTTTCCTAATGACTAATGATATTGGGCATCTGTTCATGCATCTATTTGCCCTCTGTATATCTTCTTCAGTGAAGTGTCTTTCAAATCTTTTGCCTATTTAAAATTTGTCTCTTATTAATGAGCTTGAGAGTTCTCTACATAGCTGGATACAATTCCTTTGCCAGATATGTGATTTGAAAGTATTTTCTCCCAGTCTATGATTTGTCTTTGTCTTCTCTTAACAGCGTCTTTCAAAGTGCAGAAGTTTTAAATTTTGATAAAGCCTAATATATCAAGTTTTTCTTTTATGGGTCACAGTTTTGGTGCTGTATCTAAGAAGTCTTTGTCACAAAGTAGTTTTGTCTATATTTTTTTCTAAAAGCTTTATTATTCTACACTTTTACATTTAGGTCTATGATCCATTTTAAGTTAATTTTTGTATATGACATATGGCATGATTTGAAGCCCCCTTTTTTTGGCATATGAATATCCAATTGTTTCAGCATCATTTATTGAAAAGATTATATTTTCTCTACCGAACTGATTTTGCACCTTGTCAAAAATCAGCTGTTCATATATGTATGGGTCTACTTTTTTTTTCCATTTTATACATATTAGTGTATATGTGTCAATCCCAATCTCCCAGTTCATCACACTACCACCACCACCACCACCACCACCACCACCCCCGCTTTCCCTCCTTGGTGTCCATACTTTTGTTCTCTACATCTGTGTTTCAGTTTCTGCCCTGCAAACCAGTTCATCTGTACCATTTTTCTAGGTTCCACATATATGCGTTAATATACGATATTTGTTTTCTCTTTCTGACTTCACTCTGTATGTCAGTCTCTAGATTCATCCACATCTCTCCAAATGACCCAATTTCGTTCCTTTTTATGGCTGAACAATGTATAGGTCTACTTCTATTTCACTGATCCATGGTCTGTCTTTATGCAAACGCTACACTGTATTGATTACTTTAGCTTTATATTAAGTCTTGAATTCAGGAAGTGTTAGATCTCCAAGTCTGTTTTCTTTTTCTTTACTTTTTTTTGCATTTCTATATGAATTTTAGAAGAAATCTGCCAATTTCTACAAAGTAGTGTGCTAGGATTTTGATTTGGAATGCATTGAATCTATCGCCTAATTTGGGAGAGAATTGATATCTTAACAATATTCAATCTTCTGACTCACGAACAAGATATAAAGCTCCATCTATTTAGGTTTTCTTTAATTTCTCTGAGCAATGTTTTGTAGTCTAGGTATTGAATGTATTTCATCAGATTTATTCCTAAGTATTTTATATTTTTTGATATTATTGCAGATGGTATTATTTCTTAATTTAACTTTCGATTGTACATTGCTGATATATAAGAATACAATTTTGTATACTGATCTTGTTTCTGCAATCTTGCTAAACTCATTTATAAGTTCTACTACTCTTTTTTGTAGGTTCTAGGGAATTTTCTACATAAACAGTCATGTCATCTGTAAATAAAGATGGCTTCTTACTTCTTCCTTTACAATACAGATGCAATCTAGGTGCTTTAAATTTCCTTTTCTTACCTTACTGTACTGGCTAGACCCTCCAGTAAAATATTGAATAGAAGTGTTGAGAGTAGACATATTGTATTGCTCTTGATCTTAGGGATAAAACTTTAATCACTCACCATTAAGTAATATCTTAGTCTGGTTTTGGTATCTGGCTAATGCTAGCCTAATGAAATGATTTGAAAAAACAGTCCTTCCTCTTCAAGTTTCTGCAAGAGATTGAGTAGAATTGGTACTATTTTTTTCCTTGAATGTTTGGTAGATTTCACCAGGGGAAAATATTATGCTTAGAGTTATTTTTTCTTTTGGGGGGGTTAGTTTTTAACCACAAATACATTTTATTTTATAGATATAGAGCTATTCAGGTTGTCTATTTCTTGAGTGAGCTTTGATAATTTTTTTCTTTTAAGGAATTTGTCCATTTCATCAGATTTGTCAAAATCATCAGAACAAAGTTGTTCCTACCATTCCTTTATTGTACTCTTAAGATCCATAGAATCTGAAATGATGCCATCTTCCTCATTTCTGATATAGGTAATTATATTTTACACCTTTTTTTTTCCTGCTTCAATCTGGCTAGAGGTTCATATGTTTTATTGTCTTTCTCAAAGAACAAGCTTTTTGTTTCATTGTTTTTCTCTATTATTTTTCTGTTTTATATTTCACTGAGTTAGGTTATGTTCTTTGTTATTTCCTTTTTTCTGCTCACTTTGAGTTCTTCTCTAGTTTCTTAAGGTAAAAATTGAAGAGTACTGGTCATCCTACTCTTGTACATTGTAACATTGTAACAAGGTATTTTATAGAATGTCCTCTTACTTGAGTTTGTCTGATGTTTTCTCATGATTAGTAGTTATGGATTTTGGGGAAGAATACCACAGGGGTGAAATGCCTCTTCATCACATCATATTAGTGTCTACATGATATCAACATGACTTATCACTGGTAAGGTTAATCTTGTTTACTGGGTAAGGTAGTATCTGACAGATTATAAATTTTCTTTTCCCATACTGTATTTATTAAGGGTCACTAAGTCCAATGGAAGATACTCAAGGAGAAATTAAATTAAATTAAATTAAATTCCACTTCCTGGAGAGAGGAGTATCAAAGAATTTGTGGACCTATGCTAAAACCACTATAATAATTAGTAAATATTTTGGGGGAGATATCCTGAGGCTATGTAAATATTCTGGTCTTCTTTAAAGCTTCCCCACTTATTTTATCATTCATCCATGTACTTGCCTGCAGCAATGATTACTGTGGTGTCCTAATGGTGATTTTCTATTTCTCTCACCCCTTCTACATTTATTTGGAATTTTTCTGTTAGAAAGATTTGTTCCTTCTCCCTCAGTTATTTATTTTCTCAGTCATTTACTTATATCAGTATGGACTCATGGATACTTATTTTATTCTTTAGGTTTTAATCCAATGTTATAATAGGTATTTTATTCCAGCTTTAGCCATTGGAAACTTTTTTCATGTTGACGCCTATGACCTTTTTATATGCCGTCCACTGGTTGACTTTTGAAAGTATTGTACAACATTCTGTACAGAGCCCACACTTTCTTTAGGACATGTCCAATACACCAGACAATGTGACTAGCCCACTCAACGTTTCATATATTTCTGAAATAGATTGCTGTGAGATAAACGGCCTTGAAAATAAGTAATTCTCAGGAAATTATTTGGCTGCCCAAACTTGACTTATATACATAAGTGAATATAAACCTTATTTTTTCCTTTTTTACTACTACTTTTACTCTAAATTTCTAAGGCCAGCTCTCATGCTCCCATCTCAACAACTTCCTGTTTTTGTTGCATGTTGACACAGCTCTGAAGTTGACTGGCCTTCATTGTGCTTTTTGGGAAGGTTAGGTGGGTAGACTTTGAAGTCAAGAGATGAGAGTTTATCCTGACCAGCACAATGGATCAACTGCTCTCTAATCTACACACGTATAATTGAAAATAGTGGACAGATAGTTTTCGTTTGGATCAGAATTCTCAGTGTTTCTCCAGAGAAAAAGTAATATCAGGTAGAGAAAAAAATAACAGAAGGGGTGATTCAGGCTGACATAAAAAGCCATTTGATATCTTTCTACCTTGCTACTTTATATCAAGAATTTTCATGGCTGAACTTTCTCTTAACTGGACTATGGGCAAGTGCTCTGAGCTAACCAACTCCTGAACATCTCTCTCTAGCTAAGGCTTCCAGATCCTGGGAACTCCATGAGAAAGTGAAAACTGAAGTCCATCGTGTGGTGGCATTACCTACCTGGATTCATATAGTTGCTTTGTCTGAGGTTCTTTATTGAATCGGTTCACTTTTTTGCTAATCTGTCTGAATTGAACAGTGCTTTTGGCATCAATCAGACCCCACTGGACATCTTTAGCAATTGTATGTGTTTGAAGCAGGAGAGGACCAAGCAGGGCAATCTGGGCTTCTGAATGATTCCATTCATTCCATGGAAGCATTACCTACTGCCTCACAGCATTCCCAAAGCCCTTTCCATTTCCTCCCTAGTTCTCCACGGCTTTGCAACTTCAGCCTTCCATCCCCCTGCCACATAGGTTATTTCCAGTCTAAGTTTATTTAGGCACAATCTCTTTCTTCATATACATGTATATGTTGGGTTTTTCAATATGTCCAGCATCCTCTCCTCACCAGCTGCCTTTTCTACAAATGACAGCATTTGGACTCAAACACGAAAGAAACAAGTCCTCTTCCGTTCCTGGGGCAGCCACCTGCCTCAGCCTCCAGAGTCCTCCTGTTCCATTCTGTTGATCTTGGGTAAACTGTGGAGCTGGATATGGTGGAACAGAATTTCCGAGTCATTTACCTGAACAGTTTATATTCTTTGGATCTCTCCCAGACAGCTTGCTGTATCTCAAGTAAGGTTCAAATTCTTTATTCTGACCTCTTGTGGCTCATAAATTTTGACTTATATGTGAGCTTTGTGTCCACATTTCTTAGTTTGCTTTGACTCACACCAGAGAGGTAGTTCGGGCTGATGAGTGACCCATTAAAGCAACCATTAATAGTGTTTAAAATATATATACATTTCTATGTACGCACACATTTATTTAAACTTTTTTTTGGCATTGACAAGGCAGGGAAGAAGCACATATCATGCACAGATAACCCTCATTCATTCATTTATTCATTCAAAAGCCATTTCCAGGGCAACTTGCATCTTTGGGTAGCCCCTATTGTGGCTGTAAGGTTACTACCATGAACTCATTCATGAATTTAACCATGCACCAATTATATGCCAGCTTCTACTCAAAGTTCCAGGATGGCAAATATGAACAAGACAGGAAAAAGTCCCTGCCCTTAAGAACTCACATTCTGGTGTATTCACACAAAATGTAAAGGAATGAAGGGGGAAGAGAGTTAACACTTGTGTTGGGTGATTGTATAATATATTAAACTCATTAAATTCTCACAAACATCCTATGAGTTATTGCTGATCCTTTTATATCACCTTCTCAAGACCCTCTAATCCTCCCACCTGGTCCCTTTCTTACATCTATTCCATAAAGAATTTCACATGGATGACACAGATAGGCAATCAATTATCACTCAGTGAAACATACTATATAGAGATATGGTCAAGATGCTAAGGGTCAGGAAAGAGAATGTTCACTGTCCAGGCAGGTAGAGATCCTCAAAGTTTATTGTGCATAAGGATTACTTGGAAAGCTTGTTTAAATTTTTGATTGCTGTGCTTCTGCCTTAGAGATACTCATACAGTACATCTAGGGTAGAAACCAGGGATCTGAGTTTTAACAAATGCCCTAAGTTATTCTAAAGGAGAGATGCTTCAGATTGACAAACAGTGGTCTAGGAGGAGGTAAGACTCCTAGGTTGTCTAGGCGATTCCTTCTGGGGTCCAATGTGGCCAAATTTATTTACTAGTATTCTAATGTATGAAATATCATTACCAGGTGGATTTATTTATTCATTTCATGATTTTTTCCAATATCACTATTACTTAACACCTTAATGTGAATTACATTATCAATTGCACTGATCCTTGACAGAAGAAATGAAGGCAGCATAAAGCACAAAGTGAAGGCCATGAATAATGGGGAAAGGCAAAGACCCCATTTCCAGGGCTCAGTTGAGAGACAGAGTGTCAGGCTCTGCTTGAGATCTTCTTACAAGTCTCTGCTTCATGGCTTCATCCAAAGAGGTCAAGTATGTGGAGACTAGCTCAGTGCCCCTTGTCTAGTTTCTTCTGCCTGAAACCCATTTTACGTACCACTCCTTCTGTTTTTTTCTGGATTCTTTCCTCTCTGATCAGATGACTCTCAGAATTCTGTTTTCCTGTAGCCTTCCCAGACATAACTTTACCTCTTTACATCATCTCAGGAAATTCTTAGGTCTTTTGTGTTAGGGCTGACCACGTGGTCCTGGGTATGTTATTGAATACAGGCATGGCTCTTAGTCCTCAAACTCAGGTGTGCAAGAAGTGTTGCATTTATTTTCTTTAAATCATCATAAATACAACTCTTCATGTTGTTGGGAAATTCAGTCTGATATCTTGGGGCTCCCCAGACCCCAGATTCCCAGGGTCTTATGAGCACCAGAACTTTGGGGTGGCCCTTCTGGTCATGGACAATGATCCACACTGGTTAGAGCTGCCTGTTGTCCCTTCGTGGTGTTACTTCAAGTCCCTTGGCTCTGTTTATATGTGTCACACAGAGAACATGTGGACTTTTGTGGAGGCTGGATGCCCGCTGGGCATGGGCTAGGTCCCTTTGGTACACACAAAGCTCCCCTCTCTGAGTTTTTGCACTCTCTTCCCAGATAATGCTACCAAGAAGCAACACATGGGCCTCACTCACAGTGAGAGCTAGAACAATCTGTTTGAATAGTTTAGGCTTTGTTTGGAGGTGAAACTAAAAGTCACCTTCTTTTGTCTTTTGTATAAGTCACTAATGGAAAAAATGTTGAGCAACTGGATAGTTTTACACAGTCAAGAAGAAAGAAAACAATGATTTTTTGACTGCTTTCTTTGGAAAATAATATTGATATTGAAAACTTACTATGTATCAGGACATTGACTATGTTATCCTTTCGAATCCTTGTAACACATTTAGGGGGAGATAGCAACCTCCAGATTATGCAATTATAGGGGAAGAAACAGAGACTGAGAGAGGGTGAGGTATTTGTCCAATACAAAAAAATTTAGGCACAGAAAAGTAAGTGACTTGTCAGTGCTGAGAGTCAACATGGGTCTCTTGAGTCTAAGACCAATATTTGTTTTCCCACATCATGGGATCTGTCTGCTATTGCTACAAATTTGAATAAAAAGATTATTCCTCAAAAGCTCCATTTCTTTCTTTGTGTATTTAGGTTGCTAAGCTATTTGCCTATTTATAATGACAGCTCTAAAATATATTTAATATTTGGAAAATAAAATTTTAGCAGAAGTCTAAGACTTTTCATTCAAGTGTTTCTTTTGTCATTTACTTGTAGGTATAATTAGTATAAGAGAAGTCGGCTTTTGCATGTTATAACCTAAATTGCTATAACCATTGAGTGTCAACCTCTGCCTATCCTTGACTCCTGTTCATGAAGTAAAATGTATAATTTATTATAAAAAAAAGATGAAATTCATCTTCATGTGCAAAGTGATCCTTATGTTTTGATGGTAATTCTCCAGTATCCAAAGTCACTTTGGGAGAATTCAGTCACACTTTCTAGTATAAGTTCTCTCCTTCAAGTGGCCTAGGGCTAAATCAACCCAGACACCAATGGATGGCCTCATTCAACTTCAAATCCTCCAGAGGAAGAAATCCTTCAATTTTCTTCTTCCATTACTTCACAATACTTTACCTTAAACATGCATTTCTACCTGTGCAACTTATATCTTGCCTGCTGTGATTTCAGTAGTTTTTCCTCTTGAAACATCTTCAGAAAAGATGGAGAACAGCTGGCCTCTACTCTGCATGTAATAACCCCTCTGAGACTCGAATGTTGTTATTCATTTCCTTACCTTTAGCGGAAGAAATTTTTTGCTGGACATTTTGGAAGGCCTACCGGATGCAGCTTTTAATAAAATATCCATAAGCTGGAAGAAAGCTACCAGAGAGGAGATGACCTCTCTTGGAACCAGAGCATCATGAGGACCATAAAATTCAAAGGCAGAACTCATATGGAGGAGTACATGCTGCTGGAACAGCCGTTGTTTTGTTTGTTTGTTTGCTTGTTTTAACAAGGCAGTGTTTTATTCTAATCATTGTGATTAGAACTATTAGCCAATGGCAAGAAATTGGCACCATTTATGCTTACTCTCACATAATTAATTTAAAATTAAAGGGAAATAAGTTTAGATGTGAAGAAATCATGGCAAGGAAAACAAAAGAAAATGTCAAAACATAGGAGTCATCATCTTTTGTATTTTTGTCCTTTTAACTTCCAATATTCCATCATCTCATAATGATTTATTGAGTCCCATGATGTCCCAGGCACTGTCACCACGGTTATAGTGATGACAAGAAAGAAGTCATAATAATTATTATCCCCTTAAAGTAAATATCAAATTCATTCAAACAATTCTTGTTAATCACAATCCTTGCCATATAGGAATTTTAAACCAAGATAGAAACACTGATATAAATCCATTCAAAGAACATAGAAAAAAAATTAAAATATAAAGGAATTGTAGGCAGCATAACGTTTAAGAATCTTGGAATGGAATAACAGACTCTTATACTTGGAGGGTATCTGAGGCAACTGCATGTGCAAAGGCCCTGAGGTCTTGATGTATTCATGGAAAAGCAAGCCCAATGTTCCAGGAACACTTGCAGAGAGAGAGAGAGAGAAATGGTAGAAGCCAAAGTCAAAGAAAGCCAGAGTCCAGGCTGTTGGGGCCCTGTAGACCAAGATACAAACTTAGGAAGCTGTTGGAAGCCTGAACGAGAAGAAGGGGTATTTAGCGGGCAGGGATTTGGCTATATCCTCAGCTTATAGAGCAGTATCTGACATGGAAAGAGATCAGTAAGTATTTCTTAAATTGATGGATGGATTTGCTCTCATCATCCTGACCTCACCCTCTCAGATGTCCTCTTCTTTGTCAATAGTCTCCTTAAAACAGGCAGGGGATTGAAAGCACCTCTCTTGAGCTGTCAGGCTATTGGACAAGACTAGCACCTCCTTCAAGGTACATTTTACATCTATTCCTACAGCCCTAAGACTTTTACTCTTCAAGGAGCTTCACCTCACTGCTCATGTGGAATTGCGTGGAGTTACGTAGTAAAGTCAAATGCCAGACTCCTTTTGCTGAGCCAAAGATGAAGTCTTAGGGGCTGCTGTTCTCCTCTTTAAAGCCCTTTCCCCTGACCAACCTGAGCCAAGTTGCACTAAAACCTTTCCATATAATTTTTGGTGTGAACTAAAATGTAGAACTTTACATTTATTGCCATTAAATTTCATCCTCTTGGCTTCTGTTCCTTGCCTTCTGGAGAAGGCCGAACACAATTGGTCTTTAGAACGTTGGTGAGAGGCCATGTCATCTTCAAAGCAAAGGATTCAAGGTGTTTTCTTAGGACATGATTATGGTAAGAAGAGCATTTGGTGGGACGGCTGGAGCAGCAGGACACATTAGGAAAGGCACGAGCTGGAGAAAGAGCAGATTTTGAAGTCAGGTCGGTTTGCGTTTAAATCCAAGACCTGCCACTTAACTGTGATTGGGCAAGTTAAATAGTCTCTCTGAACCGTGACATCAGTGAATTGGAAACAGTACACTTCAGAGTGTTATGTTGACCATAAAAAGGCAAAGATGAGAATTGGTTTGTAGTGTAACACACAGCAGGTCCTGAATAAATTCAGTCATTACTTCTCTCTGCTGTTGGGCAGTATTTAGATAGGCTTTTAACACTCACAGAATCCTTGTGCAGAAGATATTATTGTGTTCATTTCCTAGTTGTGGAAACTGTGTAGTTAAGTAATCACTAGTACGTGGTTGAATCAGGAGTCATCCAGGCTTGTCACACTTAACCCTTCCTTTTTCTCCCTGCTGTACTTGATCATTCTGACTGAAGTTTTCAGGGGCTGGTGGATCTCAACCCTAAAAGCAATTTGGTAGAGGTGCACCACTCAGAATGGAAACAAAAATTGCAAACTTGAATCTCTCACTGGTGTTGAGCTTATGAAATGACCATGTTTTCCTAGGGCCTGTGTCAGGAGAAAATGTCAAGCCGGTGTTGAGGGGAGAGATACCCAATGGGAAGACATAGGACAATATGTCCTGGTTGCTTTAAATGTTCAAATGCCCGAAGCAGGAGACTGGATAGGCTTGCATCTTGCTCCTCAGCATGGCTTTCTGTGGTTCCTGGGAAATGAATAGCTTATTGAACTAGAAAGAGCTGACGCAAGTGCTATACCATTTTATTGGTGAATGCTTGCTCGAAATCCAGGAACCTTTAAGTTGGCTGTTCTCAGCCTCACAGAAGTCGCCAGCTGCTTGAGTGTCTATGTCTCCTCCTCCTACTGGTGAGATATGGGGAGAGGAGGACCGCAAGGTTAATGTCAGGCTGGCCACCGGCGAGTTACCAGGTAAAGGGAGGGGAAGCAATACTACATAGTTTTTGTGAAAAGAGTTTTGGGTTCAGGCCAGGCTCCCTCTAGGATCCCTTATGCCCAGGAGAGAAATCTTGGGGCTAAGAATGGCAGAGTTCCATGGGAGGGAGCTCAGGGAAGATTACATACTGGTAATTTTCTGTTTCTCAGAAATCTGTGAGCTTGGCCTCTGCAATTCTATAAAAGGGAAGCATGGTGTCTGTCCCATGTTAAGGCTCTGTGATCTGTTTGGGGATTGGGGATTCTAGGAGAGGGTTTTACAGCAGGATGGTGGCCACGTCAGAGACAAGAGGCTGTAAGCCATGTGGCAGCCAGAGTCGCAGGGCCCCTGTGAACAGCGGAGTTGCTGGGATGCTCAGATGAGACCCTGGAAGCAGAGTCAGCACAGGCCTGGGCATATATAATTGCTCAATAAATGTAAAGAGGAGGAGGATGGTAAATTCTTCGGAAGTCAGGGCATCAATTTGAACTTGCAGTGACCTCAGGCTGTTGCAGCTTTTCTGTCCTCCTATTCATATGTCTTAGAAAAGTTTAATTAGCCCGGTTTATCCCTTAGGTTACCTGGAAATGGCTAGAGTCTCTTTGGGATAGACTGGCTCTGTTCAAGAGGAGTGAAGAGAGAGTGAAAGGAGGTATTACTTATAACAACTATGTGATGCTACTCTTTAATATGTTATTTGTTGAATACTTAGTATATATTAGGCATATTACATATGGTCACATTTAACTCACAGTTTCCTTGCATTGAACACAGGTTATATGACCTGTCCATGATAGAGACACACTGGGAAATCTGACCCTAGCCTATCTGGTTCAGAAGCCCAGGTGAAGGCGGTACAGCAAGGGAGGAGGCTGTGTGGCCAGGTGCTTTGGTCATTGGTATAACCTTCGGCATGCAAAGAGCTTTTGCAAAGCCAGTCTAGAAATCACTCTTACAAAGGGCCAGCCATTTCTGTGGTCTTGTGGGGACCAGGGCTTTGGATGAATCACCTGACTTCCTTTTCCAGTCAACATTCTTAAGCCCACTTGGTTGGAGTGTTCATATCCTGCCTTCACATTAGGCTGTTTGGACAGGACAGGAGAGCCTTAAAAAGGCTGAATAGAAAATTAATGATTTAGGCTCTTTTTCAGAGAGAAAATGGGAGATCAACTGTTTGAGATAGCACATTCCTTTTTTCCTAAGCTCGGGGGCTTGAGTTTTATTTTAAGCACAGCATGTTTCACAGGGTTCTCACAGCTGATGTAGTAGCAGGGAATAACTTAACAGCCCTTGAACAAAGTTATACACTGTGGTGATGGTGCAGGGTGGGGGAGGGTGGGTTAGAGTTTCTCTATTTCCTTGTTTTCAGTTCCAGAAGAATCAGACCTTCCGTGTTGGTGGCCTGACATAGGCCATGGCCTTGTCAGTGGCTCCTTAATTAACAAAGAGGTTTTATTTATCCAGTGCAAAGCTTGTCTTACCCCCTGTCCCCATCCGCTAAGCCAGCCATGCAAATCAGCACGTACAGAGACCTCAAAGAAACCCAACAGTGGACTTGGAAGAATCCACACAGCCAGCAAAGGGGAGTTTACTAAGCCTGGTCTCTCCGTTTCTTCTTCTTGGATTTAGTTTTTACAGGACTCTCAATGTGTTTGCTGCAGGAAAATGGGGGGCGGTTCCCATAGGCAATCAGGTAATTGGAGTGATAGGTGTGCATTGGGAAGGTAAAGAGAAGAGTGACTTGGGCCAGAGCCAGCAATGTGATAGTTCAGAATTATTACAGCCTCAAGCTCATGGAAAAAACTTGGCAAGCTACAGCTTAAAATATAGGCCTAGTTTTTAGCCCCAAGGGCCTCCAAGTACATATATTTCCTTCCCCTGAAAGTCTCAGGCAGCTTTAATCTCTCATTCAGAGAGTCACAGGCTGGCGAGAGGAACTGGACTTTCACCTGTAGGCTCTGGCCCCTCTGAACAGCTAGGAAGGCTTCTTAAGCTGTCAACCTCTTGGGAGCAGGCCCCACTCCTGGCAGACAGCACTGAGGCTGGCAGATGAACTTATGTTGTAACTGGCGGGCTTCATACATTCCAGAGAGGGAGGGCCTATGTTCTCCAGGAGATAGTGAGATGAGTGGGGTGCCAGGTTTTCTGTGATTTTTGCCTCTCAGCTGAGTTTGCAGGAGGAAACCAGCCACACAGACACCGTGAAGATTGCCTCAGTCATCCCATCTGAAAGCCACTCATCAGGGAGAGGAGAAAAGATGAATGAAAAAAGATGGTCAGCAGAGTAGAAAGTCCTTCCCAGGGCCAGCACTACTGGGCCCCTGAGTTTGAGTATCTTATCTAAATGCCTCCTTTTAACTCCTCCAGTTAAAGCCTCAAAGCATAGAGAAAGGGGATCCAGAGCTTCCTGGCTGTCAGAGTGATGAGACACCAGAATGTCTATCCATTGGTTCCCTGGGGGGGTGGTGGTGGAGACATTTAGTGCCCACTATTAGGCATACATTTCCTTTGCAGTTGGATTGGAGCCACATGAGCAGTTCTGGCCAATGGCTGTGTGATCAGAAATAATCTATGTCATGTCTGGGCTAATGCAGTGAAGAGCCTCGGTGCCACCTCCATCTCTCTCTCCTCTGACAGGGCAAACTTGAAAGGAATATACAGAGATGAAAAGACAACTAGACCGCTAGACCCCTGTGTCATTGGTTGGAGGAAAACCCCTACGAGCCATCCTGGACTTTCAGTAAGTGAGAATTATACTTTTGTTGTGCTAAGACACCGAGATTAGGAGTTTGCCTGTACAAACCACTAAGAGTAATTATCCTAATGGAATGATGTTGAGCTGGTGGTTTCCAGGGAAAGTCTTCTAGCATTCAAGTGCTTCTCCAGAATAGGCTGATGGAGACCTGTCTCTGTCTAGTCCTACAAAGACTCCACAATTTTTTGCAAGGTTCTTTTGTGGGAGACTTGAGTATTAACCAATCCCCAAAGGACACCTCTGGATTGTTGAGATCCCTGTGACTTTATGATTTGAAAACACTTCCTAGATGTCCAGAGAGCTTTTATTCATGCCAGTCTACCGACGTTACGGCTCTACCAACCACAATGAGTGGATCTGGTTGCACTGATATATTCAGCACATATTCACTGTGTGCCTACAAAGGTCCAGAGAGTCTTCTGGGAGCTGGGATGCAATGGCTTTTGGCCTGCTCCATGGCCCTGTCCCCATCCTCCCATGATGCTTGGTTATGTAACATGATGGAAGGTACCATTCCCAGAAGCTGATCATATCAATGATCTCCTCCCAATTTCTTAAGAACCTCATTAGGTAAAAATTCTTCTTCTGCTTTCTCTTACAGATAAAGGAGCCTGACTTCCAGAGAGCCTCTAGATCACAAGGCCAGGAGGCGCAGAGCCTTCTCAGCTCCGATTCTGCAGCCTCTGTACTCTTTTCACTACATGTGGACATTCCAATATACCTTCCCAGATTAATCACATGAGATTCTGAGGATGTCCTCTCCATGGTCAACTTTGCTCAGTAAGCAGTGATCTTTCTTACTGGTCATAGGTCTGCTGATTTGGATCTATAGGAGAGGAGGTGTTTCCCAAGAATCATGAAGTATGTACTTGTTTCTAAGAGACATGGATATGCACCTTGTAGAGTCTCTTACATAGGATTCAATCTGGCCCAGTCTCTTGACTCTTTCTGGGACTGTATCACACCTTTCGGCTTGCACATTCTGCTCTGTTAGTGTATTTGTTGAGGAGAAGATAGATATATCTCTTTGGATGTCTATTTTCCAAGGTCTTCCCCCTTGGGCAGGCAGGGAGGTTTTTGTTTTCTATTCTAAGTGTGTTTCCTTTGATTTAGACTTCAGTAAAGAAGGAGAGTAACCACAAATTAATCCATCAAAGGGTTGCTATAAAATATGCCTGTGGCCCTGGTGTGAAGATTTAATAATAATGATTACTGGGTCGGGAATGGGGAGAAATGTGGGATTAGAAGAAGTTGTCCAAAGTCAAAATGCATATTCCTCAAGTCAGGATGAGAGAGAAAGGAACAGGCTCAAGGTGTAGACAAAGGAGTCATCTTGTTCCAGAGCCAAAGAAACTGCCAACTCAGTACAATATTGCCTTTGACGCTTTTGCTCTAGGGACTTTCTCTTTAATGGAGGGTAATTAATTATTATCACCCACTCTTACTTAGTAATAATCCTTTTACAGGCACTTGCATATTCCACATGCATGCCGTTGTCTAATATCTAGGCTGGAGGGAAGTGGTTCTTGGGTGGATGAAAATTGCATCCCTGGAGAGCTTCTCCCTTGGAGCACATTCTCCCCAACACTCTGTGACTCACCAGCTATATGGAACTTTGAAAGCTTGACATTCTCTGCAAGGCCTGTAGAATAATGGATCCACATATGCAGGATGGCCTAAGGGAGTGAGAAAGAGTGGACGCAACCCAGTTCTTGCTCAGGAAGCAGAAGAACAGTGCGAGAACCCTGGTTATTATTGGACAATCACTCTTTTAAAAATTTTTTTTATTTTTTGGCCTCGCCACCTGGCTTGCAGAATCTTAGTTCCTCAGTCACGGATTGAACCCCGGGCCCTCGGCAGTGAAAGCGCAGAGTCATAACCACCGGACCACTAGGGAATTCCCTGGACAATCACTCTTGATATACCAACCTCAGTTCTGTCTCTGTTCTACCTGAATGGCATTGGGCAAATCATTTAACTTCCTAAGTTGAGCTCTCCAACCTGAGTCAGGCATATGACATGTGTTTTTTCTCTTGATCTCACTCAGCTGTTCATGAAGATGACTGAGCTCATCTGGTGGCTGAAGGGATAGAGCTCTTCAAGGACAGGTGCAAGATAAACATAAGCTATGAAAGTTGACTTCACAATGATTACATGCCTTGAACCGGTGTTGCAGCAACCTGCCCCTTTGCCCACAGCTTCTTTTCTGGTTACTTTCTGGCTGAGAGGTTGTTCTCTCTCATGAAGGTGGGTGGTGAGAAGGCAAAATGGGGAAAGGGAACTAGCATTTAGAGATCATCTGGACTGGTCTAGTACTTCGCCAAGGCACTTCATCTGTGTTTTCTTATTTAATCCTCACTATAACTCTTTGAGAGTGTACAACTCATTTTACAGATGAGAAATGGGGGAAAAGTGGGGCTCAGAGAAGTTAAGTGACATGCTCAAGGTCACATGGAAAAAACCTGGTGTCAGTGGGGCACAAAGGCTGGGCTCTTTCCACTCTGCAAGACCTCCTCTTAGGTAGGAAAATATGGGCAGTTGTGTCAAAGCCAGGAAGAGAGTGAAGCTGGATTCATCATCCATGCACTTTCCTCCTGTGTTATTCCACTCCTCTTTTTTTCTAACTCTTAAATTATGTCCAGATCAGAAAAGGCAAAATGGTAGGGCTGACCTTCTTCAATCGCTCCCTGAATTCCTGATTTCAGCATCCCCTTTTCCTCACTCCATCCCTCCAGCTGCTTCTAGGAGTGATGTCTGCTTACCTCCCTACTCCAGGGCCAGAGCACACACCTCCCCTCTCTCTGCTGCTGCCCCACCCAGAGCCTCTCCCTGGCTCTTAGAGTTGCCAAGCTCCTGGCAACAGAGAAATCAGAGGAGGAGCGTGGGCTGCCAGGCAGTGTCAGGTACCCGAGACCCATCTGGGAAGATAAATGGAATGCTCTGCCCTTTGTGAGATTTCTGAACCACTGAGAAGATGGAATTCCAGAGATAAAGTTCCCTCCCTCTCCCCACCATTGGCTCTTTCTTGCTGATTTTAGTCTTTGGAAGGGGATGGAAAAAGACCTTCAGGGAGGCAGTCCAGTGGATGCTACAAGCTCGTTCTCCACAGAGCAGCCCAGGAGCCACACTCATGGTGCTCAGTTCTGGAACTCCTCTTACTCTGTCTCTCCCTCTTTTTCTGCCACTCATACCATTTTCCCACCTAAAATGTGATAAGAGAAACAGTAGCTAAGGGACCAGCTAAGCACTGAATAGAAAGTGCTTTGATTCTAAGAAATTTATGATCCCTGTCCCAGCTTTTATGAGTGTTGAACTGAGATAAGAGATGTGGTGTGTGTGTGTGTGTGTGTGTGTGTGTGTGTGTACGTGTGTGTGTAAGAGACAGGGAGAGAGTTCACTGAGAATTTCCAACTTGAGAGGTGTGACAGATGCTAGGGCCAGTGATAGAAGAAAAATAGAGGGCCATTTTTTTTTAACCATTAAAAAAATTGAAGTATAGTTAATTTACAATGTGTTAGTTTCAGGTGTACAGCAATGTGATTCAGTTATACATACACATATACCCATTCTTTTTCAGATTCTCTTCCCATATAGGTTATCACAGAATATCGAGTAAAATTCCCTGTGCTATACAGTAGGTCCTTGTTGTGTATCTATTTTATATAGAGTAGTGTGTATATGTTAATCCCAAACTCCTAATTTATCTCTCCCTACCCCGCTATCCCCTTTGGTAACCATAAGTTTGTTTTCTATGTCTGTGAGTCTTTTTCTGTTTTGTAAATAAGCTCATTTGTATCATTTTTTTTAGATTCCACATATAAGTGATATCATATGATATTTGTCTTTCTCTGACTTACTTCACTTAATATGATCATCTCTAGATTCATCCATGTTGCTGCAAATGGCATTATTTCATTCTTTTTTATGCCTGAGTAGTATTTCATTGTGTATATATACTACATCTTCTCTAACCATTCATCTCTCAATGGACACTTACATTGCATCCATGTCTTGGCTATTGTAAATAGTGCTGCAATGAACATTGGGGTGCATGTATATTTTTGAATTACAGTTTTCTCTGGGTATATGCCCAGGAGTGGGATTGCTGGATCATATGGTAACTCTATTTTTCCTTTTTTAGAGAACCTGCATACTGTTCTCCATAGTGGCTGCACCAATTCACATTCCCACCAAAGGTGCAGGAGGGCTCCCGTTTCTCTACACCCTCTCCAGCACTTATGATTTGTAGACTATTTAATGATGGCCATTCTGACCGGTGTGAGGTGATACCTCATTGTAGTTTTGAATTGCATTTCTCTAATAATTAGCAACATTGAGCATCGTTTCATGTGCCTGTTGGCCATCTGTGTGTCTTCTTTGGAGAAATGTCTATTTAGGTCTTCTGCCCATTTTTTGACTGGGTTGTTTGTTTTTTTGATATTAAGCTGTATGAGCTGTTTGTATATTTTGGAAATTAACCCCTTATCAGTAACGTCATTTGCAAGTATTTTCTCCCAATCCATAGGTTGTCTCTTCGTTTTACTTATGGTTTCCTTTGCTGTGCAAAAGCTTTTAAGCTTAATTGGGTCTCATTTTTGTTTTTATTTCCATTACTCTAGGAGACAGATCCAGAAAAAACATTGCTGTAATTTATGCCACAGAGTGTTCTGCTTATGTTTTCCTCTGGGAGTTTTATAGTATCCGGTCTTACATTTAGGTCTGTAACCCATTTTTAGTTTATTTTTGTATATGGTGTTAGAGAATGTCCTAATTTCATTCTTTTACATGTAGCTGTCCAGTTTTCCCAGCACCACTTATTGAAGAAACTGTCTTTTCTCCATTGTATATTCTTGCCTCCTTTGTCATAGATTGATTGACCATTAGTGCATGGGTTTATTTCTGGATTTCTATCCTGTTTCATATGTCTGTTTTTGTGCCAGTACCATACTGTTTTGATTACTGTAGTTTTGTAGTATAGTCTGAAGGCAGCGAGCATGATCCTCCAGCTCTGTTCTTCTTTCTCAAGATTGTTTTGTCTATTCAGGGTCTTTTGTGTTTCCATATAAATTAAAAAAACTTTTTTTTGCTCTGGTTCTGTGAAAAATGTTATTGGTAGTTTGATAGGGATTGCACTGAGTCTGTAGATTGCCTTGGGTATTATGGTCATTTTAACAATATTGATCCTTCCTATCCAAGAACATGGTATATCTTTCCACCCTTTGTGCATTGTCTTCAATTTCTTTCATTAGCATCTTATAGTTTTTGGAGAAGAGTTCTTTTGCCTCCTTCAGTAGGTTTATTTCTAGGTATTTTATTCTTTTGGGTGTGATGGTAAATAGGATTATTTTCTTAATTTCTCTTTCTGATATTTTATTGTTAGTGTAGAGAAATGCAACACATTTCTGTATATTAATATTGTATCCTTCAACTTTACCAAATTCATTGATGAGCTCTAGTAGTTTTCTGGTAGCATCTTTAGGATTTTCTGTGTATAGCATTGTGTCATCTGCAAACAGTGACAGTTTCAATTCTTCTTTTCCAATTTAGATTCCTTTTATTTCTTTTTCTTCTCTGATTGCTGTGGCTAGGACTTCCAAAACTATGTTGAATAAAAGTGGCAAGAGTGGGCATCCTTGCCTTATTCCTTATCTTAGGGGAAATGTTTTCAGCTTTTCACCATTGAGTATGATGTTAGCTGTGGGTTTGTCATATATGACATTTATTAGGTTAAGGTATGTTCCCTCTATGCCCACTTTCTGAAGAGTTTTTTTTTAAGTCATAAATGGATGTTGAATTTTATCAGAAGCTTTTTATGCATCTATTGAGATGATCATATGGTTTTTCTTCTTCAGTTTGTTAACGTGATGTATCACATTCATTGATTATGGATATTGAAAAAATCCTTGTATCACTGGAATAAATCCCACTTGATTATGGTATATGATCCTTCTAAGGTGTTGTTGGAGTCAGTTTGTTAGTATTTTGTTGAAGATTTTTGCATCCATGTTCATCAGTGATAGTGGCCTGTAATTTTCTTTTTTTGCAATATCTTTGTCTGGTTTTGGTATCAGGGTGGTGGTGGCCTCATAGAATGAGTTCAGAAGTGTTCCTTCCTCTGCAATTTTTTGGAATAGTTTCAGAAGGATAGGTGTTAACTCTTCTCTGAATGTTCGGTAGAATTCACCTGTGAAGCCATCTGGTCCTGGACTTTTGTTTGTTGGGAGTTTTAAAATTACTGATTCAATTTTGGTACCAGTCATTGGTCTGTTCATATTTTCTATTTCTTCCTGGTTCAGTCTTGGGAGATTGTACCTTTCTAAGAATTTGTCCATTTCTTCTAGGTTGTCCATTTTATTGGCATATAGTTGCTCATAGCAATCTCTTGTGTCCTTTGTATTTCTGTGATGTCAGTTGTAACTTCCCCTTTTTCATTTCTGATTTTATTGATTTGGACCCTCTCCCTTTTTTTCTTGATGAGTCTGGCTAAAGACTTTTTAATATTGTTTGTCTTTTCAAAGAACTAACTTTTAGTCTCATTGATCTTTTCTATTATTTTTGTGTGTGTGTATGTCTCTATTTCATTTATTTCTGCTCTGATCTTTATGATTTCTTTCCTTCCACTAACTTTTGCATGTCATTTGTTCTTCTGTTTCTAATTGCTTTAGGCATGAGGTTAGGTTGTTTATTTGAGATTTTTCTTGTTCCCTGAGGTAAGCTTGTATCACTATAAACGTCCCTCTTAGAACTGCTTTTCCTGCATCCCATAGGTTTTGGATTGTCATGTTTTCATTTTCATTCGTCTCCAGTTTTTTTAATTACCTCTTTGATTTTTTCAGTGATCCATTGGTTGTTTAGTAGCATATTGTTCAGTAGCCTCCACATGTTTGTGTTTTTTGCAGTTTTTTTCTTGTAGTTGTTTTCTACCCTCATAGCATTGTGGTCAGAAAATTGCTTGATATGATTTCAGTTTCCTTAAATTGACTGAGGCTTGCTTTGTGGCCCAGCATGTGATCTACCATGGAGAATGTTTCGTATGCACTTGAAAAGAATGTGTATTCTGCTACTTTTGGATGGAATGCTCTATAAATATCAGTTAAGTCCATCTGGTCTAATGTGTCATTTAAGGCCTGTGTTTCCTTATTGATTTTCTGTCTGGATGATCTGTTCATTGATGTAAGCGGGATGTTAAAATCCCCCACTATTATTGTATTACTGTCAATTTCTCCTTCTATGTGTGTTAACATTTGCTTTATTTATTGAGGGGCTCCTAGGTTGGGTGCATATATATTTACAATTGTTATGTCTTCTTGGAATGATCCTTTGATCATTACATAGTGCCCTTCTTTGTCTCCTGTAAGTCTGTATTTTAAAGTCTATCTTGTCTGATATAAGTATTGCTACTTGGCTTTCTTTTGATTTCCATTTATGTGGAATATAAAGGGTCATTTTTAATAGAGGTCTCAGTTCAAGAGAGAGGTCAGAGGAAGAGGATGTGCTTAGAAGAGAGCTTCTGGACCAGGTAGCCTAATGTGAGATCAGATAAAGCACAAGACCACAGCTAGGACTCAAAACCCTGAAGGCATCATCTGGAGCAGAGTGCATTCTGGACTTGGTGCCCTTTTTTTTTTTATTACAGTGTCATCACTGTCATCTAAATAGGTAAGCTGTTTCAACTCCCAGACCATGGAGGCAAATTCATACACCATATGGCTACTTCCTGAGCAGAGCTCCTGGCTCAAATGCTTTCCTAACCTCTTAAATTTACATAATTTCTAATTTCCTAAATCTAGACTGTTTAGTGGTATCTCACCAGAAAACACTGTTATAAGCACTCTTTGTCCACAGCTATGTACCTAGATCTGCAAATCTGTATATACAGTCACTGTCTCTCACTGTGATGCATTCACTGAAGGGCCTTCATTAACATTATACCATTAATCACCACAACCAGAATTCTATCTGGTGGAAGAAGCTAAGGAGGTTAAGCCCATGCCCAGATAATCACTGAGGAGAAGAGCTGGGGTGCAAACTTGAACACCCAGCTCTAAGACCTGTGCTTTGAACCTGGGTGTTGGAGAAACCTTCCTCTTGAGAACCCACCCATCAGACAACAGGGTTCCCATCTAGCTACATCCTGTTCTGTTATTTATTATTGCAGAGCAGGCCACCCCCAAACATGGTGGTATAGAACAACAACTGTTTTATCATGTTTTCAAATTCTGAGGGTCAGTAATTCAGAGAGGGCACAGTGGGAATGGCTCTTCTCTTCTCCATGGTGTCTCAGCCCTCAGCTGGGAAGACTCAAGTGGCTGGAGGCTGGCATATCTGGGGCTAGAGGATTCACTTCCAATATGGCTTCTTCACTCACACACCTGGTACCTTGGTTAGGATGGCTATCATCTGTAACATTGACTTGTGGTTAGCTTCATAGTTGAAGCTAACTATGAAGCTAACTTCAGCTTCATAGTTGAAGTATAGAGGGAATTCTTACATGGACTCAGGGTTCCAAGACTGAGTGCCCCCATGAAGGTGGAGCTGCCTCCCTTTATAACTAGCCTTGGACATCACCTAGCCTCACTTCTTCTATCCAGTATTGGTCAAGATGTCTCAAACCTGCTCATATATAACAGGACTCTACTGAGTCCTCTCAGTAGAGGACTGTCAAAAAACTTGTAGCCATGTTTTAAAACCACTATATCTGTTAAAATTTTGTGTCAGTAAGCAAGTGTTTTGGGCACTTCAGATCCTGACATATGCCAAAGAAAAAGTACAAACACATTGTTTGTTTTATTTCTTCTTTTTAAATTAACTAATGGAGAAAATTTGGGTCTCTATTTGCTTGAAGGCATTTTCTTCTCCATCACTATGGTGATACAGTGGGAAGGGTATCAGCCCAGGAGAGAAGAGCAGGTGGACACCATCCTCCTGTGAGATGTCAACTGAAAGGAAACCAAAAAACTCTGCCACCTTGGCTTTAGTTCAGGCTCAGAATCAGTCCACTTAGTCAAAGTTTCCATTTTACAGCTGAGAAGGCTTAGGCTCAAAGAAGAGGAAAGACTTAACCAGAGCTGTGTGGTCTAATATGGTAGCCACTAGCCACATGAGGCTATTTAAATTGAAATGAACTAAATTTAAAATTTAGTTTCTTGGTTACATTTCAGATGCTCTACAGCTGCATGTGGGTGGTGGCTACTGCGTTGAATAGTGCAGATACAGAACATTTCTATCATTGCAGAAAGTCCTCTTAAATGGTATTGTTCTAGAGTCACACAACCAGTCTAGTCTAGTCTAAAGCTGAATCCTAGTCTGGACCACCCTCCACTGTTGACCAAGCCCTGAAATTTTCTGCAGGGAGGCCTTGGTGAACTGGGACATTGTGTCCAGGGACTCAAAGCACATCTCAAAGGACAGAGACTGCCTCTTCTTTTTGTCTGTGGATTTTAGTCTGGCTGACTCTCTGATTAACCAAGTGACATTTCCAGGTATGTGAAAGATGCTGAAGGGCTTGGGCTGAGGGAAGAAGGAATGGGTGGCCCTGGGGTGCCTCTGGGGATAGGGAGGACCCAAGAGATAAATTTATTTAGCAGCACTATGGGGGGCTAGCTTCAGAGTGGGGTTGAGCCCCCTGCCAGAAGAGGGAGGCTCCCCTACTTTCACTGTAGTAGAGACAACTGTGTAACCAACACTCCTTTGGCTATAGTCCTGGCCTGTCAGGAGGCCTCCACCGCTGCTCTTAGGTCTGGCTGCTCTAAGGTGTCACCTCCCATCTTGGACAAGGTTCCAAAGCCAGCTTCCCTCCCTTCACAGGCCTCTTAGATCTGCCAAACACCAGCATCATCCTGCCCTCTTCAGGCCAACACTGCTGCCCTCTTAGCTGCTGCAGCAGGGAGAGAGCTGTCAGCACACTCTCTATTCCATTGCCAGGTACCAGCAAAGCCTCTATGGCCTTGTGTCCTCTCAAAGGCTGAGCAGCAGAGGCCTGAGTCCTGGCTCCTGCTCCACCCCCAGCCTTGTATGAGACCTTGGCCAAGTCAGTTCATCTCTACAGACTTCAGTGTCTCAACTGTAAGACGAAGGTGAGGTGGTTTAGGTCAGTGCTTCTCAAACTTTACACAAATCTCCTGGGGAATATTGGTAAAATGCAGATTCTGATTCCGTAGGTCTGGGGTGAGGCCTGGGATTCTACATTTCTAATAAGCTCCCAGGTGATGCTTCAGTTGCTGCTCTGCAGTGGCAAGGATTCAGTGTTGTCCTATACAGCTTTCTGCAATGGCAGAAATGTCCTGTATTTGAGCTCTCCAATGTGGCAGCCACTAGTCACAGTGGCTATTTTGTGCTTGAAATGTGGCTAGTGAGTCCAAGGAAGTGACTTATAAATTTTATTAATTTAAGCTTCAGTGGCTACCATCTTGAACAACATGGATAAATAATCTCTATGATCTGCCACTGACTAGCTGTGTGAATTTGGACGGGTCATTTAATCTTTCAGAACATGAGCTTTTCCACTAGTGAAAAGAAGGGAGGGATAACTCTTCCTTCTTAATAAGGTTATTGGTAAGAGTGGTGGTAAGTTATAGAATATAGACTGTATAGGTGTGGGATATATAGTGACAATATTATTATTATTATTATATAACATAGAATGGTGGGAAGGAAAAGGGCACTGGAGTCAGACAAACCTGGGTTCAAACACCATTTCCAGTACTTTCTAGCTCTATCTTTGGCCCTGTTGAGCCTCAGTTTTCTCACCTCTAAATGTCAAATAACAGTAACTCTTTCACAGGACTGTTAAGAGAACTAAATGGGTTAAGGGTCAAGAAATGACCAGTAGAGTGCCTGGACACAGTAGGTGGCTCAGTTTATGTTGAAATGTCACAGTGGAGGCACTCGGGGTCAGTGGACCTAGGGTTCAAATCCTGGATCTAGCACTCAGCAGTGTAAACTTGACCAGTTTTTTAATCTCTATTTGCCTCTGTTTTATCATCTTTCAAATGAAGATCATAATACTTGTCATAAAAGGTTCAATTATTTATTAATTTTGCCAGTCAACAAACATTAATTGAGCTCTTTCTTTACATATCAGACTCTGCCAGGTACTTGAAATATAATGCCAAGTAAAAACAGAAACTCTTCATACGATCTACTATGAGCTAAATCAACCATCATAAAAAGAACAGAGTACTGTGAAGCAGAGGTACCTGATGCTGCAGGTGTCTGTAATTTCCACCCTGGGGAAGAGGCATTGCCTGGGTATGAACACACATTTGCCAACTGGAGGTTGGAGATGTGGGTCTGGAGCTGGGAGGAGAGGCTTTACTAGGGATAGGAATTCATGAGTTATCTACTCATTGAGCTGTTGGAGAGCAAAGGAGACAAGATTTGTAAAGGGTCGAGCACAGTATACATCTGAGGGGCTCAATGTGTGGCTGTCTCCTGTCTCCTTCCCTCCATGGAGCTTTGGAGCACAACACATGCTGGCAGAGCAGAGGCAAGCCCAGCCTCTGTATTGGAAACTCCCGTCATTGTTGCAACTTAAGTCTTCCTGAATTTGGAACAATTCCCTTCCCTGGTTGGAGCAATTCATCAACGAATCTGGATGCACCAAATAAAACACCATCATAAAGTTACTAATTGGTGTATATTTTACTAGTTCCCAAGTGACCAAACACCCCTAAATTCAATCTAGAGGGGGAGTGAGCTTTGAACTGATTCTCTTTTCCCAGGAGATCCAATGACCTGGCTTAACTGTATAGTTACTGGCCTATATGCAGCACCCCCTGAGCTTCTGCTGCGTTTGTAGTCTGTAAAAATGAAAGGATAGCTTACATTGGTGAAGGCTAGTAATTTTGATTAATTAAAGCATCTGGTTTCCTTCAAAAGGAAGAGGCTTGTCTTGAGAGATGGGAATATGTCTTGAACCTCTGTATCTCTGCATGACCATCAGCACTGTGGTTTCACTTGGAGTACTGGCTATCTGGATGACTCAGTTACCCTCACCCCTACCCCAGGGCAGATTACAGCCTCTAAGCGGATGTTATAAGAGAAACAACAGCCGGCCCCTCTGTCCTAAAGCCCTCATACTGAAACTTACTTCCTTTTCCACTTTCAAATACTCTTAGGACTGAGTCAGTTCCCCGAAAATCAATTATTAGAAAGCAAATTTGCTAAATAATCAATTCACCTATTGGTTAATATGCCAAAATTACCAAATTGGATACTTTGCAGTATATGACTAGAGTGTTTAGCCACTTTAACAGGAATTTAATATATTACACTTAATATAATGTCTCATTTTTGCTACTAATGGTGTTAAATAAAGAAACATATTTTATCATTAGGAATGCTATATCAGCATTTCACATGGGAATTTTTCAATTGATGCTAATATTTATGTGGAACTGTTTTAACTGATAGCTACTTTTGATTTTCTTTGTATGCTTTGGAATATAAATTTTAATTTAATATCGTTTAAATGGATTTACTTTGTATGTTTTCAAATTTAAAATTACACTTTTGATTTACTCCATGTTGAAGATTTAGTTTTAATTTAAATTTAATTTAAAATTCTTACGTATTTCCAATATTTTTAAACATAAATTAAATGTTGAATTGCTAGGAATACAAAATTAAGTTAGATATGCAGTTTGAGGAATTGGTGAACAGTACTGAAAAGTGCTTGATGTTTAGAAAAATGGAAAATGACACTGGAGTACAATAGAAATCAGAATTGTCTAAAAAAACACATTACCTATACAGTGTAAATTTGCAGCATTCAATAAAGAGAAATTGGGATCTATTGATCCTGTAGCTATTATGAGAAATAGTCCATATCTTGTGAAAAAAGTGACATTGTCCCTTTTTGGTAAATCAGCTAAGCAACTAGAAATATATTTTTAAATGTCAATTTTGGTTTTTGCCAATCTTCTTTCAGTTTTAGTATAGATGTTAATATACCTTGGTTTTCAGTCATTAGTAACCACATTTTAAAGTGCAAAATGGTTACTCCTGCTACTTTCAAGTTGATTCTTCCTTGACTATATGCCTGATCCTTGGCACATGACAAGTGTGGGAAATCTCTTCTGGTCATCCTCAGATCCCTTCCACTGCTTTGGCTGTACCTTTTCCCCTTGAACTTTTCTGCACACAGCTGCCAAGTGGATGTAAATTTTTAGTTAACTTTAAATTAAAACAAAAATAACTTAACTTTAAACAGTACTCAAAATAAAGCAGAATTTTATAACATTAATATGTAATTTAAAATTTAATTACAGATTCAAAACCATCCCAAAGGAATCAGAATTAGTTAGAAGACAATTCTTAGTGAAAAGATAAAAGCATTTCCTCTAATATCAAGAACAAGACAAAGATGTCCATTCTCACCACTTTTATTCAACATAGCACTGGAAGTCCTAGGCACAGCAATCAGAGAAGAAAAAGAAATAAAAGAAATTCAAATTTGAAAGAAGTGAAACTGTCACTGTTTGCAGATGAAAAAATACTATACATAGAAAATCCTGAAGACACCTCCAAAAAACTATTAGAACTTATCAATGAATTCAGTAAAGTTTCAGGATACAAAATTAATATACAGGAATCTGTTGCATTTCTATACATTAAAAATGAACTACCAGAAAGAGAAATTAAGAAAACAATTAAACATCACAACATACGAATTTGGTAAATTTAGTGAATTACTTATTTGGCAAATTGATTTAAAAACTGGCTTCCTGGGAATTTTTTTTCAGCAAATTGGCCTTTCAGGGAATTAACTTTTACCAAATGGGCATTCATTGAAATGATTTTCACAGAACTGGTGATATCTACCCCTTTCCACATTTTATGCCATATGCCCACTGAATGCTGCAGAGGTCTGGGAACTTATCTTCTCACTTTGGTTCTCCTGGGAGGCAGTTTCACTGGTATCACGAGAAGATCATGGGTTTTGGGACACACTGCCTTGGGGTCAGATCCTGTCTCTGCTACTCTTTAAGTGTGACCTTGAGCAAACCTCCTAACCCACTTCTGCCTGTTTCCTGATGTGTCCTGATCCCTGCTTCACAGATTTATAGCATGAACTAAATAGCTATGTATATAAAATGTTTGGTGTCCCTGATAACTATATTCCATATATTCGGCCTAAATACCCCTTCTTTAATTTCTCCCCTGCTACTGTGAATGTTTGTGTCCACGAAAAATTCATAGGTTGAAATCCTAGTGCCCGTTATGATGGTATTAAGTTGGGCCTTTGGGGGGTGATTAGATCATGAGCGCAGAGCCCTCATGAATGAGAGTAATGCTCTTATAAAAGAGGTCCTGGAGAGAGCTCCCTTGTTCCTCCTACCACTGAGGCCATGATGAGGAGTTGGCAGTCTGCAACCTGATAAAGGACTCTCACCAGCACCTGATCATGCCAGCACCCTGATCTTGGACCTCCAGTCTCCCAGAATTGGGGAAAATAGATGTCTGTTGTTTATAAGCCATCCAGTCTGCGGTATTTTGTTATAGTAGCCAGAACAGACTAAGACACCCTCCTTGGCCATTCTCCTGTACCCCAGTGCCATGCAGACTATCAGATCTTTGGACCCTGTGACAACTCTGAGTTCAGCCATTGATAGCTGCCATCCCATGCTTATTCCTTCTTAGCAGAGCAAGCTCCATAAACCTTCATTCCTTCTCAGACAGTTCAGAGACAACAGCACATTTCAAGGGGAAATTAATTGTTAAGTCAATGTGAAGCTGAGCAGAAAGGAGACTTAGGGCTGGCACCGTGATAGAGGGAGGGAACTCCTAAAAGGCCTTGCCTGGAAGAGTTGATACTCCACAGGCTTCAACAGTCACCTCTGAAAGGCTGGACACTCCCTGAAACTCTGTGCAGAAGAACTGAAAGATGAACCACCTAAATAGAAACCAAACCTCACAAGCATGCATTTCTGCAATGACACCCTAGTGCTGGGGACCCCGTGAGGGGCCAGGCTAGGAGACTGAGGTCACGCTGCCCTTGGTCTCTCTCTTTCTCCACTAGTTGCCCATGAGCTTCTGACACTTTCCAGAAGTATAAATGAGACACAAACCCTCTAGACACAAAACCCTTGGAACAGCTAGTATTTGCCAAGCAGTTTAAAAAAGAGCACTAGTGCCAGAGAGCCACCTGATAGCCCTCCTAGGGAACTTCTAAACTCATCCTCCTTGGGGAGCCACAGATTGGGCTCAACTCATATGCCCCCATATGTAACCTGAACTTAATACAGCTCGATTGTTCTTGTCAATTTCATGCCTGGAAAATACAGGCCCCAGATTGCTGTCTTGTGTTAGAGGAGAGATTCTGAGTCAAAGTTCAACTGGGGAATCCATCTTGCTGGTGCCAGAAAGATACCCCAGCCAGTAATGGCAGGCCCTGGAAGGGGCAAGGGACTTAGTGTTTGCTTCAGTTGATTTTGATATATTTGAGAACATTTTCTTAAATGCCAGAGCTGGCTTTTGTTTATCCTTGGATGGGAGAAGATAAGTTGGTTCAAAATGACTCTGGTTTGAGAGGATGGTCTCCCAAAGCCCCACTAGAAATAGACTGAAATCAGGAATAATGTTGAGACTTGCACATGAGGCAGTCCAGCCTGCCATTCCCTGGAGCAGGAGAGCCTGTTAGCCAAGGGGATTAGACCAGATTGTTTAAACCCAGGGCTGCTGCGTCTAGCCTAAGGCTCTGTGCAATTTACTCCTAGACAATCTCTCGATTTATGAGTCTAAATCACATGGAGCGCTACTGTGAATCAAGAGTGCTCATCCCTTGCAAGTTTTGAAGATAAGAGCTCCAGATGGGAGGCTTCCCTGGACCCAGGGAAGAAGAGAAGGAATGTTTCTAAGTCCATGAAGAAACATTAAACTGCTTTTTGGGCATCTCTGGCAGGCTTCTGAAATACAAGGAGGAGGAGAGTGGCATTTTTAAGATCTCTTCTTTGCTGTAATCTGACTTGGTCTCAATGAAGCAAGGGGAAGAGTGAAAAATGGTCACCACCTATTGGAGATACCGAGTTAGGGGTGGTCTCTCCTCTCTATGGAAGGTCTTTGCTGTACAGGACCCTTGACCCTCTTGAAACAAACATGACCTCAATCCTTCCAGAAGCATAAAGTCTTTGGCTGGAAAGGATGTCCATCTGGATTCTCTAGTTCAGTCCCCTGCCTCAGCTGTTGGACTCTAACCAGATTTTTTCTCAAAAGCCACTTACAATGGGTTTCAAGGGTCTTTAGGTACTGTCTGCTTTCATCTCACAACCTCAGAGAAAGAGAGCTAAAGGAATTTGGAGAATACAATTTGGCAGTTCTAAAGTCAAAAAATCTAAGGACTGGAAAAATGTTGTGACTTGCTTAAATCTGCACATCAATTAGTATCAGAGTCTGGACCATGATAAAGAAGTCTTTCCCCCTAGTCCTGAGCCTCTTCAGCAGGATCCCACCATGCTCTCCAGTTCCACCAAACCTGTGTCTGCTTAGGGATGTTTAATTGCTTTTGTGGGGTTCACTTTTTTTTCCCCTTCTAAACAGCTATCCTTAGCCTTGATGGGGATAATGGGCCATGCAGAATAGTATCATCTTTATGTTCTCCTTTTTCTTTTCTTTTTTTTTTTCCGGTATGTTACTTTTTAATTTTTTTAAAACTAAGACTCTATTTTTTAAAGCAGTTTTAGGCTTACAACGAAATTATATAGATATTTCTCACATGCTTCCTGCCTCACACAAGCATACCCTCCCCATTACCAACATCACTCACCAGAAAGGCACATTTTTTACAAAAGATGAGCCTACATTGACACATCATAATCGCTCAAAGTCCGTAGTCTACCTTTGGGGTATGGGTTTGGACAAAAGCATAATGGAATTATAATATTATACAGAGTATTTGTACTGCCCTAAAATTTCTCTGTGTACTGCCTATTCTCCTCTCCCCTGTCACTCCTGGCAACGAATGATATTTTTGTTTCCAAAGTATGTCATTTGTGTTGGACATACATACATACAGTATGTAGCCTTTTCAGATTGGCTTCTTTCATGTAGTAATATGAATTTAAGTTTACACCATGTCTTTTCATGGCTTAATGGCTCAGTTCTTTTTTAATATCTTTATTGGAGTATAATTGCTTTACAATGTTGTGTTAGTTTCTGCTGTATAACAAAGTGAATCAGCTAAACATATACATATATCCCCATATCTCCTCCCTCTTCCATCTCCCTCCCACCCTCCCTATCCCACCCCTCTAGGTGGTCACAAAGCACTGAATAGCTCAGTTATTTTTAGTATTGAATAATATTTCATTGTCTGGATGTACATACCATAGTTCGTTTATCCATTCGCCTACTGAAGGACATCTTAGTTGCTTCAAAGTTTTGGAAATTATGAATAAAGCTGTTATAAACATCTGTGTGCACATTTTTGTGCGCACACAAATTTTTAACTCCTTGGGTAAATACCAAGGGGTGTGATTGCTGGAACATACAGTAAGAGTATGTTTAGTTTTGTAAGACATTGCTAAACTGTCTTTCAAAGTGGCTGTACCAATTTGCATTCCCACCAGCAGTGCATGAATGTTCCTGTTGCCGCCCATCCTCGTCAGCATTTGGTGTTGTGGGTGTTCTGGATTTTGCCCATTCTGATAGGTGTGTAGTGGTATCTCATTGTAGTTTTAATCTGCATTTTCTTGATGACATATGATGTGGAGTCCCTTTTCATCTGCTTATTTATTGCCTATATATCTTCTTTGATGGGTTGTCTGTTAAAGTCTTTAGCCCATTTAAAAATTCAGGTTGTTTGTTTTCTTATTGTTGAATTTTAAAAGTTCTTTGTGTACTTTGGGTAAAAATCCTTTATCAGATGTGTCTTTTGCAAATATTTTCTTCAAGTCTGTGGCTTGTCTTCTAATTCTCTTGATATTGCATATCACAGAGCAGTGGTTTTTAATTTTAATGAAGTCTAGCTTATCAATTGTTTCTTTCAGGGATTGTGTCTTTGGAGTTGTATCTAAAAAGATATCACCAACCCAAGGTTATCTAGGTTCTCTCCTCTGTTATCTTCTAGGAGCTTTATGGTTTTGAATTTCACACTTCGATTTAGGATCCATTTCGTTAATTTTTGTGAAGGGTGTAAGGTCTGTGTTGAGATTTATTTTTTGGTACATATGCCCATTTGTTCCAGTACCATTTGTTGAAGAGACTGTCTTTTTTTTTACATCTTTATTGGAGTATAGTTGCTTTAAAATGGTGTGTTAGTTTCTGCTTTATAACAAAGTGAATCAGTTATACATATACATATGTTCCCGTATCTCTTTCCTCTTGCATCTCCCTCCCTCCCAACCTCCCTATCCCACCCCTGTAGGTGGTCACAAAGCACCGAGCTGACCTCCCTCTGCTATGCGGCTGTTTCCCACTAGCTATCTATTTTACATTTGGTAGTGTATATATGTCCATGCCACTCTCTCACTTTGTGACAGCTTACCCTTCCCCCTCCCGTGTCCTCAAGTCCATTCTCTAGTAGGTCTGTGTCTTTATTCCTATCTTACCCCTAGGTTCTTCATGACATTTTTTTTTCTTCTTAGATTCCATATATATGTGTTAGCATATGATATTTGTTTTCTCTTTCTGATTTACTTCACTCTGTATGACAGACTCTATGTCCATCCACCTCACTACAAATAACTCAATTTCGTTTCTTTTTATGGCTGAGTAATATTCCATTGTATATATGGGCCACATCTTCTTTATCCATTCATCCAATGACGGGCACTTAGGGTTGTTTCCATCTCCTGGCTATTGTAAATAGAGCTGCAATGAACATTTTGGTACATGACTCTTTTTGAATTATGGTTTTCTCGGGGTATATGCCCAGTAGTGGGATTGCTGGGTCGTATGGTAGTTCTATTTTTAGTTTTTTAAGGAACCTCCACACTGTTCTCCATAGTGGCTGTACCAATTCACATTCTCGCCAGCAGTGCAAGAGTGTTCCCTTTTCTCCACATCCTCTCCAGCATTTATTGTTCCTAGATTTTTTGATGATGGCCATTCTGACCGGTGTGAGATGATATCTCATTGTAGTTTTGATTTGCATTTCTCTAATGATTAATGATTTTGAGCATTCTTTCATGTGTTTGCTGGCAGTCTGTATATCTTCTTTGGAGAAATGTCTATTTAGCTCTTCTGCCCGTTTTTGGATTGGGTTGTTTGTTTTTTTGTTATTGAGCTGCATGAGCTGCTTGTAAATTTTGGAGATTAATCCTTTGTCAGTTGCTTCATTTGCAAATATTTTCTCCCATTCTGAGGGTTGCCTTTTTGTCTTGTTTATGGTTTCCTTTGCTGTGCAAAAACTTTGACGTTTCATTAGGTCCCATTTGTTTATTTTTGTTTTTATTTCCATTTCTCTAGGAGGTGGGTCAAAAAGGATCTTGCTGTGATTTATGTCATAGAGTGTTCTGCCTATGTTTTTCTTTAAGAGTTTGATAGTGTCTGCCTTACATTTAGGTCTTTAATCCATTTTGAGTTTATTTTTGTGTATGGTGTTAGGGAGTGTTCTAATTTCATTCTTTTACATGTACCTGTCCAGTTTTCCCAGCACCACTTATTGAAGAGGATGTCTTTTCTTCACTGTACATTCCTGCCTCCTTTATCAAATATAAGGTGACCATATGTGCGTGGGTTTATCTCTGGGCTTTCTATCCTGTTCCACTGATCTATATTTCTGTTTTTGTGCCAGTACCATACTGTCTTGATTACTGTAGCTTTGTAGTATAGTCTGAAGCCAGGGAGCCTGATTCATCCAGCTCCATTTTTCGTTCTCAAGATTGCATTGGCTGTTTGGGGTCTTTTGTGTTTCCATACAAATTGTGAAATTTTTTGTTCTAGTTCTGTGAAAAATGTCAGTGGTAGTTTGATAAGGATTGCATTGAATCTGTAGATTACTTTGGGTAGTAGAGTCATTTTCACAATGTTGATTCTTCCAATCCAAGAACACGGTATATCTCTCCATCTATTTGTATCATCTTTAATTTCTTTCATCAGTGTCTTATAATTTTCTGCATACAGGTCTTTTGTCTCCTTAGGTAGGTTTATTCCTAGATATTTTATTCTTTTTGTTGCAATGGTAAATGGGAGTGTTTTCTTGATTTCACTTTCAGATTTTTCATCATTAGTGTATAGGAATGCCAGAGATTTCTGTGCATTAATTTTGTACCCTGCTACTTTACCAAATTCATTGATTAGCTCTAGTAGTTTTTTGGTAGCATCTTTGGATTCTCTATGTATAGTATCATGTCATCTGCAAACAGTGACAGCTTTACTTCTTCTTTTCTGATTTGGGTTCCTTTTATTTCCTTTTCTTCTCTGATTGCTATGGCTAAAACGTCCAAAACTATGTTGAATAAGAGTGGTGAGAGTGGACAACCTTGTCTTGTTCCTGATCTTAGTGGAAATGCTTTCAGTTTTTCACCATTGAGGATGATGTTGGCTGTGGGTTTGTCATATATGGCCTTTATTATGTTGAGGCAAGTCCTTCTATGCCTACTTTCTGGAGGGTTTTTATCATAAATGGGTGTTGAATTTTGTGAAAAGCTTTCTCTGCATCTATTGAGATGACCATATGGTTTTTCTCCTTCAATTTATTAATATGGTGTATCACATGGATTGATTTGTGTATATTGAAGAATCCTTGCATTCTTGGAATAAACCCCACTTGATCATGGTGTATCATCCTTTTAATGTGCTGTTGGATTCTGTTTGCTAGTATGTTGTTGAGGATTTTTGCATGTACGTTCATCAGTGATATTGGTCTGTAGTTTTCTTTCTTTGTGACATCTTGTCTGGTTTTGGCATCAGGGTGATGGTGGCCTTGTAGAATGAGTTTGGGAGTGTTCCTCCCTCTGCTATATTTTGGAAGAGTTTGAGAAGGATAGGTATTTGTTCTTCTCTAAATGTTTGATAGAATTCACCTCTGAAGCCATCTGGTCCTGGGCTTTTGTTTGTTGGAAGATTTTTTTTTTTTTTTTTTGTGGTACGCGGGCCTCTTACTGTTGCGGCCTCTCCTGCTGCGGAGCACAGGCTCCAGACGTGCAGGCTCAACAGCCATGGCTCACGGGCCCAGCCGCTCTGTGGCATGTGGGATCTTCCCGGACCGGGGCACGAACCCGTGTCCCCTGCATTGGCAGGCGGACTCTCAACCACTGCACCACCAGGGAAGCCCTGTTGGGAGATTTTTAATTACAGTTTCAATTTCAGTGCTTGTGATTGGTCTGTTCATATTTTCTATTTCTTCCTGATTCAGTCTTGGCAGGTTTTGCATTTCTAATAATTTGTCCATTTCTTCCAGGTTGTCCATTTTATTGGCATAGAGTTGCTTGTAGTAATCTCTCATGATCTTTTGTATTTCCTCAGTGTCAGTTGTTACTTGTCCTTTTTCATTTCTAATTCTATTGATTTGAGTCTTCTCCCTTTTTTTCTTGATGAGTCTGGCTAAAGGTTTATCAATTTTGTTTATCTTCTCAAAGAACCAGCTTTTAGTTTTATTGATCTTTGCTATCATTTCCTTCATTTCTTTTTCTTTTTTTTCTGATCTGATCTTTATGATTTCTTTCCTTCTTCTAACTTGGGGTTTTTTTGTTCTTCCTCTAATTGCTTTAGACTGTCTTTGCTTCAATGGCAAAGGCCAGTTGATTATATTTAAAGGGCTTCCTTTTTACTTACTAATATTTATTGAATATTTATTTCCTCAAAAACAGTCAGTGAATATTTATTGAGTCCCCTTTGTAAGCCAGGGGTAATGCCAAGAACTCTGTGTATATTACCACATTAAGTCCTCATAGTAACTCTAAGGACTAGCCACTCTTTGTATCTTTATTTTACAGACAAGTACACAGAGACTTGGAGAAGTGACCTACTACATTTTTTTGCACAGCAAGACTAGGATTTGTATCTAAATTCTGCCATTTTCTCTCTATTACTTGAGTTGATGATTGGCCATTATGTTATTATACCTCCTACTCATTTCAAACTAGTTGTAGCCCTAGTTCAAAACAGTGTTAAGGTCACGACTGGACTTAAGTGCTTCTACAAGGTGGCCATTTGCAGACTGGCTTACAATGGTTTACATTGCCTGTATTATTCCTCTTTGCATAGGGACCTTCCTGCTATTCCAATACCACATGGAAATTAGCATTTCCATCTTCAACTGAGCCAGTCATTCAAACACAAATCTGACCCTTATTCTCCTGTTTAGAACACTTCATTGGCTTCTCATTTCTCAGCTCAGCTAAGCTAAGACATGTTGGTAAATAGCTATTTTACCAAGTAGAATGTGCCAAGTGTGATAAGAAGTTAGAAAAGGAACTCAGTGAAAGGGGAAATTTCTTCCAGCTAGAGATCCAAGGGAAGTTCCACAGAGAAGGTGATATTTTACCAAGGTCTGAAGAGACATAGAGATATGAAGACCTTTGAGAACAATATTCTAAGAAACACGTCTGGAAAACGTGAGTGATTAAATTGGTCTGTAACAGAGTGGAATGTAGGGAGAGAGCAGAAAAGATTTGTCGTCCGAGAGGTTGGCTGGGGCCGTGTTGGGGAGGATCTGGAATGTCAAACCTCTTTTAACCTTGAACCACCTTTTGGGGGTTTGATTTTTGCCTGATGTCTCCAGGTTTGGTAAACAGATTAGTCATCATATACCACAAGCCTGGTAATGTTTGATGCATTGAGATTCATAGCTTTTAGATAGAATATGCTTTTTTTGAATTAGAAGAAGATAAGAATAACAAAAAGTATTCCATCTTTGGCAGTAGTATGGTTAATGTGTCTCCTCTAACCTCAGTCAGCTATTCTGAGAACTTCATGTGGCCTTAAGTGTTTTCCTGCCAATGAAGGATTCTATGCACTGGAATTAAGATCAGATTCATGTTTGAATGTTGTTCTGTTTTCCTTTGCAAAGAGGCTGGCCAGAGAGTGAGATCAGAATAGCCTTCTTGACCTCTGGAATGAAGCTGGATTAGTAGAGACGGTAAAATTAGATGAGATATTTGGGTGCTCAGGGGGCTGTGTGGGTCTGTTCTTTCTCCCTCTGGTTTTCCAATCCTTTCTCCAAGGATATGTTCCATTTTAACATATTTTCCTCTTTTCTCTGACATTGTACCTAACTACACGGGCACACATGGGTGGGTGGATATCTGCATGTGTGCATGTGTGTATATGAGTGTGCGCACTCATGTGTGTCTGTGTGCGTGTGTGTGTGCTGGCCTGATATTGTTGTCACCATTGCAGCCAGTGTTCTGGATGCAGATGCAGAGAGATAGAAAGCCTGCGAGTGACAGTTGGATACAGTTTTGGAATGAATAGGGCTGGATATTGGATGCTGATAAAGGAAGTCTATTTCTGCTTGGCTTCCTGAATGTCAAAGCGGTGGGAACCCGCGAGCAGGTGACTGAGGGGGTAGACTCATCTCCTGACCTTGACAGCTTTAAGAATAGGAGGCTCTCTCTATCCACTCAATACTCATATCTGTTTATAATGGGTGAGGGCCATTTCATAGTGAGGCAAGGGCATTGGCAAGATGACTTCTGGAGGGCCCTACTGGGATGAATCATCTGTGATATTATCTCTTCAGCCACTATGAGTGGGGAGTATGTATCATTATTTTAGCCACATGAAAACTGAGAACACTGCATAAATTCTCGTTATTGAGCAAGAGTGGTTATGGTGACCTTGTATGTTTTCACATTTACCCTTGCAATTCCCCTGCTTCTTCCCGATTTTGGTTTATTTAAAATTATGGTCTCCTTTAGCAATGGAGATATTTCATAGAGTGGGAGTTTGTTTAAGAGCAGGACCCCAAGCCCAGAAGAGCATGAAGAAAAGGGAAGGCACTTGTGGCAGTGGCTTCTCCCTGGACTTGCTGGGGACTGTGTGTGTTTGAGAGGGAACATCCTGACCTTGTAAAAGAAATGCAGCACAGACACGTGGCAGCTCCGAACTGACCCTTCAGCCCTGGGAGGGCTACAAATTGAATTAACAGAGACCTCAATTCTCTTTAAACCAGCAGGGGAAGCAAGTTGATATTTGCATTTTGCTAAGACTCAGTTAACACTGGGCTAGTTTTCTTTGTGATGCTGATGTCTCTGAGTTGTAAGATGCAAGTTAATTCCATTTGTGTGTGTCATACGAGGAAGGTAGCCAAGACGGTAAGAGGGATGGAGGAGTCTAAAGCTTGTTGAATATCAATGGCAAGACACAGATATTCTTCCACTGAAAGAAAACTGGCATCCAGGGAAGTTAAGTGACTTGTCCAAGGCCACATGGGGTGTTAGTGAGAAAACTGGTCTGGAAGCCAAGGGACCTGACTCTAATAAGGCTTCATTAGTAACCCTAAAACTTAGTTTTCTTATGGTCAAAATAGCTTTAGGAATTCCCTGAGTCAATAAAGACTTCCAGAGTCTCTCTCTCTTTGTCTGTCTGTCTCTCTAATAGGTATGTATATTTATATATTTATAATTATATGTATATGTGTAAATTATATATGTATAATTATATATGTATTACATATATATACATATATACACACATACATATAACATAACTAGGAGAGAGAGAATACTCCCAACTTCAAATTACACTAGTCCAACAGGGTCAACAACAGACCCCCTCATGCTGGAACAAAGGACCAGGTTGAAGACACAGAGAAAAGAGGAGATGGGTCTGGTCACTGATAAAATAACCCTCAGAAAGAGGAGTTCACAAGTGAGTGAAAAATAATGAGAACAGCGCTGAGCCCAGGTAGCTGGAAGTACAGGTTCTCTGGGAATTGAATGGAAGGGCTTGACAGTGCATGAGACGGGTTGGTAGTGTGGGAAAGGCATCACTTCTGGAGGAGAGAGGACCACTTGGTAGGGGTGCTTTTGGAAGCTTGTTAGAGAAGGGAAATAAGGAAGTGAGATTGTTCTGCTAAACGAAAGTGAATCTCAAACATCAGACGGGATACCAATCCCTCCTTAAAGTGCCATCAGTTAAAGAAACTACACTTTTCTATACCAACAGAAGAGGGTGCTCTTGAACTAAGAAACACTGTCAGTCACCCAACCACCATAATTGTGCCTACATACAACTTTTTATGTAAACACTTAAATATAAACAGAAAATGGCAGGCAACATATGTACGAGGCCACTAAGAAAACAAAATACGAGAATCCAAACATTTCAGCAGATGCAAATGTTCCTATCTAAATCAAACAAGAAGCCTAAGAAAACTTTAAGATAACACCCAAATTGAATTAAATATCCTAAAACAAGCATTTGAAAATATGAAAGAAATCTTAAATCAGAAGTTCTAAAGTTTAGAACAGAAATCGACAAAAAAACAGGGAAAATGTGAAATAAGAGTTGAATAAACTCAGGAAAGAAATGGAAGGAAAAGACAAAACCATCTAAAAAAATAGAGGCTAAATTATAAGGTATTCATGGGATGACAGACGATGAGACATTGAGGAACATAATAGAAAGAGGATGAAACTTAAATAAGGAATGAAGGAAAAAAGATCAGAGGGAAAATAATTGACAGAAGATAGGCTCAGAAGAGTCTGAAAAAGAACAATATTACAATGGAAAATAACTAGTATTTCAAACTGTAAACTAAGACAAATTTTTAAAATTGAAAGAAGACTTGAATCTGCATCTTTAAAGGACCCATTGTGTTCTTGGGAAAATAAACCTGGAATGGTGAAAGACAAGGCATATACCAGGAAAATATTATACTTTAAAGGTAAAGAAAATGTTTGCCACGTCTCCGGGCAAAAAGACTAAATCACTTACATCGAAAAGAGAATCAAGTAAGCATCAGACTTTTCATACAAAAGAAGAGAACAATGGAGTCGCACTTTCAGGAAATGAAAGGAAGTGTGACAGGAATATTCTCTTTCTAGATGAGCTCATCGCCTAGGACCAAGACTGTGAGAAGCAGTTTTCTATGTGCAAAATCTCAGAATACTTGCTGTTCCCCTGTAAGGAATCTGCCAGAGGGTGAACATGATTCAATCAAGATAGGACCAGGACAGGGAAACTCTGATGAATGGATTGAGCGTGAGGGTCAAATATATTTCAATGTACATCTGTATCTAAAACAAGGATGGGAACAAGCACAGTATGACTGCTATATGTTCTGACAAAACTGAAATAATACACTGTTGCATAGACAATAGGTAAGAGTGAAGGATTCCATTTAAAGCAGACAGACAAAAATGTAGAAGGGCAAGCAAGAAAAAATGGACTGAGGGCATTACGATGGTATTAGTGAAAAGGCAACCACTACAGTGAACATACTAAACTTCCTAAATACCAAAAGAAATATAAAATGGGCACAGAAAACCAACCACATAGAGAAAAGAATATATACACAGTCAATTTTACACAAAATATGAGTTGAGACCAAGCAGTCATATTAATAACTTATATTTGTTATATTATTACAATTAATTGAAGCATTTATTAATAAATTGCATTACTCCCTCATTAAAAATACATTGAAATTGACTCACAGCAAGGCTCAATTCCATGAAATAAATGGAAAGACACACCTATAACAAGAGACCTATAACAAAGTGGTTCAGAAAGGCTAAGAATAAAGAGATTAACAAAGATAGTACAGAAGAATGAAAACAATAAAATAAATAAGGGTATAAAGACCTAATCAACATAATCAATAAAGTAGGTATTATGGATTTATGTCAAATCTCAAACCTTGAAAATATAGAGTATATGCTTTCTTTTTAAAACACAAATAGAATGTTCACAAAAATTGACCACATGTTGGGTCATAAAGAAAGTCCTAGTAAGTGCCATAAAGTAGAAATTAATAAGAAAACTTTAAAAGGTCCTTCCGTCTGGAAATTAAGCAACAGCAACAATTCTCCATTAAACCACTATTGGGTGAAAGGGGATGTAAAACTGAAATTGCAGAATTTGTAAAAACAATAATTAGAATGAAAAATATGCCCATCAGAATTTATGAGATACAATTAAAGCAATGATCTGATGAAAATCCATGTCTTAATTACTTAAATCAATAAAAAACTAATTAAACAAATCTAATTCCTAAGTCAAAAACATAGAAAAATCACAAAGCAAACAAAAAGGAAGCACAAGGAAGGAAATAATAAAGATAAAAGAATAAATTAATGTGATAGAAAACAGTAAAAAGAGTAGAACTAATAAATGAATCAAAATGCTGGTTGTTTTGGAAAAAAAAAAAGTAAAATATACATAGCAATAGCTAACCTAATCAAGAAAAAAGGCAAAACACAAACATGCAAACTAAGGAAAGACTAGAGGGAAATAACTATTATAAAGATAAAATCAGTCATAAGTAGACTACTTTGCAAAACTCTATGCTAATACATTTGAAAACTATGAAAATGATTATCCTCTATGAAAATGTAATTTACCAAAACAGACCCCATTTTATACAAAAAGCTCAGACAGACCACTCTCCAGGGTGAAGAAATGATGGAGAAAGTAATCAACAAATTATTCCATATAGAAACACCAGACACAGATGGTTGCACAGGGGAATTCTACAAACCTTCAAAGGTCAGATAATCTCAATGTTTCATAAATTGTTCTAGAATATAGAAAATGAAGGAAAACTTCCAAATTCTTTTTAGGAACTAAGTGTAATGTTGATACCTAAACCTAATAAAGATTATTAATAATAATTATAATAATAATATAGTTTATAGAGAACTACAGACAAATTTTCTTTATAATTAGAGTCGCAAAAACTAAATAAAACTCTAGCAAAAAGAATCCAAAACTATCTTAATAAAATAAAACATCAAGACCAAATTTCAGGAAGGCAGGGGTTTCAATATGAAGAAATCTACTAATAAAATTCACCTTATTAATAGATTTAAGGAGAAAAATCATGTTATTTTCTCCATGGATGCTGAAAGACCTTCAATAATATTTAACACCCATTCCTGAAAAATGTACTCAGTAAAATAGGAATTGATGGTTAATTTCTTTACACAATTTACATATATGTGCATGTATATATATATGATTTAATTATGTGTGTGTGTGTGTGTGTGTGTGTGTGTGTGTGTGTATGCTAAATGTAGCATCTTATTTAATTGAGAAGCATGGGAAACACTCCTGCCAAGACTAGAAATAAGGTGAAGATACCCTCTACTTTCATTCTATGTAACGTTGTGTTGCAGCTGTTAATCATTACCATTTGAGAAGAAGAAAAACCATCTCTCTATATAGATGAAATTATAATGAAGCTTGAAAACCCAAGAATTAGTGATTAAACTAATGTAAATTAGTAAGGAACTCAGTCAGAGAGTAGGATATAAAATTAACTTACAAAAATCAGTAGATTGGGGCTTCCCTGGTGGCTCAGTGGTTGAGAATCCGTCTGCCAATGCAGGGGACATGGGTTCGATCCCTGATCCGGGAAGATGCCACATGCCGCAGGGCAACTAAACCCGTGCACCACAACTACGGAGCCTGTGCTCTAGAGCCTGTGAGCCACAACTACTGAGCCCGCATGACGTAACTACTGAAGCCTGTGCACCTAGAACCTGTGCTTCGCAACAAGAGAAGCCACCGCAATGAGAAGCCCGTGCACCACAATGAAGAGTAGCCCCTGCTCGACACAACTAGAGAAAGACTGCGCGCAGCAATGAAGACCCAACACAGCCAAAAATAAATAAATAAATCAAATAAATCAAAAGAAAAAAAATCAGTAGATATCTGTAGAAAATAACCAATTATAAGATACAACATAAAGGGAAAAACTCATTTGTGATTGCAACAAAAAAGATAAAACTTAAAAAGAAACATGCAAAATCTAAATGAAGAAAATTTAGAAATCTTCCCAAAAAAGGTGAAAGCAGGCTTGAGAAAGTAAAAAGACATCTGTTCTTGGTGAGAACTACTCAACATTATTCAGATGGCAGTTCTTCTCAAGTTAGCATATAAATTTAATCCAGTTGAAAGAAAAATGCCAACAAGCTCCCCTGCCCCCCATGAGATAAATGAGTTGATTCTAAAGTCATGTCAAAAAATAAACATACAAAAATAGCTAGGAAACCTTGGGCAGGAGGAGGGGGAAGCAATGAGAGAGAAGGATCTTACCTGATATGAAAACACACTTTAAGTGCTCAGTGATGAATACAGTGTGGTACTAGCACATGGATGGAGAGACCAGAGAAACTGAATAAAGTCCATAAATGGATTCAAGTATGCACAAAAGTGTACTATTAAATAAACATGGCATTTCAAATCACTGGAGAAAATGCAGGCTTTTTAAATAAATGGTGTTGGGACAGCTGAATAGCCATTTGGAAAAAGATAAAACTGACTCCTACCTTACACGATATACCATAAACTATAAAAAGGTGAGAGACTTAAATGTAAAAATACAAAATAAACAAGTCATACAAGTACTAAAAGAAAACCTGGATGAATGTTTTTGTAACTTTAGTGTGGGAAAATGTTTACTCAATGTGACTCAAAATGCATATGAACAACAACAAAAGACTGATAAATTCTGCTACATAAAATTAAGAAAGAATTGCATGGCAAAAAAATAAGCAAAATCAAAAGAAAAATGGCTCACTAGGGGAAAATATTTGCAATATGATGTATCAGAAATAAATGGCTATCTCCTTAATATATAAAGTATTTTTAAAAATTGAGAAAAAACCCAAATCACCAAGCTCCACAAAAATATAGGGAAATGATCCTTAAACACATGAAAAATTCTCAAAAATGTTGGTGCAGCTGTGGAGAAATTAGCTGTATTAGTTTGCTCAGGCTGCCATAACAAAATTCCACCGACTGGGTGGCTTCAACAACAGAAATTTATTTTTTCACAGTTCTGGAAGTTGGAGGTCCAAGATCAAATTGTTGGTGGGTTGTATTTCTTCTGAGGCCTCTCTCCTTTGCTTGCAGATGGCTGCCTTCTCACTGTACCCTCACGAGGACTTTCCTCTGTGTAGGCACATCCCTGGTATCTCATTGTGTGTCCAAATTTCCTCTTCTTATGACATCAGTCAGATTGGATTAGGATTTACCTTAATGACATTATCTTAACTTAACCACCTCTTTAAAAGCCCTATCTCCAAATATAATCACATTTTCTGGGATATTGCGGGTTAGGGCTTCAATATATAAATTTGGAGTGATAAAATTCAGCCTATAACACAGGCACATATGTTGCTGGTAGATATTTAAATGGTATAATCTATTTGGAGGGAAATAAATCTAAGTATCTAAAAATTATCTGTGCAACATTTATCCTTTGACCAAGCAATATGACCCTGAAGCTAACCCTCAAAAACAAACAAACAAACAAACAAAAACTATATGCACAAGGTTATTCATCATACTATGATTTATAGGAGTAAAGTAACAGAAACAACATGAAAACAATATATAAAATATTGGTTAAATAAGCTATGGTATATCCACACATCAGAGCAACTATTAAACTATAAAAAGAATGGGGGAGATCTCTATTAATTGTTCAGAGTCACTTCTAGTATCTGTTTCAAATAAAAAACACAAAGTGAAAAAGTTTACAAATAGTAGGCTACTTTTATGTAAGAAAGGAGAGTAAATAAGAAAGAGGAACACACACACACACACACTTACTGTTGTAAAAAGAAACATGGAGAGAATAAACCAGAAGCTACTGAAATGGTTGCCTACATAACAGGTATAGGTCAAGAATGAGAAAAGGATAGAGGGGATGAGGAAGCCGTGGCAACTTTTAATATAGTTTTGACTTTTAAATCATGAAAAAGTTATGTATATTTAAAAATAAAATTAAATAAACAAGGGCACACCACTAATTTGAACAAAAAGAGAAGCAAATGAATCCTACTGTACAACTAGTTGATAACAGAACCCCACAAAAAGAAAGAATTAACCCAACTAACTGAACACATAAATCTGCTGTACATGCTCAGTGGGATATAGTCTAAGGGCAAAAATGAATGGGAAAGAAATGTACACTTTACTTGGTAGATTTGTTGTTGGCTGTGGTATTGTTGTACCAATTCCCACACGACTTTGTGCAAATTGTATGACAGAGCAAATGAGGCAATATTTGATGTTTTTTACTATGAGAGAAAGGAGCTAGAAATAAGGAATGGGAGGAGATGAAAAGCTCTCTGTATTAGATTTGAAGGTATCAGAATGAGCTCATGATTTAAACACGTTTATTAGCTCTGTTCAATGAGGTATGAGGAAAGAATAATTCAAATTGAATCTGGAGTATTTTAATGTCTCAGAAAGCAAGAAAATGGGAACATGTCAAATGAACACAAGAGACACTTAAAGATGTTCCCACTGGCCAGATTAGGGAAAACTTAAGCATTAAAAGAATAATGAGGGCTTCCCTGGTGGCGCAGTGGTTAAGAGTCCGCCTGCCGATGCAGGGGACACGGGTTCGTGCCCCGGTCCGGGAAGATCCCACATGCCGCGGAGCGGCTGCGCCCGTGAGCCATGACCACTGAGTCTGCGCGTCCGGAGCCTGTGCTCCGCAACGGGAGAGGCCACAACAGTGAGAGGCCCGCGTACCGAAAAAAAAAAATAAATAAAATAATAATATTCAAAAACAAACAGAACAAAATGAGGTAGGAGGGTAAAGAAGAGTTTTTTTTACAGAAGGATGTTAGTAGAGTGTGGAAGGAATTGTAGAATTAGAAAATAACCACTTTGTCTCCATTGACATAATGGTTCATTCAGACAAGTAGCAACAGTAGATACTAAAATAATTTGGGGGAATGTTCTTGAGTAACAAGATATTTGTATAGTCTTAAAGTTTGACCTCACAAATTACTTACTAACTGCAAAAGAGAAAAAGCTATTTCTACTTTGGAAAAAATCTGTTGGACATTATCTTAACCAGTAATGGAATATCATTACCCATAATGAAATAATCTGACATTATATGCTTCCTGATGTGATGCACTGAGAAAGACCCAACGCCATTCATGTTATATTCTTGCCAAATATGTCTAATCAGAATTTAAACATGAGTCACATTTATGATACTGGCTACAGAAGAACTTTCTTAGGTGTTGCAAAAATCTCACTGTCATGAAAGACCAAAAAATAAAGCAAGGAATTGTTAATGAAGAATAAAGGGACATGACAAATAACTGTAATCTATGACACTAGATTTGAACTTTGGTTGGAAAAATTAATCATTAAAGATATTATTAGGATAATTAGGAAATTGACTATTATTGTATTTAGATAACATTATGGCATCAGTGTTAAATTTCTTGAGATTGATCATGGTATTTTGGGTATGTTCGAAAATGTCCTACAAAGAAGAAGCTGGTAGTAGAAAGGCTATTTAGTAATAGGAACGTAAGATGAGGAAATCAGGGGAATTGAAGACATCCCCTTCATAAATATTTCTAAAGTATAAGTGGGATTTGAGTTCCAATTGGACAATGAGAAAGAGAGTAGACTTGAAGATAGTGTTGAAGTGTCTAATTTGAATGAGAGGACAGATGGTGGTGCCATTCACTAAAACTGCCAAGTGTGCATACTGAGCTATCTGTAAGACATTCATGGGGAAGCTTTCATGTGCCATTAGAAAGGTTTGTTTAAAAGTCAGGAATCTAGTTAGAGACAGAAATCCCTAACTGAGTAGTATATGTAAAGAAGTGATAGCTAAAGCCATTGTGGGTGATGAAATCTCTCAAGGGAGTAGAGAATGGGATGACAATGGGAAAACAGGATATTGGAAAACATCAGTATTCCTTGAGAATCCTACTGTCCTATCCATTCTCCATGGTAGCCCATTCCACAGAATCAGAGCTTCAAAGAACATGGCTTCACAGTCAGCTCTCACCAGGAAACAGAAGTCACTGAGATGGTCTGTGCCTTCAATGAAGGGACTACTTCCAGTGGTGTCAGAAAGCTTAAGGAAACAAAGAAGTTGAGGCACCCAGAGAATAGCAAGAGTGGGGCACCATTACCACTTTTAGACCAAGGGGCAAGGAGAAGAAAAAGTGTTCCTGGAGCCTAGTGTGGGGTGGAGCTATGAAGAAGGGACTGTTTGGTGGGAAATACAGATGTAGAAGAACATGTCTGCTTCCAGAAAGGCTTAACTGAAAAGTAAGAAAGGGGAGAAGAAATATGCCAACCTCCCCACCCCCACATTTTAAAAATCTGAGCTATAATTCACATAAAATTTTACATAACATAAAATTCACCATTTTAAAACATACAACTCAGTGGTTATAATATAGTCACAGGTTGTGCAACATCACCATTATCCAATTCCAGAATGTCTTCATCGCCCCAAAAAGTAATCCCATACCCATAGGCAGTCACTGCCCATTGTCTTCTTCCTCCAACCCCTGGCAAGTACTAGTCTATTTTCTATCTCTGTGGATTTGTCAATTCTAGACATTTTTTTCATAGGAATAGAATCATACAGTATATGGCCTTTTGTGTCTTTTTTCCTTCACTTAGCATAATGTTTTCAAGTTCATCCATATTATAGTATGTATCACTACTTCATTCCTTTTTTTTTTTTTTTTTTTCTTTTGCGGTACACGGGCCTCTCACTGTTGTGGCCTCTCCCGTTGTGGAGCACAGGTTCCGGATGCGCAGGCTCAGAGGCCATGGCTCACGGGTCTAGCTGCTCCACGGCATATGGGATCTTCCCGGACCGGGACATGAACCTGTGTCCCCTGCATCGGCAGGCGGACTCTCAACCACTGCGCCACCAGGGAAGCCCTACTTCATTCCTTTTTAAGGACGAATAATATTCCAATGTATGGGTATACCACATTTGTTTATCCATTCATCAATTGGTGAATATTTGGGTTGTTTTCACTGATTTCCTGCTTGTACAGAGCCTCAAGGTCAGCCAGGGCCTTCTCAGGTCTTTTGTAAACATTGGCATAGCCCTGGGCTTAGGCTTGGCCTTCCAGATTTCCAGGACTAAGTTGAAGCCTTTCCAAGCCCCTGTAGACAACTCATTGTCTAGCGTTTCTTTTTAATCCTTTTGATTGTCTGTTGCTTTCCCCACATTGCCTTGGACAGTATATTAAAACACTACCAGATACATGATTTTAAAAAAATGTCCCTATCCCCAGGGGTTTTCAGCACTATGCAAGTTCTGAGACAGGTGAAATAAAGACTTTTGAGTGAAAATGAAGCTTTCTGATTGGATTTACTAGAGAACCATGAGATAGGTCAAATGATTGCTCTTTGGGAATGAGTCTTTGAAAGAGCTCCAGCTTCATTCTGCTCTGTCAGGTGCCAGGAATGCAGGATGTTATTTTTCAAGGCTACCTCTAAGCTGGGGGAGTGGGGATGGGACCAGGGTCAAAGCTGCTGCTTTTACAGAGATTCAGCTGTTTTTCTTGAGTGAAAGCTACTGGATTGCTACAAGTCTTTGATTAATTTCTAGAATTCTGAAAAATTGATTCTGACAGTTGCAATTTTTGGGGGGTTGCTGTTATGGAAGGGAAATTTTTTGGAAGTCCTTACTCTACCATTTTGCTGCCATCACCTCTTGCCCTTACTTTTAAATAACTTGTCAGTGTCTTCCATTGGCTAAACCCAAAACATCTAAAGCCAGCTGCCAAGGGAACCTGGATAAAGAAATCTGTGGGGATCAGATGACCAGAGAGCAGGACAGGGCATAGATGGCAGAAAATGGAATGGAGCAGGAGTGAGTGGTCAATAATCAGCCCATCCTAGAAGAGTAATCAGGCTTCAGTACAGTACCTTGTATTGAAGTGGTCAATGGGAAACTATCTAGGCCTCAATAGAAGAAATCAAGTTTTCTTTTTTGATACATATAAGTCAAACAGAAATAAAGAAATAATTTTGGCCAAGAATACTTTGAGACTTTGGGAGAATAATATGGCCCTAGTTTCAGCATCTTCTTATAGCCTTTGGACCCACTGTTTAACCCAATATCCTTACTATGCTCTAAGGAAAACCTCTTTCAAAAGAGCATTCTTTTCAGGAAGACTGGGTGAAGAGTTTCCTTCTCTTAGTCTTCCATCTCTCATATCATCAGATCTTGAAAGAAACACGAAAGAAAAACACACAGCGAAAGTCTGCGTGATAGGCACATTTTCCCTCTCTTGCAGAGCTTTAAGATGGACGTTTAAAATATGTTCATTTTGCAGTCATCTTAGAAAACTCCTTTTATCTTCAGCAGGCCTGAAGAATAGCTTGACACCATCTTATGTAAAGCAATTCCTAACAGAATTGAAGGCCATTATGAAATGTGTGGGTCTCCCATTAAATACTTTTCTCATAAAACCAATGTGCCCATGGGTGGAAAACTTCCCGCTTAGCAGGAGGGGAAACTTTGACGTGGTCTGCAAATTTATCAGTTTCCAGAAAATAATCACTAAGGTACCACTTATCCAAACCCTTTAATCTCCCTGTGCTGCTAGAATTCCATTGCCTCCTCTCTGCTTCCTGAGGCAGGTGCGTGTGACAACGCTCATCATTTAGGTAGTAAGGCTCAAGCAGTTATTTTATATTCTGTGACTTGTCAAAGGTTCCTGAGTGGAGGCTCTATCGCTCTGTATTTGTCGCAAAAGAGAAATACAAAGACCCTGTTTGATAAGGGCTGGGAATGCTGTCTGTTGATCCACAGGTGTCTAGAACTCCTACTGGAGTCCCTGGATCATCCAACCACATATGTTCCGTTCCTACTATATATGCTGCTGTAAGGGATCTTATGAAGAAACTAGGCTCCAGGCAGAGTTGCACAAGAAGGCAAATGATGACCTGGATGAGGTGGTATACTAGTGATGCAAGCACAGGTTGTGGCAGGATTTGATCCTGGGCTCCTAAGCAAAACTATGAAATTTCTCCTTATGCAGAGTTTCTCATCCTTTCTTCCATTTGCCTTTGCTCTGCCTCCCCACTCTCATTTGGCATCCTGACTTCCTGGAATTTCAACAATAAATGCCCACTTGAATTTGCTTTCATAGTGTTCAATTAAACAAGGAGGCCATTGGACTGAGGTGGCTTTATTGCCTTAGTAGCCTGTGTAAGCAAACTGAAGTCTGTAATGCCTCGAGATTATGAAATTGAAGCTTAAGGACAACCAATCACAAATAGCCAACTAAGCTTTCCCAAATGATGCAACCACTTATGCTACAGCCAATCAAATAATTTCCTTGCTTTGCCACTGCGTCTTCTCTATGAAAGTCTTTCCCTAGCTCCTGCTTTTGGAGCATTTCTAATCACTTCTGGTTGCCCAAATTGAATCAGTTATTGCTCAAATAAACTCTTAAAAATGCAATGTCCTTCAATTTATCATTTAACACCAGCATAACCATGTTCCAAAATTTTCCCCTTTCCTTCTAGCCATTAAAATCTACCTATCTCATGTCCTTATAGCATCAGAAAGCTTGGCTGGCATACTAATATATGTCAAGGTGGCAATCACTGAAAGAGATTATTATTTCTTCTAGGTAACATATTTGATTTTTAATAATAACTTTCGATTTTTAACTTGAAAGGGCAACTAATGAAATTTTCCAGAAAAACAGCAAGGTATGCGAGCTAGATATTTTATAACTACCATTCTACTACCTTCCACTCTGTACCAACTCTACACTAGACACTTTAAATAAATAGACCATTCAGTCTTCATGATAACACCGAGGAAGTTATTATTATTCCTAGTTTGTAGGTGATAAACCTTGTTGCTCATAAAGATGAGTGACATAGGTAGTAAAAGGTAGAGGTGTGATTTGGACCCAGGTCAATCTGATTTCAAAGCCTTTAGTACCCCTCCTATGACAGCTCTCCTGGCTGAATTCAGACTAATCAACTCATGTGAGGACAATGTGTTGGGAATTTGTGTACTTGGTGTCATTGTATCTCATTTTCATTCTAGTCAAATGGGTAGTCTCTTCCAACTCAGGGACTTCCTTCTTTAATCTAATTTTTATTTATCTTTCTGGAGTTCAAATTATTACTATTTTTTTTCCATTTTGGTACTGAATTAGCAAGAGAAACCTCAGCCCTTTCTCTTTTGATGGTGTAAGTTACTCAGAGACCAAGGAGGGACAATAAAAACTACTGTCCTTCTGGAAATTGTACTTTCACGAGTCTTGAAATTAGTGAATGTTTAATAACTTGGTAGCCCAGAGTAGGGTTCTGGATGAAATGAAGGGGCATAAATAACGCAGTAGTCTCAGTGGAAAGGTGGAAAAACACCTTCATGACCTTCTTTTCTCCTCCAAATGTTGTGACTTGTGGGACTCATGGGAAAGACACGGTGTGCCTTGAGGGATGTGGGGGAAATGTGAGCTCCAGGAATGATGTTTATGAGCACTCTGATTTTAATGAAATACTATATTGGGAATGTCATAGGCACAGGTCAGGAAATTCTAAGGCCTGGCTTATAGTACAGGGAGGAAAGCTAACTCCTGACTACTTGTGAACAGGGTATCTGTGAACAGGTCAAGACCACCTGGCTTCTTCTCCTACCATGTATCCACTTGGGCAAGAAAACAGGGAGAGGTGAGCTAGAAATAAATTGTTCTCTGTCTCTGTCTCTCACATGTTAGTGAGATTCAGGCCCAGGCAAAGAAGAGATTACGTGTTTGAATTTACCTGTGATTGTTACAGAGGAATCAAAAGCCAAAGCTGGATAATAATTACTTGCATATTACTATTCTTCCTTCATCTACTACCAACTGATGTAGATAATTAAGTTAGTCAAAAGTGATCTTAATTTCCACATTACGTTTGAAGTAGTCTAAAGATAAAACTCTGGGTGAGCATATGGATTGTATGAACTTCAGTCATATTTTGCAAATGTCCCCATAATTTGTGTCAGTAGTGTATAGGTTATTATGCTCTGTTTATCTTTACAGGATTATATTTCCTGATATTATTCTCTTTTCCATCATTCTCCACTACTCTTTATAAATGAACAGTATCTCCTATACATTTAGACTACAACAGAGGGGAAGAGAACCACTCAGAGATCCAGAGCAGGGAGAGGCTGGCCACTGGTGAGGACATCAGGACCCAGTGCCAGAGACCCACACAGTGCTCAGCACATAGCTGGAGTTGGCTCTCAGTCCGTATTTGTCGACTTTTCAAAAATGGTGGTCCCTGGATTTCAGGTTATTGGCAAAAACTAAATACAAGGCATGGCAATGTGTTGACCAAAGTTAGAATTTGTTGGCTGTGGCAAAATCTGAGAGCAAAATCGAAATCCCATCTTGCTCTCCCAACTAAAGCCACTGAAAATAGTTCCTCATTGTGGTTTCTGAGATTCAAAGAACAGACGGCTCCAAGTGGTTTATTACACAAGTTTCAGAAGGTTCATGGGCATCCAACGATTCCCACTAAGCTGGATTTTGATGGGTTAAATGTAAGTGAATCAGGAGCATAAGGATTAAATTTCTTCTCCAATACACATGGGTTTTAAATGAAGGGAAAAAGGTGCTTGGGGCACAATGCCTTTATTTGCCAAGCCCCAAACATTCAAAAATAGTTCAAGATGTTTGAGTAAATCCAACCAGCTGCCCAATCCCCGTGTCCCTTGAGTGCTTGTCTACATATACACGCTGATAGGTACACAGAGAGCAATGCCCAGTCCTCTGGAGTGCAAGTTTTAGATCTTCTAGTCTCTGGTACGGATAACTCGAAATTTCCAGATGGCCTAGCGGTAGAGTTTTAGCATTCTTTTCCCCAAAATATGATACAAAACTTCCCCAGTCCATTTCCCCTCATCCAATGTCTGCTCAAACACATGTAGTCAGAGGTGAAAAGAGTTTGTATTTACCAAGAACCAATGTCTTAAATATTTAGATCAAATGCATTTACTTTGTCTCCTGTTTACATGTGGTAGTATACTAAAGATTATTTGTTGGTCTGAGGTGAGACCAACAAATGGTGAAAACGTGGCTCAATTTCCCTGGATCTAAATCTAAATCTAAATCAGTTTAATTACAGAAGTTAAAGCAAGAGGGAGACAGATGGATATAAGTTGGAGGCTACTTCAGGCATCTGGTGGTAAAGAAATGGGAGAGAGGATAAGAACTAGAGGGAAGATGAAGTCCAAGAAAACTGCTGACTCTACATGTCCTGTGGCAACCAGATGGGAACAAATGGTTCCACCAATCTAATTTATTTTGGCCAGTTTACATGATGAAAAGTAAGGATGGGAATTTATTGTTCCTTTTCACAGATGGATTGGATTGTCTTAGGTTAAAATTGGTGTATTGCAACAACGCATTGATCACTGGTCACTGATCACATCTGAATCTACTGTGGTCATGCCCGGTCACCCACTGTGGTGTTGGCACAGTTTAGATATACAATGGATACGGGGCAGGGGATGAAGGAGTGAGAAGATGTTTCCAAGTTATAAGCCTGCTATTGGGCAGACTGAGGTGTCATTGCTGAAGATGGAGAAAGGAGATGAGGTGAGGATAGACAGAGATGGTGCCTTGAAGACAGTATCAGCAGTGCATATTTATTTTGGAGTTGTATGAACTCTGGTGCTAGTTTAAAAACTGTCGTAATTTAAATCTTATAAATAGATGATGTTGTCCTAAATCTCTATTCCACTTTCTAAGAAGAGTGCAGCCTCCTTGTTATGGTTATGTTAGTACAGGGAAAACCCTAGCAAGTTAAAATTTTATGGTTACTTCCATTCTTAACTTCTTACTTCCCCTGTATTCTTATTCCTCTCTGTTCCTTGGGATTTCCTATACCTTTATCCATTCATTGAAACATGGAACTACACTTCTTTCTTTAATTTTAATAACAATGACAAAATATTCATATTAGGTCTTCATTGCTCCCCTCCTCCAAATCCAGAGGTTTCTATAAAATCTTCTACATATACAAAGTGTTTGATGATACTTCTGTGTTGTTAATGTTCAAGTCTAAGTTTTCCTTTACAAGTCAAAGACTCAGTCATCACTTTAAAATGACTACTCAGATAAGAAATGATTGACTTCCTTGATGAGATGCCATTTTATTCCTGAGTCTCTCTCCAAATAGGGAAAAACGAGTGAGGTTACCATTGTTCCAGTTATAGAAATTAAAACAGAGGGATATGTACTGAACCTGAGCAATGCTGTGGTTAATGGGTGAAGTTAAGAAGAGAAACTGGGGAAATTGAAGGATATCAGAGAAAGGAGAAGAGAAATAGGAAAAAGTAATATGAGAGGTTAGGATGGAATAACTTTCAAGTGAGAAACAGGACAGCAGGCATTTTGACTAAAAAATGGCATGAAAAAAAAGAGGACTCAGGTCTTAGGTAGGTGTACAAATGGCTGCACAGCTGACAGCACACCTTGCTTTCCAATGAAGAGAGGTGTACTTGGGAGAGGCCAAAGCTGGGGGGTGATAAGTGAGCTTCCAGAAAATTCATAGGTGAAAAGTGATTGTTAAAACATCGCTGCATTCCGGATGGTAAACTTGATAGTGAATTTGTTAGGTCAGAGAATGCTACCAAACTAAGAGTTTGGAAAAAAGCAAAGGTAACAGGACTAGCTACCTGTTACCCTAATTTCTCCTCTTCCAATCAAAGTGCAATGACAAAGCATTCATGAGGCTGCAAAGCTTGGTGAACATGTGCTAGGACCAGAGGCTATGCCAGGTGCTTTCAAAAGTGGTATTTTATCTCATGCTCAAAACAAGTCAATGAGAAAGTTTTGGTGATTTTTTTCAATTGACAGTTGAGGAAGCTGAGGTTTGAAAGGATGTGACTTGCCCAAGATAACACAGGTCATGAGTATCAGAGCTGGACTTGGAATGTAGAGTTCCAAGTGCGCATTTCATGTTCCTCTACCATGCAGCACTCCCACTATTTCATGGGAAGGACATTTCTGTGGTGCTACTAAAGAAGAATGGTCTTTTAAAGGACAGAGAAAGTCAGAGGACTGGTCATCTGTCCCTTCCTTTAGCTGTTCAGGGCTGTTGATTCTCTCAGGACCATACTTCTGAGTTTTATTACTGGTTCTGATGCTGTCCATCTGTGCAACCATAAACAATCATGTAGCCATGGAGGTGTGAGTTTCCTGGTTTCTAAACTGAAAGAACTGGGTGGTATATTGAACCCTGGACACTGACATTCATGTCTGCAAGGATTTTGGGATTTGCTGCTCATCCACCAGCTTTGAAACTATGGTGTTTCAGAGGCAACAAAAGAGAATGGGAAGGAAAAGAGCACAGACTTGTTCCTGGAATAACTGGGCCGTAAATTGGGTCCTGTCTCTGACCTTATCACCATTCCTTGCTGGCTCTTTGTTTTTTGTCTTTATTTTATTTTATTTTTTATAGTTTTCTTCTTTTTTTAAAAATGAAGTATAATTGATTTACAATTATATAATTGTAATATATAAATTACAATTATATATTTTGGGTGTATAGCAAAGTGATTCTGAATATATAAAAGAATATATTCTTTTTCAGATTCTTTTCCTTTATAGTTTATTACAGGATATTGAATATAGTTCTTTGTGCTATACAGTAGGTCCTTGTTGTTTCTCTACTTTGTATCTAGTAGAGTGTATCTTTTAATCCCAAACTCCTAATTTATCCCTCCTCCTCCTTCCCCCTTTGGTAACCATAAGTTTGTTTTCTATGTCTGTGAGATTATTCCTGTTTTGTAAATAAGTTCATATGTATCACTTTTTTAGATTCCACATATAAGTGATACCATAAGATGTTTGCCTTTATCTGACTTACTTCACTTAGTATGATAATCTCTAGGTCCATCCATGTTGCTGCAAATGGCCTTATTTCATTCTTTTTTATGGCTGAGTAATTCCATTGTATATATATACTACATCTTCTTTTTCCATTCATCTGTGGATGGGCATTTAGGTTGTTTCCATGTCTTGGCTATTGTAAATAGTGCTGCTATGAACATTGGGGTGCATGTGTCTTTTCAAATTAGAGTTTTTGTTTTTTTCTGATATATGCCCAGGAGTGGGATTACTGAATCATATGGTAACTCTATTTTCATATTTTTTAACTAACCTCCATGCTGGTCCCCATAGTGGCTGCATAAATTTACATTCCTACCAACAGTATAGGAGGATTCCCTTTTCTCCACACCCTCTCCAGCATTTATTATTAGTAGACTTTCTGACAATGGCCATTCCAACTGGTGTGAGGTGATACTTCATTACAGTTTTCATTTGCATTTCTCTATTAATTAAACTTACTGCCTCTTTGATTCTCCAAATGCCCACTGTGAGTCTATACCCAGAATTCCTCATTGTCAGTGACCACTCAACCAATTGTTTCAAAAGTTTGTCAACGTGGGTTTAAAATGTTACCTTCTCCCTGGAGTGCTTACTGTTTAATAATTGACTGTAGTAAGTAGAAATTAAAGATTAAAAAAAAAGCCAATGGATTTAAAAAGTGCTAGTTTAAAATGCTAGTACTTTCATTACTGTGTTTAATAATGGCATAGAAGAGATGGTTGCAAGAGGAGATGTTGTAATTGGAAAGAGACTGCCATGATCACACCCAAGTCTGAATCAGAGGAGGAGAAAGGAGCTCAGGAACATGCCTGGAGAACCTTCCAATGAGCAGTTGGATGGACTACAGCTTTGGGGCCCATGGACTGTTGCTCATGCCTATCCTGTCTTGTGCATTTCTCTTCTGCTTCAGCACCAGGCAGGTCTTTTGAACCAAAAGGTTCAGCTCTTAATTGTATGACTTACTATTTGTGTAATCTTTGCAAGTTACTTTGCCTCTTTCAGCTTTAGTGCTCTCAAATGTGTCAAATGGGAATTGTTTTGAGGAGTAAGTCAGATGACTTTTTAAAGCTCCCAGCATAGTGTCTGCCATGTTCAAGGCATGCAGGGGAGTGGTTAAGAGCATGAAACCTGGAACTAGACAGTCTGAGTGAGTCTGGGCTCCCTCATTTACTAGCTAAGTGAATGTGAGCAGGTTACTTAACTCTCCCATGCCTCAGTTTCCTAGTCTGCAAAGTGCTGCTGGTAAAGACATCCACCCCACGAAGCTGTCAAGAGTAAATGAGTTAAAATGTGGTTAGGACAGTGCCTGGTTCCTAGTGAGTGGTGTACAAGTGTTTGCTCTCATTGCTGTCCTTTTGCAGTTTGCATCTGCAATCAGAAAAACCACTGGTCAGTTAGTTCTCACTCGTGTCTAGCCTACACTCAACCTCTTATAGGCAAAGCCCATTTCATTTGTTCCATTGGTATAACAGAGATGAACAATGACCGGATGACTCGAGGGCTCACGTCTTCACAGTTCTGAGTCAGGAAAAAGGCTCTAAGCTCTTTGCTGGAGTGACTGTCTGTGGGTGACTCACAGTGTGTAAGAGCTCAAGTAGTCCCCATCCCCCAGTGCCCCCTGTAAGTGTGCCACAGAGAGGGAAACTCCAGGGGTTCTGCCACACTCTGGGTTTGCAGTTTGCCTCCTCAGAGAGCCCTGTGGATTTAAATTACAGCTCTGCAGCTGGCACACATCTCCTAGGGCATCCTTCAGATACCCGCTGAGCAGTAGGGGGTCTGAGCTGGGAGAACATGGATAAAATCTGCCGGTTAGCAGCTTTGAGGAGCCAGACAACACCCAGAGGGGGGCCGGTCTGAAGCCCAGAGACCCTCCCCTCCCCCCCGCCCCCAGGACGCCAAATAGCCAAGTAGTGAATTACTCACAAATATGATTAGGGGGTGGGAGGCAGAATAAACCACAGTTGAACCTGTAAACCTTCCCTGCCAACCTCCCATCATCACAGAGAACGAAGTAGCGCGGCTGGCTCTGTGCAAGGCGAGCACGGCACGCGTGTGTGCAGGCATGCACACGCATGCCCACGAGTACGCGCGCAGTCATCTGCGGTGACCTCCACGGAAAACTCCTTCGCCATCCTTCCCATCCACAGTGTTGGAGCAATTAGGTTGGACTCGGGCAGAATGATTCATGCTTCAACAAATTCAATTTCAACAAAACATAATTATGGTGAGTCACCTAATCGCAGCTGTAATCACGGCCCGCCCCTCCAGAAGTCAAAACAGTTGAGGGCATTCAGCAAGGACGTCTGTTCCCTCATTACAGCTGAAGCCTCCAGCTTTTGTCAAGCAGCCATATTTGGGACTCCGGTTCCTTTATAATTTTTAAAATTGCATTATATTTCAGACCTACGAAAAGGTGCAATGCATACCAGAGTGAATACCCTTACGTGCACCAATCAACCTGAAAAGAAAACGTTACAAATATGCTTGATCCCATCCCCCCGTTTCTCAGTAGAGACAACGGTATTTGGTTTTGGTATTTATCATTCCCATCTCCGCCTTTATATATCCACTCTCCAGGTATCCTTAAAGTTATGTTGCATTGTTTTCATATATTAAGTGTTAAAAAAATGGCATCATTTGTGTATCCTTCTGCAACTTGGTTTCTTTAACTTTTTGATATTTATTTGTATTGAACATATATCTCCTGTACTGTCCTATTAACAGCTGTTTAGATTTCCATATATGTATATATCAAAACATGTTTTTTATCCATGCTCCTCTTGATGGACGTTTAGCTTGTTTCCAACATTTTCTGTTGCAAATGAAACTTGCATGAACATCCTTATACATATTTCCTGTGAACACACGTGAGTTTCTCTAAACATATACCTACCAGTGGAGTTACTGGATATCTGCTTTGTCAACCTTACTAGATGCTGTCAAATTACCTCTAAAGTGTTTGTACCAATTTGCATATCCACTAGAAGTTTATAAGGATTTCTCTTTTTCATGTATTCTCACCAATATTTATTATTGTTAGGCTTTTAATTTTTGCCTATTTGATAAATTTGGAACGTTTCCTCATGTAATTTTTTTTTTTTTTTTTGCGGTACGCGGGCCTCTCACTGTTGTGGCCTCTGCCGTTGCGGAGCACAGGCTCCGGACGCGCGGGCTCAGCGGCCATGGCTCACGGTCCCAGCCGCTCCGTGGCATGTGGGATCCTCCCGGACCGGGGCACGAACCCGCGTCCCCTGCATCGGCAGGCGGACTCTCAACCACTGCGCCACCAGGGAAGCCCCTCCTCATGTAATTTATATTTCCTAAAGATCAAGCATCCTAATCATAGGATTAGGAATTGTTCACATTTTCGCTTTTGTGAATTGTCCGTTCGTGTATTTTGCCACTTGTTGATTGTTTTCCTTTTGGGGTGGTTTTGATGGTTCATCAAATCTATTTCAAACCTGGCAATTCATTAGTTCTGTTTCTGTACCAATTTTAATAAGTTATATTTTTCAAGAAATTATTTCTTTCATCTAAGTTGTAAACTATGATGATACAAAGTTGTTCCAAAATTCAATTATTCTTTTAATGTCATAGGATTAGTGGTGATATTTTATTTTATTCCCGACATTGTATTCCCTCTCTCTCTCTCTCTCCCTTTCTGTCTGTTTTTTGGATGAGTTTAACTAGGAGTTTGTAATTCTTTTCCCAAAGAACCAGCTTTGGCTTTGTTAATTTTATCTATAAACTATCTGTTTCCAATTTCATTGATTTCTGTTCTCATCTTTATTTCATTCCTTCTACTCAGTGTGGGCTTCGTTTTTCTTTTTAGAGCTTGTTAAGGTAGATTAGGCCATTGTTTTTGGACCTTTCTTCTTTTGCACTTAAAATTGTGTTTCCCTTTTTTTTTTTTAATTTTAAAATTAAAAAAATTTTTGACTGTGTTGGGTCTTTGTTGCTGCGTGCGGGCTTTCTCTAGTTGCGGTGAGCAGGGGCTACTCTTTGTTGCTGTGTGCAACTTTTTCATTGGGGTGGCTTCCCTTGTTGCGGAGCAGGGCTCTAGGCACGCAGGCTTCAGTAGCTGTTCTGCACAGGCTTAGTTGTGGCTCGCAGGCTCTAGAGTGCAGGCTCAGTAGTTGTGGCACATGAGCTTAGTTGCTCCGTGGCATGTGGGATTTTTCCAGACGAGGGATCAAACCTGTGTCCCCTGAATTGGCGGGTGGATTCTTAACCACTGCACTACCAGGGGAGTCCTAAAGCTGTGTTTCCCTTTAAGCACTACTTTAGTCCAATCTTACAAATTTTCATATTGTATTTTCTTTATCATTCAGTTCAAAAGTATTTTCTAATTTCCTTTGTGGTTTTGTCTTTGACCCATAAATTATTTAGAGTATGTCATTTAATTTCTGAACGACTGGATTTTCCTAGATACATTATTGATGAATTCTCTTGTGATTATAGGACACACTCTACATGATTTCAGTTCTTTTGAACTTATTGACACGTTTTATAGCATGGTATATGTTCTATCTTGGTGAATGTACTATGTGTGCTTAAAAAGAATGTGTATTTGAATAGAATTTTATCAATGTCTGTTAGATCAGGAGGGTTAATAGTAATGTTTAGATCTTCTGGTTGTTCTATCATTGATGACAGAGAGGTGTTAAAACCTACTATAATTGTGAAATTGTCCTTTTTTTCCCTCTATTTCTGTCAAGTATTGATTCACGTGTTTCTCCTATTAGGGGCAAACACATTTATAATTATTGTCTTCCTGGTGAGTTGTCCCTTCTAAAAATTATCTTTGGTTATACTCTTTGTCCTGAAGTCTATTTTTAAAATTTGATACTAATATAGTCACTCCAGTCTTATGCTTACTGTTTGCAGGGTAGAACTTTTCCAACCATTTACTTTCAAACTACATGTACCTTTATATTTAAAGTGCATCTCTTGGAGGCAGTGCACCTGAGTCTTGCTTTTTTAAGATCTATTCTGGCAATCTCTCCCTTTTAGCGCTTAGACCACTAACATTTAATGTAATTAGTGATCGGGTTGAATTTAGGTCTACTATTTCTTTACATTACTGTTTGTGTTTTGCTGCTCTGTTATCATGTCCTGCCTTGTTTTTATTTATTTATTTAACATCTCCATGACATATTTATTTTATAACTGGAAGTTTGTACTTTTTGACTTCCTTTACCCATTTTGCCCATCCCCCACCCCCACCTTTGGCAGCCACAAATCTGTTCTCTGTACTATGAGCTTGTTTTGTTTTTTTAAAACTTTCACGTATGAGTGAGACCATACAGTATTTGTCTTCCTCTGTTTGACTTATTTCACTTAGCAGAATGCCCTCTGGGTCCATCCATGTTGTCGCAAATTCCTGCCTTGTTTAAGATTGAGTATTTTTAGTATTCTATTTTAATTTATATGTTGGCATAAAACTATACATTATTGTATTATTTTAGTGGTTGTTTAATATATTTGTAAATTATATAAATCCACAGTCTACTAAGAGTATTACCACTCATTTAAAACATAGATACCCACCATCCTTTATATTACAGTTGTCATACGTTTACAAACATTGAAAATTCCACCAATATAAAAATTTTTAGTTTAAGCAACTATATGTATTTTAAAGAGCTTAAGAGGAAAGAAAGTAATGTTTCCTATTTATCCAGATGTAGTGGCTTTTTGGTGTGTCAACTTGGGTGGGTTGATCTACAGTTCCAGCTATTCAGTCAAACACTGATCTAGGTGCTGCTGTGAAGAGATTTTGTAGATGTAACTAAAGTCCTTATTATTACCAGTTGACTTTAATCAAAAGGAATATTATCCTAGGTTAGGCCTTTAAAACAGGGCCTAGGCTTTCCCTGAGCTCAGAGACTCCAAACCTGTGAGGTTCTAACTTACTCATTATCTTCCCTTCTTGATCACCTGCCCTCACCAGACCCCGTAATTGTACAAGCCAATTCTTTTTTTTTTTTTTTTTTGCGGTACGCGGGCCTCTCACAGTTGTGGCCTCTCCCGTTGCGGAGCACAGGCTCCGGACGCGCAGGCTCAGCGGCCATGGCTCACGGTCCCAGCCGCTCCGCGGCATGTGGGATCTTCCCAGACCGGGGCACGAACCCGTGTCCCCTGCATCGGCAGGCGGACTCTCAACCACTGCGCCACCAGGGAAGCCCAACAAGCCAATTCTTTGTAATAACCCTTTCTCTCCCTCTTCTGTCTCTCTTTCTTTTATTCTCTCTCTCCCTGTCTATCTCCATCTCCATCTCATCTCTATCTCTGTCTCGGTCTCTATTCTATCTCTCTATCTATATACGTCTCAGGTTGAACCACGAGTTATATACCAGATATTTACATTTACCACTCTGATACTCTATCCTTTCCTGAAGATGCAGTTTTACTCTAGTACCATGTTCTTGCAGCCTGAGGAACTTCCTTCAGCATTTTTTGTTGTGCAGGACTGTTAGCAGTGACTCTTTTAGATTTTCTTTATTTGAAAATGTCTTTATTTTACCTTTACTTCTGAAGAATATTTTGCTGGATATAAAATTCTGGGTTAATAGCTTTTTTTTTCTTTCAGCACTTTAAAGAATGTTATTCCACTGTGGTCTCAACCTCTGTGGTTCTTGATGAGAAAACCATTGTCATTTGAATCATTGTTCTCTGGTATGTGATGTGTCATTTTTTTCTAACTGCTTTCAAGATTTGTTCTTTATTCATAGTTTTCAGCAGTTTGATTGCAATGTGTATAGTCAGGGATTTATTTGAGTTTATCAAATTTATGATTAGGGTTTGCTGAGCTGCTTTGTCTTTCACCAAATTTGGGAAGTTTTTGACGACTATTTCTTCGAATATTTATTTTGCCCTACTCTCTGTCTCCTTTCCGTCTGGGACTCTACATGGATGTTAGACATTTTGATGGTCATTTTTCTTTTGCCTAGTAATTTTTGGAGTTCTTTATACACCCTGGATGCTAATCTTCTGTTATGTGTTTGCAAATATCTTCTGCCAGTCTATTGTGTATCTTTTTAATATATGTTTTGTATTTGTTTTAATATAGGTGAATTTATCAAGTCTCTTTAAAGTAGTTGCTTAAAATGTTTTTTCGTGTGTATATTATGGATTCAAAAAATTCTTTCCTATTACAGGTTTTAAATGTGCTATACTTTTTTCTAAAAGGTTTCAACTTTTCTTTTTCATATCTTTGTATTTAATCAACATTAAATACAATTTTGTTTAAGGTGAGATGTATGGATTCAATTAAAAGTTTTTTGTATATTAATAGCCAATTATCTCAGCACCTTTTATCCACTGATTTTATACTGTGTTTCTTAATATAGTATTCCTCTTGTTTCATTAGAAAAATCTTCACCATCATCACAGGAAAGAAATTCTCCATTCAAGAAGCATTTCTGGGGCTTCCCTGGTGGCGCAGTGGTTGAGAGTCCACCTGCCGATGCAGGGGACACAGGTTCGTGCCCCGGTCCGGGAAGATCCCACATGCCGTGGAGCGGCTGGGCCCGTGAGCCATGGCCGCTGAGCCTGCGCGTCCGGAGCCTGTGCTCCGCAACAGTGAGAGGCCGCAACAGTGAGAGGCCCCCGTACCGCAAAAAAAAAGAAGCATTTCTGGCATCAAATTGATACCAAAATGGAGGACAAATCAACTGTGTATGATTTTGTTAAGACCACCAGGCACTGAATTGGCCTTCCAGAATGCTCTTTTAATTTATTTCCGACTTTCTTAAGGAAGAAGTTAAGGGAAGGAGAGGACCTGGTCAACTGGTAAATACAGTGTCTCTAGTTGGCGAGCTCTGGGAGGGAATGGATATTAATCCGTTTGTTTTGTAACCCACAAAGACCAATAAGCTTATTAATAAGTTGACCTTGAGAAAGAACTCTTGGCTAAGTCTTTTCCCAACTAGCAAAAGCTATTCTCCACATGAATGCCAATTGTGTCTCAGTGGAAACGGAGGGATTTAAACGCCCTCAAGCCTCAACTAAACTCAAATATCTCAAGCTCAAGTCATGTCTTTGCTCTTGGGAAGAAGGGCTACTTCTCCATCTCTTCCTGGTTATGATTGAAGAGCTACAAGAAAGAAATCTGAAAGCCTGTTTTGGCCATGTTTCTCTATGTTGAGCCACATTCACAGCCAGAAAGCATTTCAAAGGATTGGTTGATAGTTGGTGGCTGTGATGATGCACTTAATCCTTCAGGTGTTTCGACCACCTGATAGCTAACCTATTCAGAGGCTGAACTGACTGCAATGATCAGGTACTTTGGGGCTCTACATGTTGCTTAATATTTAACCTAGTTTTTTCTTTCATGTTGCAAGAGAGGGTTAACACAAAATTCTTACTCTGCCCAGGGGTCACTCCCTCTTCAGAGGCTCAAAAGACCATTTTAGGTTCTATATACTTAGTATCAAAAAACTAGTTTGGGAAATCTCTTAAGCAATATACTATTCAACCTTTACTTTTGCTGAATTGACCTCTAAGTTGAACAGCCTCTTGTAAACATACACTTAGATTGGAATCCTTTTTTTTTATTTTCTTGATAGACAACACCCCCATCTTCATATTCTCCGTAAGTCCTGTCTTTGTCTTCTCCAGACCATATTTGAGTTGGAAATGGGCATACCACCTTGCTTTTTTTTTTTTTCCTGGATTAAAAGCACTAAGAACCACCCCTCAAACACACACACACGCACACACACACACACACACACACACACACACACACCACTCCTCAACATAAAAATGAGTCTGGTTTTCTAAGCCTTCCCATTGGACCCTTCCTTTGCTATTCACTGGGTGTCAGCTGGTTATCTTCCTTAGTGATTCATAGGGCACATCTCTATCAGCATACTGCTGAGCTGACCCAAGGACTATAAAAAGTGACAGGAAATATGAAAATGGTATTTTTTTGTCTTTTATTATGCCAACTCCTCATTTCCTATCATTTTTTTCTTTAGCTGTCCCAGGTCAGCATGGCTACATCCTGAAAGCAGTGCCCTACAGGAGAGGAGAACTGGACCAAGAGGCACGAGTCCTGGGTTCTAGTTCTTGCCACACCTATAGCTGATGACCTCAGTTAACCTGTGTTTCCGACTCTCAGTTTTCTTGTCAGCAAAAAAGCAGGGATCACAGACTTAAATGCCTATAGGGGCTAGTCATTTAGGGAAAATGAGACAAGCAGGCCTGGTTGGCTTTTTGATGTACTAGAGTTTATTTTCTCCCTATTACCCCAGTGTAAAGAGGAGTGCCCAGTTATGATTGTTGCCATAGGAATGAGGGCCACAGTGTTTCCAGATCTTCTGATCTTTTTCTAGAGATGCAACTATATGGATTTTTAAAAAGGAAATATCTAAGCATTGGCAACTAATACAAAAATTCAAAAATTAAACTTTCTGCGACCCTAGTAAAATATGTCTCAATCCCTGGGTCACCAGTTGTAACCTCTAGACTAAGTGGTATTTAAAGTAACTTCCAGTTCTGAAATTTTATACTTTAATTATCCAAATGGTCTGAGTTGAAGAAAGAACAAGTGTTTGAATATGAGGAAGATTTTCCTGGCATGCAGTTCTTATATTTTGAAACAGGTGACCAAGGGAAATTGTGAAATGTCCTTCAAGTGATTTTGAAGAACAAGAGACACCTCCTTTAGTCTGGGATTAGTTAGGAGCAGTTGCTGGGAGGGGGATGGATGAGATGTACTCTTGCAATTCTTCTCAGTGGAGATGTTGTGAAAATGGTATTTTATGAGTTTTGTTTCAAATGTCCTCAGGTCCTTTTAGGGGAGGAAGGTAGTTTGTTTTCTGATTCCCAGGACCTCTCCCAACTCAATTCCTCCATCCTAGGGAACTCTGTAAACCGAAATTTAAAGTTATAGTTTGTAGCTTCCCGTCTAAGGTTCAGATTAGGTTTTATAACTTGGAACTGAAATCAGGGCAGTAGTTGGTGTGGGGATGAAAATATCTGTAGCTCCGTTTGTCAGTATGCTAATTAAAACCAAAGAGTGAAATAAATAAAGGTGGAAATGAGTGATGGCAAAGATAAGAGCCTTTTAACCTCACTTCATTTTCACTCTACTTCTCTCCTTAAGAAAATTGATTATGATGACCTCGATCCATCTTCTTATGGATTAAAAACACCTAGGAGTCCCACAAACATCTTTTATACACTAAGTGTCCTCAAGCCGAGAGCCAGCAGTTCAACAAGCAGGTAGACTTCAGTGTACATACTGATTGTATCAGCATAAATACTAGGTCTCTTACTGCAAAGTAACCGCAGCAAAATAAACACTCCACCTCCCTTAGAAAGAGACAGAAGATAGAGGCAAGAAAGCAGGAGGAACATACATACATTAGGTTATTAATCAATTCTACTTCAATGGTGGCACAAGACATATTACAAGAGAGGAGGTTGGTTGAAACCCAGGGAAGGCAAAAGATCTACTTTCACGTATAAATGAATAACATGGGTCACTGACAGTTCCAAGTGCTCTTGATGCCTAGATAGGAAGACAGGGCTGTCTGAGATGGTAATCTTCTCCATCACCAGTGTCATCAACAAAATTTAAGTGCTACTCTGCATAGTCTGATGAAATGGGTGAGGGGCAGAGTGATCCAATTAGATACTGTACATGGTGGCCATGTGTTGTCTTGCTTCTCCCGTATCAATTCTCCTTTCTTATAACAGCAAGGTGAATTTCCTTTGGGGTACCACTCCTCCAGAATTGCACATAGTCTTGGTGGGCCTGTCAGTTTACTGGCAACATGGTCAATGTTTGGATCTCAGTAGTGGCAACAAGATTTGATTCTGAGGAATTTGAATCTTAAAAGGAGTCACACAAAGGAAGTTCAGAGTTTATTCTGATGGAGCATATCCTGAAGAAACAGTCGATTTGTCTCCTAATGCTGCTCTGGGCCCTGTCCTTTTCTGAGTCTTGGTAGTTCATTTTTTCCTGTGACTCACAGAACTATCCTGTAGCTTTAAGGTAAACAAATCCTGCTTTAAGTTGGCCAGAGTCACTTTTTCTACTTGCAGCCCAAAGAAATTTAGCAAATGTATCAAATATCTTCTCTGTGATCTCAGCAGGTGAGAGCTGACTGAGAATCTATAGGTAAATTGTTAGAATTAATAGATGATTTGGTGAAGTTACTGTGTTCAAGTTCCATATACAGAAATCAATTGTATTTTTATATACTAGCAACAAATAATTTTAAAATAAAATAACATATACCACTTAGAATAACATCAAAAATATCAAATCATTGGAGTAAATGGAATGAATCTATATGTATACAACATATATATATATATATATATATATAAAACATTATTGAAATAAAGAATTCCTACATAAGCAGATTGTTATGTAGTAGATTGCTATGCCCACATTAATTTGGGGGCAGCAATAGGTTTCTGAAACAGAATCTCAGAGCTATGTAGTTGAAGTTCATCTTTTTGCAGATAAAGAAAATAAGACTAGAAGGGTCAAACAGCCTATTCAAGTTAGCCCAGGAAGGCCTCTATTAGACCTCTTCTACCACCAGCTTGCAGGCCTTTGCTGCCAATCTGGGCACCTCCACGGCTGGGGCTAGAACAGCACTCCTTTTCTCCCAGGGCCAGTGCTTCATACTGACCTTTAGCTGGCTCTGTCACTTTTCTCAGAGCATTCTAGCAATGGGGACTCTGCCTTCTTTCTCTCTATCTTTCTTGAATATTCTAGTACCCATGAAAAATCAAGCTGAACTCACTGTCTATGAGATTCTCTGCCTGAACTGGGCATGTAATTCCACGTTGATTTCCAGGGTTGGTAATCTGTAGTTCTTCTGACTCTGAAAGTAGCAGGTCGTTGCTGGGAGACTCACTTGTTACTCATAGCTCAAGGGACCAAGTTCAAGCAAGAGGCATCTTTTCATCGCATTTTTCCAGTGTCTAGTCACAGACATTGTATAAACTCCATTTCTTCTATTCCTCTGGAATAACCAGACTTTAGTAACCAAACTCAGACTAAGAACTGCAGTTTACCCCCGACCCCCACCCTCAATTTTCCCTCTGCTGTTTTTTCCTCTCTTCCATGGATTATTTTTTCCAACTTGGGAGACAAGGAGGATGTGTATCCCAGGTAAAGTGAGGAGGGAAGGGGAGGAGCTATGGCACAGACACATCAAAAGAGCCCTTTGTGCTCAGGGCACATTATTCCTGGAATCCAATCAAGTGCCCCAAAACCCAACCAAGCTTTTCAGACAGCACAGAAACCAGTCATGCAGGCATCTTGGGCTCTGCTTTTTTAAAGCTTTATAGGGTACACTGAATTATTTGGTTGGGTCTTTTCAACCGTGTGACATTTGGGTTTTCAATGGCCCAAATGGAGTTGATCATTAATTATTTGGACGCTTTAATTAAAAAAAAAAAAAAAAAACTTCCCTGTGGATTTATGAGGGTCTGCTGGGGGACAAGGACAAGGGGGCCTTTAATGCTTCTCTCATTTGAATGAGAGGGAGGGTTGGGAAGGTCTAGAAGGGGAGGCTGTAGAATCATCTTCCAGGAAGGTCTTAAACCCAAGTTAGGGTTTATTTGAGGGAGGAGGGCCTTACAATGAAGAAAATGGAAAGGAATGCAAGAGAACAGAATTCTGGAATCTGTCAAATGCATTAGGGGACAGGATGTTTAATAAAAATCAATGCTTTAGCAGGGAGCCATCTGGAGTTTCTGAATCAATACCTTTCACATGAAAACTAGTAAGTCCTATGGGTTGGGAAGGGGGAAGGGCTAGTTTCTGGAACATTTGATTAACTGAACCAGAGAAGGTATCCAGGGAGGGGAGGGACTGGATTGATGCCTTCCGGTTTCAAAACAGCGAGGTAGTGAAGGTATAACATCTGCTCTCTTCCTTTCCAGGGCATGTTTTGCAATCTCAGCCTTCTTCTCTAACACGGATGGGTGTCATTCTTAAGTCATACACATTCTCCAGTTCCTGACATCCTGAAAAATCTCCCATACTCCCAGAGAGTTCTGCTCCTATGTGCCTCTCCACAAAGGTTCATCTCAATGACAAGTGATCTTGGGTAGGGTTGGGGAGCATGGGAAATGAAATAAGCTCTTTTCCAGAGACACCCGCAGCTTCTATCTATTCAGCCTCTTGCATCTGGGAGACTCAGGAAAATGAGACTCAGCACATTTAAAAACTACTGATGAAAAGTGCCTATCTTTGACGTCACAATGCTTAGTGACACCATATGCCAAAAAGAAGGACAGTGATTTGTGTGCACACCTTTGCTGATTTCCCCATTGGATTTTTTAAATCCCCTGCCTCTAGTTGAAGTAATTTAATCTGGAAAAATTCACAAAAAAATGTGGATTCCCTGACATCTTTCCTTATACAGTGCACAAAATTGTTTTAGGAATTGTTCCTATGGTACCAGTTGACTGGACTGTATTATTTACCCCATTTTGCGAAGGAGGGAAACTGAGTCTGAAGGAATTCAAGCAACATGCCAAAAGTCATGAAATATTAGTGGACTGGAATTCTGGCCTTCTGGAAAAAGGCATTTCTCACAAGAGACATCACAGTCTTATCCATGGGATTATAGAGCTAGGCTCTCCAGATGGTGCTTCAGGAAGAAATCCAGAGCATTTACAAGTCGGTTATTTGTTTTTCCTTACAGCCAATTCCATGCAAAGGTTGGCCTGTATGCATCCTTTTTAGAGGAAAGGAAAAGGAAATCGACCCAAATTTTGGTAACAAGTCTATCTGAGATGCAGTGGTGGCGTTTGCTTTGTCTAAAGCTTAGGGCTGGAGGGGTCATGAAAAACTCTGAATATAAACTTAGTTCCAGTTGATATTTGAAAATAATGTGATGGAATTACTGACTAGGAAGCATATGATGGGCTCGCTCTACACAAAAGCAAAAATGAGCTTTAATGTCTCCCCCAGCCTCAGAAGATGAAGTTGGGAGGCAAGTGGCTGGGGGGTGAGTCCAAGCTCAGGAGAGAGGCATGCATGACAGTTCTCACCCCCACAATGGAGTGGGGAGTGGGCCATTGTCCAAGGAAGTTGTGGGCTCCCAGGAGTGTGCTATCTACCCCAAGCAGTCAGGAAGGACACAGGGACAACACCAGTGGGTTTTAGCAGGTAAAAGTACAAAGACATAGCCTGGACAATGTGTTCGTGTATCTCAATTTTCCTCATAGAGAGAATCAGAGGCTCTACTTTGGTGTGGGATTTGTGGGGTTCAGTGATTGAGAGAGGTTAAGTATTCTGGGTGGTACTGCCCAGGCTCAAGGCACCCACCAGTTTTCATTCCAAAGTATATGGGTGAAAGTCACTCGTATATTTGCACCTAAATTCAACACACTGCATTATGACAAAGTTTTATCATCTTGCTTATAACTCAGGGCTTTAGGTTTTGAAACATTTCAGGGCTCTCTGGTGATGAAAGAGAAGACATGCTATATAAGTGGCATTTGTCTGGGGACTCATACCCTGAGCCAGAGCCACTGCATGTTATGTCCCTCTACCTGGAACCCTCTCTTCCCTCATCGTTACCTGATAGACCCCTGTTCTCCACTCCTATTTCAGCTCAGTGTCAGACTTCCTCAAAGATACCTCCCCACATCCCTTTGTCTAAACTGGGTCTTCATGGGAGGTCTGTCAAAAGCATCTTATACTTTTCCTTCATGAAAAGATAGTGACAAACTGTGATAAGCTATTTAATGCTTCTGTCTCCCACTGGATAAGAAGGTTCTTGAAGATAAGGACCATGTCTGCAATGCTTGCAACAGACTTCCACTGCCAAGTGATATTTGTTGAATGATATTTGATATTTGAATGAATGGTCTTGTGAGGAAACCTGAGCTTGAGTCTGGGTGCTACCACTATTCACTCGGGTAGTTGTGACTTTTCTGAGGCTTGGTTTCCTCATCTCTTAAACCATGCTGTTAGAATGGTTGATTCTGAGACCCCCTTCTACAAGGCTACTCTGTGACCTGTTGTAACACCCCTGTGGCTGAGTCCTTCTTTGGCAGCTCCAACAGATCTTCAGTTCACTCTCCCATCCCAAATAATCCCAACTCTCCAACACATTAATGAAAAAGAGAGCCTTTACTATTGATTCCATAGTTTTCTTGGAGGAAACTACAGCTCCCAACTCTTAACACTTCACTCCCCAAATGCCCATTTGATATTTCTTCCTGATTCCCTTTTTGACTCTCTGCTGCTTCCTCTCCCCTCCAGGGCTTCTCTGAATTCTCTGCAGCCTCCAAAATTCTCTATTTGATTTAGAGGAATTTTACACTTGCCCAAATACCCTTTCCCTTAAGCTGCCTCAGGGACATACGGTTGTTGATCCTTAGACTTCCAGCATACTGGCTGTACCAGCTCTACCTTGGCTGCACCAGCTCAACCTTACCGTGCATCTCTTTCCGATTCCATGTTCAGTGACATTGTATTAGTAGCTTAAATCCACCACGGTGGGAGTACTTAAACCAGGGAAATTGGTGAATGCTGTAAATTGGGATTTCTCTTTCGGAGAACACATTGTTACACGTTTCTTGGCACACCACTGTCTAAGCTCCTCCAGCCAGGTTATCATCTAGTTTAGGAAGTTGGTTGAACCCAAAGATCCTTCGTCATGAACCTATAACATACGTAGTTTTTAATTCCTCATGATTTAGGCTGTGTAGTAGGAGCTGAGAAAGTCTCATATAAAATGGTAGCTGTATTGGTCAAGGTTCAGCCAAGAAAACAGAACCTATCTATGCCAGGTAAGTCAAGGGAGGAAAATGGGAAATGTTAGTATGTAAATAGCTACATATTAAGTCTGATGGAACTAAAAGGGCAAATAGGTGAGCCAAGCGCTAGATGAGCAGGAAGCCATTTCCTGTCTCTAAGGCTGGTGTGACAAAGAGGAGGTGTTACCAGAGTTTAGGAATTAGAATTGCAGAGGGAGCGGCATCCCAGTGGTTGTGGAGCCCCAGAAGAGATTAAGTTGCTGCTAGAATGCCTCCTACAACATGGAGTGAGGGGAGCACCTGGGCTTTTTCACTCCTCCAGTGTTCTGCTGGGACACTCCCATGGGCTGAACTTAGTCAGAATCCAGTTGGAACAGGAGTTTGGGAAAATGCAGCTGGCAGGGGTCAGCTCCTATTATGCAGAACAGGACAGAGAAGGCCTGGCAACGAATCTGTTAACAAATAGGCAAATCACCATCCTAGTAACTAATCATATTCCTGAAGGGACATCCACTATCTTCAAGGCTATAGCCAGTCCCGTTGATTTCCTAGAGTCCCACAGTCCAGCCTCACTCTACAAACCCAAATAATTCTCTTGAGTTTCGCTCCCCAATCCATTCTACAGTGAAGAGGGATTAAGTTACAAAAACTCGTTGTAAGATACTGACAATTCTGATATAGCTTCATAAAGTTGATTGCAAGAACCAGGGACCATCACATTTTGAAGAAAGGAAACTTTCCCATCCATAGATGGTAATGACTAGGGACATTCTTTCTTTTTCTTGTCTTTCATTTATTCATTTGTTTATTATTTTCCAAGACTTCAGGCACTGTGCTAGATGCTGAGGTTACAAAGATGTTTAGAACTTGTCCTCAAAGAGCTGACAGTGTGAATGGGAAGTAGAGGGCATGGGCAATGCAGGATTCACAGACTAATCTTAAAGAAATAAGATTGCTGCTTCTTTCACTTGGGCGGGTTGCAGAGGCAGATCAGGACCGCTGGGGTTCTCCCAAGCAGCTTCAGTGTCTCCCAGCACTTGGACAATTTTGGGGGTTAATCCCTTTCTTACTTATGTAAGGCCCACCTTCCCCTAAGGGTATCTCCATATTGACCTTTCAGGAAATACTCATCCTCCTGCCTTGGCTCTCTGCTCATCTTCCATTAAGGGGATAATGTCAGTATCTTGTCTCTTGAATTGCCAGAGACTATACTCTCGTGTCTTATCAACTCAGCAAATGTTGGGAGATTTATTCCCTGTCTTGTGAGTCTTCATTTCAGGCCTAGATAGGGCTGGTCCTAGTGATGTGCTGGAGAACTGTGTCCATGCCCTGGTGTGCTCCTGCCAATGACACACTCCCAGAATTGTGGCCCCGTGTTGCGTCTATCATTACTGCTTGTCAAGGGATACTAGAACTACCCCAGTACTTCCCATTCAACTCAGACCTCCAGTCTGTGCCCTCCTAGAGAGTCGGATACAGGGAGCAAGAAGTGAAGGGGGGAGATGGTGAGAGAATGTGGATAGAGTGTGGTGAGGTGTCTGTAGAAGGCATGGTGAGGAGTGGGGGAGGGAGAGGGAGATGGGGAGGGGAGGAAGAGGGGGAGGGGAGGAAGAGGGGGAGGGGAGGGAGGGATAGAAGGAGGAGAGGGAGAGGGGGAGGAAGAGGGACAGAGATAGGGAGAGGGAGGGAAATGGAGGGGGAGATGGAGAAAGAGAGAGAGAGAGAGAGAGAGAGAGAGAGAGAGACTCTTTTTAGTTGCCACAAGTGGCACTGGCAATATGTTAAGAGTTTTCAGAGGAAGGTCTTTGTGTTTCTGGATTTTCTAAGGAAAACACTTGTGCTGTTTCTCTATAGAAACTTAGAAAACAACCCATGTCATTCATTTCTGTGCTTTGGGGAAGCTTTGACTTGTGGAGGTGGGATTCCAAGACACCCACCTGTATTCAGGTTACAGAAGGCCTGTATTTCAGTAAGTTTGTTGAATTGCCTGATGTTCAAATTATGATTAACCTTGAACCCCTATGGTAACAGAATGTATGCAGTGATGGACAGAAGCCTAGGTGCAACCAGCAACAGGTGTGTTAGCAGCTTCCTTCCCACATGCGCTTGAGCAAGTCACTCATTGACTTCTTGTCACAGTTTTCTCATCTGCACTAGGTGATGATTATCATCTTGCCCAATTTACCCAGAGGTCTGTTGTGAGGTTCACTTGAGCTCAGCCATGTAGAAGCACCTTATAAATTGGAATGTATTACAGTCATGCAAGGAAATATTATTTAAGTGGCCTTTCTTGGTAGGGTTCGGCTGCCTTTCACAAAGTGAGGGTCAGCTTACTAATGTCACCCTCGTAGATGAAATGGTCCCAACTCACATCTTTTATTTTTCCTTTTACTAAATTGGAAACAAAGCCCTCAGGGCTTATAATTGGAGATTGCTAAAAGGTGTGTCTAACATAGAAATGCCTACCAAAATTCCACTCAACTTGGTTTACATTGTCTACAGTGTGAAAGAGGAAGCCATAAAGATTTCTCCAGAAGGAAGTGTGTGATCCAGGCCTTGTGGAAGGGCTGCAGGCTCTAGCAGCCATGGTGCCCTCCAAAAGGCAATGACAGCCATACCATTTCTCAGGTTTTCAAGGGCGTGCTCTGCAGCCCAGGTGCTGAGCGTTTGTGTGTACGCGTGCCTCTGTGTGTGCTAGTGCATTTATTAAAGGCTGTAGTGGTGGCTTAGAGCAGGTAGGTTTCCAGGCTTCTCAGAAACAGAAGAGTTTTCCTTGGCTCCACTGCCAGCTGCTTTATCTGTTTTCATTTGAAAGGTGTGTTTCCAAAACACCATTTCCTGAAATCTTTTGGCCGTAGCCAGGTATGAGATTCCCAGCTGCAAGTCCAGGGAAAAGGTGAGCTGCCAGGGAAAAGTTTACAATAGGGCGGGTTGCCCGGAGCAGTGCCAGTTGACACCTCACCAGGAAATGGAGAGCGAGCAAGCCATAAGGACCTCCATGGGAAAAGTTTTCCCTCCAGATCCGACTGGAAATTTATGTCTAAGAATATTAGTTTGAACAACCAGTCTGAGTTCTTGTAACTGAGGAGGGGATATCGAACTTCAAATCTAACAGAGTAAGACAAGTTGAAGTGAGTCCTTTCGCATGAAGGCGTTTTGTTAACTCCCTTTATAACGTCTCCCCGTATTTAGTGTCCACTGTGTCTTATCTTGATCACTTTTTAGTGCGCTACTGCCACTTGGGAAAATACCTTCCTACCTTGCCAGAATTTGATCTCTGAGCTCATGTCAAATTTATCTATAAATTCTCCCATGTCTAACACAGTACCTAGTACATTGAAGGTGTAAATGACTGAAAGATGCAAAACTAGAGCTATTAACAAGGTTTTTATTGAAGATTCATTCATTCCACATATATTTATTGAGCACTTGATACAGGCCAGGCCCTGTTATAGGCAATGGGAAGGGACTGAGAACAAATCATACATGAAGATAATAGCGGTGACCCTATAGGTGACTTTTTTTCCCCTGATTTTTTGTATCCTTAGCTGTTGAGAACTCCTTGGCTATGCTCAGGTCCGGGTCTTGTAATTCCCATATTCCTGGCTGCTCTGCCCTGTCCAAAGCCTATCCCAGGTTTTGGGACTTATCTTCTTGGTCTCCAATAAGAACTTTAAATAGCCCCGGGCCAGTTAGTAAACTGAGTATATATTTCTCCCAGCACCCCTATCACTCAACACTATCTCCAGGATTTTTACCAAATTTCCTCACTATTAAACTGGTAAGGACAAATACTACAGTTAAGCAATCCCAATTTCCTAGGTATCAAAGCTTAAATGCTTGCATTGTAGCCTAGTTCTGGAGATGAAATCCCCATGTTTCTCTCTGAACCAGATGAAACATAGATAATGGAAAGCTGCTGTAAAGGAGAACAGAAGTTGCTGAGGAACACTAGGGGGACGTATGTGAAGATAGGAGGGACAAAGGTAAAGTTCTTCTGTACAGAAAAGCATTGGAGAGGCTGACAGTACCACCAGCAGGATCCTCTGCTTCTCCCCCAACGGCTGAAGTGTTCTTCACACTTCACTGGTGGATAGCCCCCAGAGTATGGGCTCAGCGGGTGATGCCAATTCTTACTTCCTCAGACTTGCAAAGGGTGGGAGGGTCCATGAAGTTCAACCTCCTCCAAGTTCACAGAGAGGATACATCCTACCCAAAGTCACCTGGCCTAGTGACATAGCAAAAATTTTATCTTTTAGAATCAAAATGGGGAAAAATTATCCTTTGTCTCTGATTGAAATGATACAATCAATTCTCCACAGTCGTAAGAAGTACCATCCCAGGTTAGATTAGAAACCATGCTGGATGGAGAACAGCTGAAGGACCCAGGCATGCCTGGTCTCTGGAAGACAGGATGGAGGGAGACATGAGAGGTGACACCAAGGTTCAAAAACTGGCACAGGGAAGGGAGTTATGTATTTTTCCTGTGTGGCCTCAGAGGACTGAGCTGGGCTCTGTAGGTACAAGTTAGAGAGGTAACTTTTTCTCAGCTCAAGGAAACCTTTCTAATAGAGCTGTCTAACAGTGAAGCAGTCTCAAAAATAACAAGCTCCCAGCTACTGGAAGTTCTCAGGGAGAAACTAGATGGAAACCTGGTGGGATGTAGAGGTGGCTTCTATCTGGAATAGCAGGAAGAGTACCGCACTGCTCTGACCGCTTAGAATTTGAGATGGACCGTGGTTCATGCACTTCTATCTCTGGCAATGACTCTGGTAAGTAGGCGTCAGGGTAGCTCTTTGTTATCATCCTCAAGATGTCAGAGGAGCTCCACGGCTTCTTTCTAACTTCTGTCTGCCAGGGTCTAAAATTGCCGAGTGTAACCTAATGGATGGCAAGGAGGCTCAACATCCTCCACCAACAGATCAATGATGGCAGCTCCTGGAGGCTGCATTGAGAAGCAATTTGAGACAGCAGGAAAAGCTCTGATCATTTAGCCAAGTCTTCCAGGGCTGGCAGGCTGCTGGATACACACTTGCCATCCCTGATCATCTGAGTTCTTTTTCTCCTTGCATATCCTAAACAGTAGCCTTTTCGGTCTAATCTTTACTTTTGCTGTAATTCCCACCAGTCTTTTTTTTCTCCTTTTTTCTCTTATAACGATTCTAGACCATGACTGTCTCCCTCATCTATGAAATAGGACTTTCTAGGACCATTTGTTAATAAAAATGGCACATTGGGGCTTAAGGGATGAGCTGAAGGTCTCCAAGAAGTCTATACTTCCCTTTTCCCTTCCTTTCTTCAATTGACTGTATGGATGTTGAAATCCCAGGGGCCTTGTTAAAATGCAAAGACCACCCCACTCCCAACCAGGAGATAGTCACCCAAATAATGGCTGGACTCTGATTTTTTAGTGCAGATTATTTATTCTGCCTCTTTTCCTCTGAGAGTATGGGGGCCTGGGTGGGGAAACCAAGAAGAAGTGCAGAGGACTCAGGGTCTTATCACAGGGTAGAGAAGGAGCTGTGAGGGCTGGGAGGCTGCAGACCTGAGGACTACCCCATTTGGAAGGGGCCTTGGAGGTCTAGTTTGACTTCCTCTCTGTGCATTTGGGGAACCAAGGACCCAGGGTGGGGGAACAGATTTGACCAAAGTCACAGGTGAGAAAAGCACACTCCCACCTTTTCCCAGTTTACCTTTAGGAGTCCTTGAAGCTTTTTGTCTAGGGGTGGTAGTGATTTCCTCAAATTGGAAAAGTTGGATAGGTGATGGTCACTGCCCTTTTGCAGAAGTAAAGAGAACATCGTAGAGATGTACCTCAGCCACTGAAGCTGAGTCAAGGATAATCAGGACCCCTCTCTGGTTTGTCTGTGTTGGAAAAAAAGGAATAGTGATTTCCTCTTTCATAAGAAGCATACAAAAGAATGCTGTTGGGTTTCTATTGCTGAATAGCAGATCTCATATTACACGTCTTCTCTGACCCTTATCTTCAACATTTTTGCCCATGGAATTCCTAGCACAAGGTAGATACTCTCCAAATGCTTGCAAAGTGGGATGAAAATATACCTTTCCCATGTGTGGGAAGTGTGGGGTGGGGAGAAGAGACAAAGAGAGTTAGTTCCAGAAGACATTGCCTAGTATTGTATGAATTCACTATACATCTCATAATAAGACTTATCAGACAAATTACAAACATTGGGACAATTTACTCCCCATTCCAAGGGCTCAGTGGAATAGTATTGAGGTGTCTTTGCTTGTCTAGGGCTCAGATTGTCCTGTATAACCACATCACTACTGAGCCTCACAGAGGCTCGAAATGTTCTTATAATCCCTTTCTCCTTTGGGGGAGGTTGTCAATGTATTTTTTTTCAACACTTTCAAAATCACAATTGTTTATAGTAACTGGAGATGGCAGAACCTGGCTGAATTGGGAAGGCTGAGATTTATCTAACCTCTAATTTAGTTCTCCTCCTAAGTTAGTCCAAGTTCCTGAGACGCCTTTCCCCTGTAAGTTAAACCATTGTTTGTCAAAGGAAATATAAATGAAGAGCTCTGTTTTCTGAGTTAAATGGAAACTTGGGCTAGGTAAACAGATTCTTGCTGTGCTCCTCAGACCTCCAATATAATATAGAAATTGGAGTCAGTGTGGGACGTAGATTTGATGAATTCTAGAGGAATCCCAAACTCAAAGAATGTGGGAGTTACATGGAGCCAGAAACCCAGCGCAAATTTGACTCATCAGAACTCTTAATAATCACGTTGGAAATTCCATGGCATTATGAAAGGAGAAAATCTCTTTTCTCTTTAGACAAAAAGGATTCTGAAATCATCTGTATTCGCTATGGACTCCTGAATGGACGAGCCAAATGCCATGTCCAGACCAAGAACAGTGATGCCATGGTCATCCCCACGTTTATTGTAGAAGGGAAGCTAAACTTCTAGTACTACACGAGTTGTCCAGTTATGGATCTCTGGGTTGTATGATTTGGAAGACACACAATTAAGGGAATAACTCCGGCCAAAACTGAGTTTGTAAAATTGGTATAGAGCCAATGAGAAGTAACACAAACCTCTTTCAATTTCTCTTTGCAGGGCTAGAAATCAAGATCGCAGGCCTTGAGTGTTTGCTGTGAAAGACAGACAATTGGAAATCATGATACTTTAATGGAGGACACTCACAAGGCACTAAATTCAATCATTTAGCACCTCCCCGATCTGATGACCAAGCCATCAAGCCAATATTTCCCATGGTTACCTTCATAGACTTCAGAAAACGTGAAGGATAGATGATGAGCAAAGCTAATACCAAACTGAACAACAGCTGTTTAGTTAAATTAGGAAGAGCTGATAATTATAAATTATCTGTCTACACAGTAGGTAGACAGATAATTCAAGTGTAAGTCCCCCTGGTATAGTATTTCTCAAGAGTGGTCAGGGAACGACCACCATTTAAAAAGCCCACTGAGCGTTAAAATCAGATTCCACGACTCTACTTCCGAAACCACTGAATTAGAGTTTCTGGGAGTGGGTCCAGGAATCTGCATTTTAAACAAAAAATTGTCATTGACTGAATGGATGGTAAACTTTGCACGTATGCGTACTATGCTTTTTAATCGAGTAGCTGCAGTTGTGATGAACAACGCGACTCGTATTCAGAGGAGTGCTGAATTTATATAGCTTTGGGTTCTGAGGTATTCTCAATCAATAGATATTAATGGTTTATGAAATTTCTTGGCTTTAAAAAATGATATTCACACTTATAAAAAGTTGGGAGCCACACTTTAGAACAAATAAAGTGGTTGAGGTACGAGTTACTGATAACAGAATCTTTCTGAGATCCTGATGGATTCAGAGGCGCAGACATTTATTAGAGGTCTCGCATGTGCCGAGTACCGAGCTTCCCAGAATCATCCAGCTGTTGACAGGGCCTGGGCTCCAGTGTAGGACTTAAAACTTCAAGTTCAGCTTCTGCTTATCGACAGCTATCTTCTGGAAGTGATGCGAGCAGGAATGTTCTGACCTTATGGGGAGGAGGGATGCCAAGAAATGGAGTAGGGCAAGGATAATAGTAGAATAGAGCTGGAGACATTTAGATTTAAGGGGGCTCAGCACTTTACAAAGGCTTGCTCTGCCTAGAGATATAAATTACGTGGTACCCAGTGCAGCCCTCACCCCACAGCTTTGGCCTGTTGTTCTGCACGTTCTAGTAGGAGTCTTGGATTGTGCTGGGACTAAGGGGGTGGGAGGAGGCCTGGGGCTGGCAGTAGTGGTTAGCCTGAGTGATCCGAGGCCTGGAGGATTATGACTGAGGGATGAGGTGGAAATTGGCACCTTGTGGCTTTGTGAGGCTAGTCTGACTCGTGCCTTTCCCTTTCCAGATTCCAAGTTGCGAGATTAGCTCTATTGCTCTGGGATGGGACTTGGTGTTTGGAAAACTGGTGACTGCTAAGTGTCACAGCACCACCACACCCTCCTCCCGCTGCTCTTGATGTTGACCACCTGGCCCGTGCACACCACCACCTACTCCTGGGACAGTGATGTGGCTTAGCCTCCAGAGCAGAGGGCTGGGAAGTCCCGTGGGCGGTGCTCCGGAGGTCACTTCAGGACATGTCTCTTCAATGCCCTCCTGGGGGCTCACATGAGACAGTCAAGGGTCCTTCCAACTCCAGTTCTACTCCAGTTTACTAAACTCATGGATGAGTCAGAACTCAGCAGGAGCCATTTCAGAGAAATTAAGCATCTATATCACTCAGTTTATCTAATTGTTTTCTAAGAGCTGAAAATGACAATTTTCTACAGTTATTCTATTAATGCTAAGAGTATATCAACTTTTGGGGATACAATTTATAAACATAGGAGGAACGTGTCAAGATATTAACTGAATTTTTCCCTCCAATAGTTTACTCCATCCATCCCCCTGCACCTACGTGCCACATGTGCTCGTGTGAGTGGGAACACACACACACACACACACACACACACACACACACACACACATACCTTTTTCTACCTAGTAGAATGTTCTTGGGGCAAGGTAAGGCCTAGGTAGTGCCAGAGAACATAAACAAACTATCTGTAGCTCCAGTTTTTTTAAAAAACTTGAGGTATGATTGACATGTAACATTATATTCGTTTCAGGTGTGCACATAACGATTTGATATTTGTATACACTGACAAATGATCACCATGGTCAGTCTAGTTATCCATCACCATACATAGTTATAAAGCCCACTATCTCAGGGAAATAGAGAGGACTCAAAGCACAGTAAAAATGCCTGGGGGAACCATTACTAGAAAATACCACCCCCCCCATCCCAGGCAGAAGTAGAGAAGAAAATGGATGAGATAATGATGAGATTTTACCTTTGGTCGTACAGGAAAGAGAGGCCTCGCTTCCGAGACAGGACCTCAGGTTAGGAATGTCTATATTGTGAGTCTCAGCAGAAGGTGACTTCCTGCTTTTTCCGAGCCTCAGCATGGCACAGAGACAGCAGAATGGGACCTATGTTAGCAAATCTGCTTGGATTGATGGGTGACCAAGTGCTCAAAGAGTATGTGTGCAGACACCCATGTGGATAAATGGCCTGAGGTCTGGATGGGCTTTGGTCCTCTGTGAGCGCCTAAACTTTGTCTCTGCTCTGGGGAAGGTGCAGGATTCTTGGAAGGATTGAATGTAAGCACATCAGATAGCACCTCAAACTATACATTTTGTTATTATCCCCTCACATGGGTCGATTTCCCGTGTACCCTGATGGCGGTTTGCAAGGTGGCACACACTGCATACGAAAGCCTACTAAGACTTGCAGGGCTGGTGGCCACTCAGTCAGTTCTCTTGTCTTTATTAAGCAGCTATGATGCTAAAAGGAGCTCCTTCTAGACTTGGGGTGGGGGGGTGGCTCCACGGTCACGTGGGGCCCTAAGTCCTTTTTTATTGGTGCAGGCTTCAGAGTTACGGCCAAGGAGAAAGTATATTAATACTCTCCTAGTCACAATATTTCCTCTCGAATCTACATGATTTGGGAAAATGTGAGCCAGGACAGATGAAAAAGACAGAAAGAAATATAACATCTGAATATCTCTAGGTTCACTCATTCTGCAGTAAAATACTCAGATCCACGAACGAACATTTACTTTAATCCTTTGTCTTTCATTTGGTTCCTCAGATATGTTCTTTCTAAAAAGCAATTTCAAAGGCGGGGAGGGGTGATCAATTTCTGCTATTATAGGGTGGGCATCCTCCCCAGAAGTCTAGGAAATCTCCTGCAGATTTCAAAGGCTTCTTAACCTTTTCTGACATTTAAAAGCAAACAGAAACTCTGCCAGGTAAAAGTGAGCTGAAAACAACGGTCAAGTTGACGTCCAACTGGAAGGAGTCTGGTTCCTCCAAATTCCTTCCCTTTTACACACTCTCCATTATGAAATGGGACCAAAGAACACTGATGTTTCTCTCCTAAAGCACACATGCACGTGCGCGCGCACACACACACACAGACACACACATTAAAATTGCTTGTCGTGACTAAAGTGAGGCCAGGACAAGCTGTCAACAGAGCATGGTCCAGATAATATTTTACCCCTTTTGCTATCATTACGGTTTTAAGGGTGGGATTGAAAACTAGGAGGATTAGAGTTGAGCTGTTGGGAAATTTACAGCTGAGCACAGACGCTCACACTCACTCTCTCTCTCTCCTCCCTCCCCTTCTCTTTAAAAACTTAGCAGCATGTGGCTTGCCCTGGTTCCAGCAGCGATTATTAAAATAAAAAACACCTTTGGCCATAAACAAAAGTGAAAATTGAAACATACTCATGAAAGTTTATTATTTTTCGCTTCAATAACTTCACCCTACATGGAGAACTTTATTTGCCTCAAAGGTCTTTGGGTCGGGTAATGAAAAAGCACAGGGGGTTCGGGGATCCCAAGTCATCAGGGTTGGGAGGCAGCTGAGGGTGGCGTGCATCTTGGCCTCCAGCCTGCAGGGCTGCTCAAGCGTGTGGGCTTTCATGTGCAGGAGCCCCACTCCCTCTCTCTCTCTCTCCTTGGGGCTGCCCTGCCTCCAGGGTCATGTCCAGGATGCTGAGCACTGAGCTGGGTTGAATCCAGTCTGCCCCTCTGCTGGCTTGCTGGTCCCACATTCAAGTCATCTGTCTGATTCTATGGATTTCCTGGAGCTTTGCTTTGACTTAAGGTGCTTTTAGCCTCTGACTGGAATCTTCTACACTCCTAAACTCAAAAAGGATATGGGAAGGAGTGGGAAGGCAGATACTGAGGGGACAATGCAGAGACCCAAGGGTGAAAGGAAGCCTGCCGTTGAAGAGGAGTGATTGAATTGGGATAATTTACTTCTGAGAAGAGAGGTTTGACTATGTTACCTGATAATGATCTTTATTTTTAGAGAAAGAAGAAAATGATTTAAAATACAGGAGGTGGACTTTGGTTTATGTGAGAGAGAAATAAACCGTTTACATGACAGTTAGTTTAGGTTTTTTGCCACTTGCAGCCAAAACCTGGTCCTAAATATACAGTTACCCATTTCAGGGTATAGGCTGTCTTGCTTGAAGAATAAACAAAAGGTTTGAAGGTAAGCCTTTTAGGACCAGTGTGATAATTCTGCTCCATAACATTCTTGAGGACTAAGCCTCCTCTGAGCTCATCACTTCACTGTCCCTGGGATGTGGCTCTTGCCATCATGGCCAAGATGCTACCCTCTATATTTAAGGCAACACACGGAAAAAGGGAGGATAAAGAAGGGATTGAGGGGGCATGCCTGACTTCTAAGGGAGGTTCCCAGGGGCTGCTACATGACACTTGAGTTTATATCCCACCACCAAGAAGTTAGCCCCTTGGCCACACATTGCAAAAGAGTCTGGAAAATTAATCTTTATTATGAGTAGCAATATTGCTAAAAATCTTGCTAAAAATCTTATTAAGAAAGAAAGAAAGAGAGAAGAGATATTGGAGAATAACGAGTAGTCTTTGCCATAGGATTAATAAAAACCCAATCCTTACCTGTCTTACTGGCCGGTGTTGGTTTAGTCATCATGTTCCTTCCATTGTTCCATGAATCTATGTTGTCATAGAGAATTTAAGCTCATCACTTCCTCATTTATTTTATCTCTGTGACTTTTTGTCAGTGTCGCTCCTCCATGCTTTCACATGGATTCTTGTTGTTTGTCCCAAGAAAATCTTCCTTGAGTCAACTTGGGATGAAATCTGTGAGCCTCATTCTATAGACACAGAACTCAGAACAAATAACATAAGAGAAAGATATCAACTCTATTGATCTCTTTTGTAGCTTTACCACGATTTTTTTTAGGATCGGGACACAGGAGTATGTGCCATTTTACATGGCTTATTTTGCACTCATCAATGTGGTATAAACCCAACTAGCTTCTCAAAGCCTTCCTGGGGATGGATTGGGACCAGAATCTCCTTTAGATTCTGTTTGGCTCAAGGATTGCTATTTTGTTTCCTTGGGGTGCTGCCTGGTTTTAGCCCCTCATTCTGAGTAGCATGACTCACATCCCATCAAATCTCCTTTTTGCTTGCTTGCTCTCTCCAGGCTGCTTCTCTCTTGCTCCATGTGAGATGTTTCTGGCTGCCTTGCTTTCCAGCATAATCAAATCCAGTAGGCCTTCCAGTTGACCTCATGAGTATGAGCTAAGCCCATTTATGAAATGAAATGATCCCAAATGCTCATGATCCAGCTTTCCCAGGAGGCTGTGGAGGCGGATCATAAGCTAAGAGCTTCCTGCTGAGATGCTGCAGGAAAGCAGATGTGGCATCCCTAGAGATAAGCAGTGCCTTCCACGGACTGAGTTCTGGTCTCAAGCGGTAGTGATGATTCTCAGTGTTCCCTAAGACACTTCTAAAATCTCCCTGTCCTGCTTCTCTTTCCACTCAAGGGTATTTGCTCTTATTTTGAACAAGTGAGGAAAACCAAGATCATGTCATATCATACTGGGTTGATGCTTTCTGCTGAACTCTCCATTTTGGTCAAAGGCAATGGAACAATATTGAGTTAAGTGATCTATATGTGCTCAAAGGCATTGCTTTCATGCCTGGGTCATAGGCTTGGGTTTATTCTATGATTCAAAGTTCCCTTGGTCACAGAAGGGAATGGAAGGGAGTATGAATGACTCAAGAAAAATCAGCTCCACTAGGGAAATAGAGTTCAAAGACCCTCTGCACTTGTGGGATAATTAGTACATAGACAGTCCTGCAGTAGATCAAAGACAAGGCCTGGGATTAGTAGACAACACCCATTATTTGACTCTGTGTACTTCTGTAGAGGAGGAGGGACTTCTGTTACATCACCCTGGAGGGAATAGAACTGGAGAAACACTGCTGACTCCTCCCCCTATAACCCTTACCTACTGCCTGCTCCAGCTTCCAACAAGCAAGGAGGAAGAATGACTCATCTGATTGGTGAGATCATGTCCAAGGTCATTGGTTTTGGTGGCTCTTCTCTCATAATAACTGGCTCAGAGTTTGTTCTGCCTTCTTTACTTTTTGCAAGATAGATCCTTGTATCTGGATTATGGGGGGTGGGGATGGTAGTGGAAAGGAAGTTTCCTGTAGAACTTTTGGAATCAAAGAAGGTTTGAGTCATGTCCTCCAACATAGTAAACAGAGTAAACTAGAGTAAATCAAGCATAGTAAACCAGAACCCCTCTATCTGGGGGCAGGGAAACAAAGCTATTGCTTACTTTGATCCTCATCTGAGTCCTGTTTTCAATTTTGTAGCACCTGGGGGAGGCGGAAAGAAGGCATGACAATAATTGGCTGTATGCCTGGCCCGCAGGCCCACTCCTAAAAGACCCTCCTGGCATAGGGTTCCTGTTGAGTGTTTCTCCTTCATCCCAGGATAGTGCTGCCATCCTCTGTGGTACCTATAAGCAGGTAGGGAGGGCAGTAAAGGGGGGAGTTGAGACCAAGAGAGGTAATTTATAATGATATTGTATGACCAAAAGGAGAGGTGCTAAAATGCATGTGAGAATGTGTTGAGGAAGTTGGTACTTCCTGTCTTCTGCCAGTCCTGAGCTTGAATCCCAGTCCTACCTTCTTCTACCTGTGTGGTCTTGCAAAACTTCCCTGACCTTTCTGTGCCTCAATTCTCCAAGCTGTAAAATGGGCAAATTATAGTGCTGACCTCATGGGATTGTTTTGAGGATTAAATAGATTATTCTACAGGGTCAAAAACATAGTAAATATTGTGTAAGTATTAGCTAACATGATTACTGCCAACATATCATCATCACCATCATTACGGCTATCACAAATGTGGCATACCTAGAGACAGGCATAGGCCTGACATAGGTGGTGAACAAGATTCAGGTTTTACTCATGCTTTGAAGGAGCTTGCAGGTAGTGTCAAGGTTCTGGGCTGAGAAGTGATATACTTGTGTTCTAGTCCCAGATGTATGTGGCCTTTGTCAGTGACCTCCCTCTCTGAGTCTCAGTTTACATAGTTATAATAAGGGATCTGGTGTTCAATGGCCCCCAAGTGCTTGTGCGGAGACTGGGGGCTGGGCTAACCACGTGAGGCTTATTTGGAAGCTTGTTACAAATGCAGATTTCCTGGTCCCACCACTCCCAGAGATTCTGATTAGGTGGATCTGGGATGACTTGGGAGCCTGGGTTTTTATCAGCTTTATGCTGTGCTCTCCATGTACCTCCCTTGCATCTGGGGTACAACTATCACTTGGGCATCACAGCCCCAGCTCATCTTTGAGGTTTAAGCTCTAAAATGCTCTAGTTGTGTTGCAAGATGTGTGAGAAGGGATGGAAGTGGAGGGAGATCTGAAAACCAAGAGATGAAGTGCAAGTTAGTTGGCGGAAATTTATTGAAGGGTTATCCTTTACCATTTTTCTCATTCAAAAGCCAACGGTTTCAGCCCAGATGCATAATAGACCTCCACTCTGCAGTTTACCAGAGCCAGTCTGACCCATTCTTTTCTGTTCTGAGACACAGAGCCAGGAACCGCCATCACCGCCAACGCCAGGTCCCTGGAGAAAGAGAAACTGGCCCTGATAAGCAGGAGGAATCTTCTTCCCAAAGCCAGTTCCCAACATTTCCATTTCCCTTGGGCCAAATGCTCATTTGATTAACCAGGATCTTTGGCCACCAAGAGCAGAAAAGAGAATCCATCTTGTCACTCTAACATGGGGTGAGGCTGTTCTCAAACCATCCCATCTCTGAGACTCTTTCCTTGGCAAACAAGATGGCTTTGCTGCAGTCCCACAGTGTTTCTCTCTTTAATCCAAAGAATGAAACAGGAAAACAAAAACAAAACAAAACAAATGGTTCCTTCCACCATATAAATTGGAGCCTCTTTCATCCATTGAATGACATGGTTTCTTTCTTCTTCCCTTCACCATGGGGACAGGGTGGAGCCCACATTCCCTCAAGGAACCCAAGGTCACAATATTCATGGTGAACAAACTGCATCCTCTAGAATGCATTTCCAATTAATACACACAAAGCGTTTCCTACTGTCTCTTAAATTATGGTTCTATATTTAACGCTGCCAGCACACCCCTCCCTCCTTTCCCAGCTCCCCCTCCCCCCACCACGATCCCCGCTCTCCCTTTAATCATTTGTAGAAGCGTTTCCATTCTTCTTTTTTCCATTTTCAGAACCAATTTTGTTATAAGAAGAATGTAATTGTTGCGCACATTTTGAGTTCCCTGTTCAGCGAGATTTACATGACACTGAGGTTTTGTGATATAATTCCTCTTTTGCTTCCAAGTTTTCTGTCGGGCATTTAATCTGTACAGAATTTCATTATTGTCTGATTTACTGTGGCCTCAACATAAGGAAAGGCTTTTCAAGTGTCAACTTTTTTTTCTTTTTCCCTTCCTCTTCTCTCTCTTTGTCATCCTTTTACACACACACACATACACACACACACACACACACACACATGCACTCTTTCTTTCTCTTCTCTCATCTTTCTCTCTCCCTGTCTCTTTTCTCTCCATCTCTCTCTCTCTCCCTGTATGTCATCCACCTACACACACACACACTCATGCATTTGTGTGCAGGCACACACGCACTCTTTCCCTCTCTCTCCTCTCTTTCTTTCTGTGTCCTCGTTTCTACTTCTTCTCCACTGTCTCTCTCTCTCTCTGTCTTGTATTCTCTCCATCTATCCCCGCTTGCCCCCATTTTCAGGTTTCAGTGTTCACGTCTGATGACTGACATGTCGGCTTTGTCCTCATTCCAATTCATTCCTCTATATTGGAGCCCGATTCCCCTTCCCTTGAAGATGGGCCAGACATTGTGACTGCAGTGACAATGAATATGGCATATGTTATGCTGTGTGACTTCTATGCCTGGGCTATATAAAGTGATTTGCTTTGTGCCTGGGTCTCTCTCACCCTAGGAACCCAGACTCCATGCTCTGAGTAAGCCACAGGAGGAAGATACATGTAGGGTTCTAGCCACAGCCCCATCTGATGTCCCAGCTGACGGTCAGCCTCAACTGTTAGTCAAGTGAGTGAACAAGTCTTCAGATAATTCCAACCTTCCAGCTGCCCCACCTGATGTGCAGTGGAGCAGAGATGAACTGCCCTCACTGAGACCTGTCCACATTTCAGATTCGGAGCAAAATAAGTGTTATTGTTATTATAAGCCACTAAGTTTTGGAGTGGTGTGTTACACATCAGTAGCTGGAACACCTATCCTCTTCACCTCATCCTTCCCAACAGGTAAAATACCTTCATATTTTCTGAAATCCCTGATTCTGTCCTAAGACCCTCCTTCCTGAGTGTTCCAGTGCTAAACTGGCTCGCTTAGGTGAATTGATCCTATGGAACACATCCTCATGTGGAAGGGAATTTACCTGTTCCCACCAGTAATTAGCTTTGCATTACAGTGGTAGCCTTGGGAATCAGTTTCCTTAAATGTAAAATGAGGACATTGAGCTAAATAATCCCTAAGGCTTCCTCCAGTTTAGTTTGTGTCTCTTTTCCCATGGATCTGCTCTGGCATCAAGGGTGAGCCTGCTTTACAGAAGTTTAACGGTGAATGACTGATGATGGCTAAGCATCACGTAACCTCCTTTTGTAAGACTCACTGACCATTTAACAGCTGCCTACAGTGCCTTTCTCCAGTGGAAATGGGGGGGGGCATGGCTTAGACACTGCAGTGGGCTCAGGGGATGGCTGCTCTGTACTGGATGTAGGGCTTTAGTCTTGATCTAACTACTTCTAGATACTTGGGCATGGGCTTAGTCACTGGTTTTCCTCTTCCTTATATATAGCCTAAGATAAGTGAATCAAAGTGTTCCCTGTCTAGCCATGGAAGTTCAATGCTCCTGACTACTTCTGGGCCAGAAATGACCTATGAGGACCTGGAAGATGGATGATGTACCTCCATTCGGAGACAGTGTAGATCCCTAAAATACCCCAGAGTTCTGGACCTGTTTCTGGTCCCATTCAAAATGGGGGCCTGAGTAGTGTTTCTCCCTTCCTGTAGAAGCAGGATAGAACTTGTAATCAAGTGAGGAAACCCCATGAGCAGTATTTATGTCCAGAGAGCAATCGATCCTTAGTTTCTCCTGAGAAACAGTGAACTGGCTCAAAGAGATGGGGAGAAGGCCAAAGTATGTTGTGAAACCAAAAGCAAAAGGGGAATGAAAAAGAGGCTGGAAAAATAATAAAAAAGAATTGGAACTCATAAAAGTCCAAACCAACAGTGGTAATTCTGAAAAGTGTAGGATTTGATTACACTGCCTCCTAAGGGGTTTAGTCCCTAACCACACCCTCTCCCCTTTATCGATTGCCCAGGCAGAGGGTCATGGGTGCTGACCAGGCACTTCTAGTCCTGCCTTGAATCTGGGGTCTTTCCCTCACAGTAATGATGCTGAAGGCTATGATTGGTCTGAATTTACTAGCCCTCAAGTGCCAGAGTTTTAGTCGGAGCCTAGAGACTTCCCTTAGTGAGCAGCTGATCTCATGTTCTTATTACAGACACTCCTGCCAAACCCAGGCATACTTTGCCTCCTCTGTGGGGCCTTTTCTGATGTTTCAACCTGTGGAGGTGTCTGAAGTCCTCAAGTTCTTACAAGACTCCTTGGTTCTCCCAATGCTTGTTACCCATGCGTCATTTTTAAATGATCTCAATATTAATAGAAATAATAAAGAATAAATAAATAATAGGAAGAATAAATTCATGTCTATGGTTTAAAAAAGGATATAAAAGGATAAATGTGAGAGTGTGTGTGTGTGTGTGAATCCTTTCAGGTCTATTCTGTGACAATATACATATGTACACAGAGGGAGAGAATATGTCTGGAAGTGAGGTTGGGAGAAGTGAATGAGTACGAGTCCTCTTATACACAAATAGTAGCATACTATATTTACCATTTTGCACTTAGTCTATTTTTTATTTAACCATTTATTTTGGAGATCATTTGTTCTCAGCACACTTACAGATATCTCAGTCTTACAATGGTTGGTTGCATTTTTCTTACTGCATAGAAATATCATTATTTAGGATATTAGTCTCCATTGCTGGGCTTTTGGGCTCCAGTGACAGTAAATCATAAAGGTGAACCTTGCTCTAGTCCTAGTCTATGAATTTGTTGGAGGTCAGACCCATGGTTTATTCTTCCTTTATATGGCTCCCAAGCCTGCAACAAAGGTCAGTAGGCATTATAAGACCACTAGTGTGGGCTCATCACTGAGTATCACTGGTAGTGGTTAAAGAGCTGAACTGTGTTTGCAAATATATATCTGATAAGGGGTTAATAGCCAAAGTGCATAAAGGACTCATGCAACTCAATAGAAAAAGCAAACAAACCAGTTAGAAAATGGACAGAGGACCTGAATAGACATTTTCCCAAAGACAAAGAAATGGCCATGAAAAGTGCTCACTAATAATCACCAAAATGCAAATCAAAACCACAATGAGATGTCACCTCATACCTGTCAGAATGGCTGTTACCAAAAAGACAGCAAATAACAAGTGTTGGCAAGGGAGCAGAGAAAAGGGAACCCTCCTACACTGTTGGTGGGAATGTAAATTGGTGCAGCCACTGTGGAAAACAGTGTGGAGGTTCCTCAAGAAATTAAAAATAGAGCTACCATATGATCCAGCAATTCCATTTCTGGGTATTCATCTGAAGAAAACAATATCACTGTTTCAATAAAATGTCTACACCCCTATGTTTGTTACAGCATTATTTACGATAGCCATGGAAAAAATCTAAGTGTCCATCAATGGTTGAATGGATATGAAAATGTGGTATGTATATGTATATATATATATATATATATATATACACACAAAATGGAATACTATTCAGTCATAAAAAGAAGGAAATCCTGCCATTTGTGACAACATGGATGGACCTTGAGGACATCATGCTAAGTGAAATAAGTCAGAGAAAGGCAAATACCATATGATCTCACTTATATGTGGAACCTAAAAAGAACCCCCCAAACAAACAAAAAACCCCTGCTCTTAGATATAAGATTTGTGATTGCCAGAGGTGGGGGGTTGGGGTGGGGAAGATGAGTGAAGATGGTCAGAGGGTTAAAAAACCCTGCTCTATCCCTGATGCTGGTTAACCAAAAATCACAATTTGCTGCATATGCAAAATTTATAACACACTCTGGGGTTCTCCTACATAATTTGTTGAAACGGAATTTTAACGGAATTAAAACCTTTGCTAAAAGTAAAATTCCTAGTCTCCAGAGAGGAAAGGAATGGCCGCCCAACCTTTTGGTACTCAACGTGCAAGTGAAAACAAGTGCTTTGGACGCATTTGGAAAGAAAGGACATAGCAAACACATATTCTTTTACCGCCCTCTGTCTCAGCTCATGGAAATGTTTGCATTTTGAGTCTGGGTAAGTGGCTTGGGGATTTAGGTGAGTTTCTTTGTGTAGTTAGGAGACTTGAGGTGGAGGATAGTGAAAATAATTGAAGTGTGATGTTGTTGGGCAACAACTTTCCAAGAACGTTTAGAACACTGCAGTGCACACTCCTCAAGACCAATCCTCTGGGTCTGAGGACAGCCTACCTCAGCCCCCATAGCACCCACTTCCTGTCTCCTATGGTTTCAATCTTTGGAACCTGTGTCAATTACTACCTCTCCATGAGGATGTTCTCAGTGGGGAATAAATCATTCAGAGAAATTGAAAAATGAAAAGTAAAACGAATTTTCCCCACAGTCCTACTCCTCAAAGGTAAACATTTAGAGTGTTTTCTATTTTTAGAGCTTCTGCTGGTTATCTCCATAAATGTAAATTACATGCTTTTACCTCTATTTTTTAAATTTTTTAGCCTTAAATAGCATCTTCTGATACTGTCATAGATGAGAAATTTAGCTTATTTCTAGTAACGCCTCCATTAGGTATATTATTACTTTAAACAGTTTATGAAAACCTCTATTTCTTCACTGAAAAAATTAGGATGTATTTTCATTTCCCCCAAATGTACAAGGAATTCAGCATGCAGTCACTTCCTTCCACCTTTCTCTGACCACCCTCCCTACCTTCAAGCATTTGTCAAGTACGCCATCCTTCTAAAATTTGCAGACTTTTAGCATTTGCATGCCATTTTGTAGTCATACGACTTAAAAAAAACTTTTTTTCAATGGTTATATGAATATTGAAAACCAATAAACCAGATGTGCAAAATATTATTTCCTCTAGACTTGATAATGTATTTGGACCTACGGAGAAAGAACAGAAGCTGTCTGTCACCACTTAAAAGAAAATGCTTCAAGGCTCAAGACCCAATAGATACAGTTTTTAGGTTGCACTCGTTATTCAAACTTATGCCACAGATGATGATACAAGGGGAGGAACACAAGTAAAGAATCCTGTAAGATTCTAAGACAGGTAACTGGGATTGAAGGGATATATAGAATAGAAAATGACCACTTGTGCTTGCTTTTCAAGGGACTCTGGGAAAAAGAAATGAAGAAAAAGAGAGAAGAGAAGGGAAATGCTGAGCAGGAGATGGGATGGTAGGTGGGGCAAGGATTTAGGCATCCCAAGTATCTAGATATAATAAAGTTTGAAGGCAGCAAAACATCTCCCCTGTCTTTTGGAGAGGCTCACCTGAAAAGCACCAACCCGGGGGTGGCCACAACAAAATCAAACTGTTGATGTCCCTCAGTTTGGGAGAGAGAAAGCCTGGATTTTGTTCTCTCAAGGTGCCCTGGATTCCTATGTAACGTGAGCAGGATGTGAACCTTCAGGCTTGCAAGTGGGAATGAGAAATTGGCTAAGAGGATGAAAAGGAGCTTACTGAGGGAATGGAAGTGGATTTATGCAACAGGGCTAAAGAGACTTGTAGCTATGGAATGCATCATCTGAGTCAAAACCAGAGGAAGTTCCAGCTAGACCTCAACAATATCCATAGAGACAGCAGGAGCCCAGGTACGGCCAGGCCAACCAGGGAGGGATTGTGGGCTGAAAGATTAAACCATGAGCTCTACCAGCTAATGCCCTGAATAGCCAAAGTCAGCAGATCTCCCAGGATAGAATAACTTCCTAAAAGGTCCTTTTCTATAGCAATGGTCAACAAGGATTCAGGGGACACCATGTGGATTCAAGAACCTCTTCTCTTCCCACTGATTTTTGGACATAATAAGCCATGCTCATAAGCATAAAGACCATACTGGGAAAGGAAAGGACAGGAGAGTAACAAAGTCAAAGTCTGAGATGGACCTAGAGATTATCATACTAAGTGAAATAAGTCAGACAGAGAAAGACAAAGATATCACTTATATGTGAAATCTAAATTATAGTACAAATGAGCTTATTTATAAAACAGAAACAGACTTGCAGACATAGAAAACAAACTTATGCTTACTAAAAAGGAAGGGGGGTGGAGGGATAAATTGGGGGTATGGGATTAACAGATGCACACTACCATATGTAAAATAGATAAATAACAAGGATTTATTGTATAGCACTGGGAACTATATTCAATATCCTATAATAAACTATAATGGAAAATAATAGAAAAAAGAATACAGATATATACATATATCTGTATAACTGAATCACTGTGCTGTACACCTGAAAATAACACAGTATTGTAAACCAACTGCACTTCAATAAAAAAAAAAAGTCAAAGTTTGAGAACCTGAGCAATTTACTTAAAAGCATTGTTTAAATTATTGCATTTGACTGAAATGACCCAATTGGATTACATTTACTTTTTTCTTTTCTCAACACACGTGGGCATCTGGGGACGATCATATCGGTTATAGAAACATGAAGAAGCCACACTTTCTCTGCATATCTGGGTGTAGTATGAGCCTCTGACCCCAAGAGGTCTGAGTTGTTATTAGATATTGATTTTGTAACCACCCAGAGTAGAAATATCTGGCAAACATCCTCTGGCCTAAGAAGGCCTGTACGGTCCTATAACAAATTTGGGATTATTCACAGTCATGGGGAACAGGGAGAGGCTGAATCACTGAAGCTTCTAACAATAATTCAAAAATCTCATTTTTGCTGAGTGTTGATCATTGACCAAATTTTCCAGTTTCTCAGAGGTTGCCAAATGGACTGATTTAAACTGTATCTCTTTATTGCCTCTATCAGAAGACTAAAAAATCTGTGAAATAATTCAACATGATAGTAGCTCCCTCTGGTCACTGGAACTGGGAGTGAGGGTGGGAATTGAGAATGGAGGTTGAGGGCTGGCACTGGCTTGGATATCTGAGTCACTCAAAGATGATACGGGGATTTCTCTCAAGGTACACATGACCTTCCTCAGAGCTCTTCAGTGATTTCTCAGTGCACCTAGAATAAAATCTAAGCTCCTCTCCAGGCTGCCTGCCTTCTGATCTCACTGTGTCACTGTCTACTGCCTCACTCACCAAGAACCAGATGCTCTGTTTTATGTCAACATAATTCTTTATTTTTTATACAATTCTTAGAAAACTCCAAACTCTTTTTGTTCCCTTAAAGTTGTTTCTCTGTATGTTTTCTTCTCGAAGTCCTCTTCAATTCTTTCTTTCCAACTATTTCTATCTCCATGTCATCTTCGATATCTCAGCTTAAATGTCTTCTCTACAGAAAAGCCTTTTGTGACCTTCTTGGCCTTCCATGACCTCCCTTGACCTTCCGTGACTTTGACCCCATTATTATCTTTCACAAAACTCTAGTTATTGCCTAATTAAGCACTGACCACAGGTTGTGATGACATTTATTTATGGGTTTACTCCTTCCCCTGTCCCCTGCACAGGGATATAATCTCCCAAAAGACTACGTCTATTCTGTTTGTCACTGTGTCTCCAGCTAGCACAGTGCTGGACATGTACTTTGCTTCCAGTAGACAATTGTTGAATGAATGAAGTGGGCAGACATTGTTTAGTTCTCCGAGCTCAGTTCAGACACACGGTAGCCAAGGAGAGGAGGAGGGACAAGTCATCCCAGGTAGTCTGTAAACAAGGGAACACCCCTCAGGGAGACTACCTTGGTTATCCCCAGGGAGATGGATTAAGTGTGGAGGACACGATAGCTTCTCAATGGTAGAGGGAGGGTTAAAGCTGAGGAGAGAGAGAAAAGACAAATGAAGTCTACTCAAAGCAAAGCAGACGTTTCACCTCATATCCACTTTGTTTCCATGAGGAAAAGGGGGAGTGGGAGTGCTGGGAGGAGATGATGCTTATTTGCCTGGATTTCACTTTCTCCTGGGTTGCCCAGTCACTGGAGACCTGAGACCCTTGGCTCCCTCCTCCCTTGGTCCCTTCCTGCCTCATAAAATAAGTCATGACCAAAGTGTTTGTGCAAAGCACAAGTGAGTGGCAGAAGGGAAGAGGCTGGAGAATAACTCAGGAGCTGGCTTCTGGAAGGCTCTGAAACCATTCTGACCTCCAGGGGGCAAGTGTGGCTGTCTTCCAGGCCCCAGAGGGAAGCATTGTGCTTGAATGCTGGATGCTGGGCCCCTGAGAACCTGTGGGGCTCTGGGAGAATCAGGACAACTTCTATAAATGGTAAGGTTCCTGGGACATTGGGGCCATGAAGAGCAAGATCTCCCCTTACCCTGAATGGATAGAAACTTCACCTGAGGCAGGAAAGGGTCAAGGTAACTGGCCTTTGGCAGGATGATTGATTATTGACAGGGAGGGATATTATGGGGTGTAACACTGGAGTGACACACAAATATACTCTGACACAGCTGCTCATATTCAACCAACAAGGACCTACTGTATAACACAGGGGACTCTGCTCAGTATTATGTTAACAACCTAAATGGGAAAAGAATTTGAAAAAGAATGGATACATGTATACTTATAACTGAATCACTTTGCTGTACACCTGAAACTAACACAACATTGTTAATCAACTATACCCCAATATAAAACATTGTTAATCAACTATACCCCAATATAAAAAAAAAAACACTCAAGAAATATTAACTAGGCACCTACTATGTGCCAGGCCTTGATCTTATTATTGAGAATCAGCAGTGAGCAAAGAGCAAAATCTGGCCCTTATGATGCTTTTGTTCCAGCGGGCTAATGATTTATGAAGGTTCATGGAATTTATATTCTATGTCCTCGTATATTAGGGGTACTCTAATGCTGAGAGTAAGCTATCCTATTGGGAGCTCTCTAAAAAATTGTGATATTGGTGGCATTCAATAGTTGGAGTGACAGAGACGGTGGCGGTTAAGATCTCCGAAGAGAGAAAAGCAGGAGAAATGGCCATTGAAGCCCATCATGGCATGGCAGTCATGACAAGTCATGACAGACGGGCACTGAAGAGCTTCTCATAGCCAGGATGAAACTGGTCCTTGGAGCACAGAGAAGCCCTCGGCAGGAAGGGAGCAGCTGGGTTTGCTTATTTGTTGTCCCTGCATACAGTGAGGTGAATTCTCCCTGTTCCTCACTCTTGCTTCCAGACCAGTTATAATTTTGCCACCCCCTGAGAGGTACCAACATTCAATTCTGCCAGCCTGCTTTCCTTCTCAGCTTTACATCTGCCAGCTGGGTACCCAACATTCAGGGCAGGCTGTTACTGGTACCCTTGCTCCTTTGTTCTCACCACTTCCCACTTCTTCTTTCTTATTGTTGTAGATGTGATTTATTGGGTAAGGCAGAAAGGGGGTGTGCTGGGACCAGTCAGGAGGTGGGGTCTCCAGGGGGTGCTGAGAAAGGATCAAGGCCCAGAAGAGTAATCATTAGTGCCCTGTCCCTCTCACTGCACTTCAGCAACCTCTTCTCAAATCACCCTCTGAGTGTTCTTGTCTCTCAGAACTCTTCCTCTGATATTGAAACCACTTACTCCCCTTATTGACCACAACTTGTTTTCCTTTGCTCTTGCTCTACTACTTGAGTGGAGTCTTGGATGGCATCACATATCTTTGTTCTCTCAGGTACACTAGTTGATAACCAATCCCCTCTGGCCCAACTTTACTTCTTTCCTACTCAGCATAGACCTTGTGTTAGAACAATTCAGCTCATTGTTATAAGAGAAAAAATAAACCCCTTTTAACTTAAGCTATTGTTGTTACATTATGTTACTTGCAGCCAAATACTTTCCTAACCAATGTATCTGATCTCCCTGCTCCTTTCGGTTTTTGATGTTGCTATGCTGTAGCTGCTAAGAGTTCCCATGTATCTCCTCTAATAATACACCTTCTATATTTTATGAGACTGCCAGAGCTGGAAGAGCCCTTAGAAATCAACTTCCAGTCTCCTAGCTTTACATACGGTAAACTAAAATGCACCGGGGGAAAGAAATATGGAGAGTCGGTGGGACAGCCAGGCCTGGAGCTCCGAAATCTTAGAAATGAGTTGTGTTCAGTGCCAGCCATCTTTCTATTTCTTTTATTTAAAATAATAACAGTGGTTGAGGGTGTGAAGAGAATCCCTGCTCTCTTCCTTATGGCCACAATGCTACATTGTGGACACACACTGAGTGTAGCCATGTGCCTTGAGGCTCTGACCATCTTGTGGAAAAACAGACCTTGAAAGCATGGGCAGTGATCACCACCTTGGAGAGGGGGAGGCCCCAGGCATTGGCTCACTGTGTTTTTCTCTCCGCTCCTCTAAACTGCTTTCCTGGAGACAGATTCAGCTGGTGATCAGGGTCTTGGAATTCAGTCCCCCAGAGCAGCATTCAAGCGTGAGCTCGGTGACCACACTCTTACAGGCCCCATGAGCCCAAGCTAATTAACTAGGAGAGTTGCACACACAGGAAACATGCTGCTCACCGGCTGTCCTGTTCTTTTTGTCTCTCTCTCAATCTTGACTACTGTTAAGTCCCATTTAAGCATTCAATCTTACTTTTCTCTCTTCCATTTCCATCTGTATGTGTAACATCTTAGACACAGCCTTCACTCTTTGGACACTGAACACTTAGCAGTGACTATCATCTTATTAATTTGCTTTCTATAAATCCCAGCCTCAGGTTAAGGCTTTGAGAAGCCTGCTTCTTCTTCCAGGAAGCCTCTCCTTATGTCTTTTGGCTGTTCAGTTAGTGCTATTCCAGTCTCTGCACAAACAGCACCTACTTGGGCAGGACTTTGCCCATGCCCCCAACCCCCATGCTGCCCGCCACTCCTAGCAAGGCCACTTCTTTCCCTGCTCAGTCTAGATGTTTTATTTCCTTCATAGTAATTGGCACCAGTGGAAATGATCTTATTTTTGTATGTTTACTTGTTTGGTTTCCACTTTTCTTGTTAGAATGCAAGCATCTCTTGTAGGGCAGATATATCCATCCTGGTGCTTCCCAGTACCCAAAACTGTGTCTGGCTTGACATAGACATCAAAAAGTTGCTTGTAGAACTAAAGCAGACTGGAGAAAATGGGATTTTGAAATGAGCCTGTTCCATACCAAGGGTTGCCTGTGCTGTGGGTATAGGGCAGCCATCAAACACCAAGGACCAGCCCTCACACCAGCTCTTAGTCTTAGGTGCCCATTACAATAAAGGACGTCATGCAGTGACTTTCCTCTAACCCCCTTCCTTCCCAGTGTTCTTTTCCACACACTTGAGTTATCAGATATAACTTACAGATGTTAAAGCAAGGCTTTTTATATCCATTCCCACCCAAAGAGTGGTTTTTTTTTTTTTTTTGGTTCCTTTTCTAGGATTGGGGAGATCTCTTTTAAAATCTTGATTAGAGGTGCATGCTCTCACTTGCTGGCGGCTAATCCCACCTCCGCCTGATTGAACTCTTTTGAGAAAGCAGTTCTCCTTCTCCCCTTGATCTGCCTGCACTGTAAACCCTCAGACAGAGTCCCCATGATTCTCCTTGAGAAACCATAACTTCTTGCATGCCTCCACAGATGTTTGGGTGGATTTTCAACTTGGCTGCACATGTCCCCTTGTACTAAACCCAATCTCTTCAGTGTGAGCTCTAAGAGCTACCTCTCTCCACACCCTTACTTCCCCAGCCCAATTTCACCATGTACCCACCTCTCACCATTTGCAGATCTCCTAAAATGCTTCCTGGTCCTTGTCTGCATGCCTCAGCCTCCATGCATTCCACTCACTGCCCATCATGACAACCTGCAGAGAACTATCTTGGCCTCTCCTTATTATGACTTTCCCCCTCATCCACAAATCCATACTCAAAAATTCACCCTGTGCGAGAGCTTTCTTGATTCTCTCTCTCTGACTCTCCCTGCTTGACTAATTCCAGCGACCTCTCCAACGTATCTGTCTGTCTGCACAGAGCTACCTCAACAGGGTACCAACGTGCCCAGATGTGGGTGGGGACCAGATTTTGGGTCCCCACTTAAGCTTCTTATTTGATGACATTTTCTTCTAGGTAAGAGATTTGATTTTCTGAGTCTGGGATGGCAAGATGTCTTTTTCTTTTTTTTACTAATCCCCTTTCTCTTTAGTGGACATCAGAGTGGAATATAAATAGGAAGACCGCAAATGGGTAATCATCATAGTCCCAGGCTTTATTCCTCATCATCACTTTTGCCACTGCTGATCCGCTCATCCTCTCCATAGTCCTGTGGCTGACAAGCTGCGACTCAGAGAAATGACCTTGGGTCAGACAGTAACTCTTCTTCTTAAGGCAACACAGCACAGCTTGGCGGGAGGGGGCAGAAAGGGGAAAGAGCCTCTGCCCTCAGGGGTCTTACAGTTTATGAGAAGAGGAATCAGCAAGCAGACAAAGGAAAACACATAAGGGGGCTGTAGGGAATGGCTTGATACCCGGAATCTTGGCTCTTGGATCTTTGTTTCACCAACCATTGACTCTCCTGGCAACTGTCTAGGAATATTTCAGCGTCACTTGGGTAGAGCCCGAGAATGAATCAAACGTCTCTTTTCATAGACCCACCGGGCTGGGCTGCGAGCTGTGAAGGTCATTCTGTCCATTCCCTTGCCCCTAGGCCAGACCACATCAATTCAGCCTGCCTAGTCAGGGGCATCTCCTGTTTCCAAACCTCATTGGAGACAGATCCTACCCAGCTCTCTCTGTCTGCTCTTCCTGCCCGGTGGTTTTGAGCCTTGGTAATGAATGACTGAGACGGCTGCATTCCTTGGACAGCCTCATAGATTTGTCAAGCACTCCCGGGGAGGGAACGCAAGGGGATCTAGAGGCAAAGGCCTGTGTGGGTCTGCTGAGCCATACTCAGCTTTTCCATTGGGCCTCTCAACTGTATTCTGTCTGTGCTCCAAAGTGGGGAGGTGGGTCCCATTTGCAAGGAGATGAATGCTTGTGTTTGACTTATTGCTCTGTCAGGGCCTAGAAGCCCTAGCAGAGAATATGTCTCTTTAATTTGGAAAAAAAGAGGACTTTGAATTCCACCTGCTTGCTCAGTCTTCAGCACATCTTCTACCTTACTTCTCTCTTCTTGCATCTCTCAGGTGTCAGAGGAATGAAGGGGCAACACGGGGTTGCAGGACTTACTGACCTGCAGTTTTGATGTCCTACAGGACAGGGTGCTGTCAGCTGATGCTGCTTCAGAGGCTCTGAAAGGAAGAAGGCGTGGTCTGGGTGAAGAGGTGACAGCAAATGAACAGAGTGTTGATGGAAGGCTAGGATTTATGTATTTTTAAAAACAGACACCTCTGTATAGCACAGGGAACTCTACTCAATACTCTGTAATGGCCTATATGGGAAAAGAATCTGAAAAAGAGTGGATATATGTATAACTGATTCACTTTACTGTACACCTGAAACAAACACAACATTGTAAACCAACGATAGGCTAATAAAGAAAAAACAAAACAAAACAAAACAGATACCTCTGTTGGATACTATATGTCTTTGCTATGGAAAATTACATTCCTTCCAGATCACTTTAGCTTTTCCCATTCCGAAGAGGTACATTGTAGAGCTGGGTGGTCAACTGTATAGCTACTGATGGCAAAAAAGAAGTCATGGCCATCACATATGCTGTTTCTTCTGCTGGGACGTGTCCTTCATGCTCACCCCTCCACCACACCTCTAGCCATGGCTGGCCTCACTGCCTTGGAGCCTTCAGATCTTACAAAGATGCTTTTTCTTCAGCCCAGGTAGCTGCTTCTCCTACGTGCTGCCATTTCAGTCCCACAAAAGAAGGGCTGGGAGAAAGTAGTCACACAGAAACCAAGAGGGGAGGGGACTTTGGGAAAGAAGTGCCTCAATGAAGTCATTAAGAGTTGAGAAGTTTGGATTGAGTTTATAATTCAGCAGGAAATTAGTAATTTCTTTGAGAGAAATTTCAGGGTTTATAAAGTCATAAACTGGACTATAGAAGGTTGAGAGTGAATGTGAATAAATTGTAGACAGTGCATTCAGACAACTCCTTCAAGAAATGACTTGTGAAAGAAAAAGGGCACAAAGGCAGTAGCTAAAGAGGGATACATGAAAAAGGAAGAAGACTTATTTAGGTATTTTTAAGATGGAGGTGACTTGAGAAGCCTGTAGTCTTGGGATAGGCAATATTTTGTATATTCTCTATTTACCACATCCAGATCCACTCTTTACCCTTTTCTACCCTGCTGTGTGCCTTGAGAGGCTGACCTTTTGTGACTATGTTAAGGGGCCCCTTGTGATCTGGCTTCCAGTTGGGTTTGGCCAATGGGAAGCACCAACAAGAGATCAGAGACAGGGAGAAGGAGTTTGGGGTATCTGCTCCCTTGCCCCTGTCCTTGCCTGGCTAAGGTTTGGCAGTGGACCATGATTCTCTATCAAAGGACACAACTCTTGCCAAGCAGCTCTCTCCTGTAGCTACAGCTCTAACTTTCTACTAGTTCTGTTAACAGCTTCCTTTCTCTTTGCTTCTTCAAGCCTAGGGTGGTATTGGGTTCCTGCTGTTGCTAGTCTTGGGAGCTTCACCAAGCCCTTCTGATTTTCCTTAACTCTGACCACACCCATGGAAGTAGTCCCTTTATTAAACTCTCCTGATTTACCCCATTTGAGTATGTCATCTGTTTCTTGTTGGGGACTTGACTGGAAAAGGTGGGGAGGTGATTAAAGGCTCTGTTTTCATTATAAGGCTCCAGAGAATGCTGAGAACATGGAGCAAACACACTAGAAAAACTGTAACAATAAAGCTTGAAAAACAATAGAATTGGGGGAATTTTATTCAGAATGGTATTGTTGGTTCACATCTTGAGGCCTTCACTCTGCTTGGACACATCACAGTGATCAAGACATGTAGATGTGGCTGAATCTCCAGCCTGGTGAAGCCACAGGTCAAAAAAACAGGCAGAGACAGCTGCATAGTCAATACGGCTAGTGTAATAATGAGTATAAAGAGCCTTATCTCTGCCTTGGTTATCAAGTCATAAAGAGGCTGGAGAAAATTCAGCAACCTGAGTCTATAGCTTATATAAAACTACATGCCTAGGGAAGCAGGAGAAGACAGAACTGAGTTAAGACCTGGGTCAAGACACCAACTGGATTGAAGATGAAATCTGTAATAACCCTAACTTCACACAAAGATGGAAATTCCAAGCTGCCCATATATAACCTGGTTCTGAAATTGGCTCATACAAGGTGAACCTGTAAACCAAAATTCTGAAATACATGAGGAATATTAAGATAGGTACCTAACAAAATAAAAAATAGAAAAATAACTTAACCTCAGGTTAAATTAAAATAATAGAACAATCTGAAATGATTTAAAAGTAAGTCTGTTTAGGATTGTCAAAGAGATAAAGGAATAATAAAAACAGTAAGAAAAAAACTGAAAGATAAAACAAAGAATGATGAAAGGAAAGAAGCAAAAATTAGATGCATGTAAGATGATATTTAAACAATAGTAAACTGTGATACTAAAAACATAGCATTTTATAATATTGAAGAAAATTACTCAACAAATGGAAGAAACTGTAAGCTAGGTACTGTCAAGAAGAGAGTATGTAAATGGGTGTGATGGTTAATTTTATGTGTCCACTTGACTGGGCCATGAGGTGTCCAGATATTTAGTCGAAAGTATTCTGTATGTTTCTGTGAGAGTGATTTTGAATGAGATTAACATTTTAATCAGTAGAGGAAAGCAAATTGTCCCCTATAATATGGGTGGGCCTTATCTAGTCACTTGAAGGCTTGCATAGAAGAAAAAGTTCAACCCTCTCCCAAGTAAGAGGGAATTCTCCAGCAGACTGTCCCTTGGACTTTCTCTGCACCATTGGCTCTTCTGGGTCTCAAGCCTGCTGGCTCACACTGCAGATTTGGATTTACCAGTCTCCATAATTGTGTGAACCAAATCCTTATAACCTCTCTTTATCTATCTATCTATCTACATGCTATTGATTCCGTTTCTCTGGAAAAATGACTAATACAATGGAAAAATAAAACTCAGGGAAATAAACAAAATATAGATAGAATGAGAAATTATACATACATATACAAACATATGACAGACAGTTAAGAGGCTTGGAAAATGGATTGAGAAGCTACAACATATGTCTGAATAGGAATTCCAGGAAAAGAAAAATACAGAGAGTGATACAAATTTTGAGAAATAAAGTCATGAATCCTTAGGTTAAAAGTTCACATAAAGTGCAAACAGAACATATAAAAGTGAAATCACATCTATTTATGCAGTAGTGAAACTGTAGAACATAAGAAATAAATACTAAAAGCTGACCTACAAAGGAATAACAGTAAGATTGATGAAAGAATGGTCATCAGCCATGCCACATGAGACCTCTATACAACTGAGTTAATATCTTCGAAGCACTAAGGAAAAAAAGTTAACGTAGAATTCCATACCCACCTAAATTATTATTCAACTGTGAGGGCAAAACAAGGACACATTCAGCTACATAAAGAACAAGGAAATTTACTACTCATGGACCCATGTATGTAGTTCAAAAAGGAGAAAAGTGAAATTAGAGGGAAGAATTGGAAACAAGATAGGAAGAGTTGTAAAGTATCTCAGTAAGTCCATTAATTACTAACAGTGTAAAAATAAATTTTGCGTTAAAAACGTGGGGATGTAATTCTAGATAATAAGCACCAAAGAATGTTGGTGGTGGGAGTGCTAAGCAGTTAGAGCACACTGACATCCTTGTCTTGTTTGAGAGGGTGCTAGAGATAATGAGCAAATTTAGATCTTAGAAAAAATGTGTATATTAAGTATGTGTATTAAAAATGTATGAGTGACCATTAGAACAGCAGAAATACAACCTAACTTCTAAACCAGAAGCCAAGTGGAGAAAAGGTGGTGGAGGAGGGAAGAATAGCTACCGCTATATTAATACAACTGAAGGCAGGGAAGGAGAAAAAAATGAGGATTTTAAAAAGAAGCATGAAAAGAGCAAATGCAAAATTAGTGAAAATAAACATTGATTTTAAAAAGAGCAAGCTCCAGAATCTTACATACATTATGATACCACTTATCTTTAAAGTTACCAAACACACAAAATAATAATAAATGTTTTCTACAAAAATGTACTAAAAATATAAAAACCTGTGCAGGTGGGATACATATATTTAAGAGAGTAGCTACCAAAAAGGAGAAGGTAAGGAGGGAAGGGGGCTTCAGCTGTACCTTTAACGTTTTATTTATTTTTTAAAAGGCCTGAAATACACAATGATATTAACATTTAAAAAGTACATGTGATGGTACAAGTGTGTGTATGTTTTATCATTCTTTATGATTTTCTCTATCATGAAATATCTCATGATTTTTTTTAAGTTGGTTTTTTTTTTTTTTTTTTTTTTTTTGCTGCACTGTGTGGCATGTGGGATCTTGGCATGCGGGATATTAGTTCCCTGACCAGGGATAGAACCTGTGTCCCCTGCGGTGGAAGCGCAGAGTCTTAACCATTGGACTGCCAGGGAAGTCCCAATATCTCATGATTTTTAAGGAGAAACAAATGAAATGTAGAACTATACGGCTGCAGAAACAGGTTTAAGACCAGTATGGTTTGATGGCAATGGGGGATTTCCTTACACCTGAGAAAAGACTTGCAAAGGATTCCCAAGGTCACAGCCAGGTAGATACAGGCTGAGTCTGTAGATCAAGTAACTTTGTACTCACTGAGGTTTTGCCTCAGTCTATTAAGAGCTAGGAAAGTATAAGAAGTGAGTTACAAGTAATCTAAGGGTCAGTTTAGAACAAGAAGTAGCACAGAGAGTGGTTTGTTCTACGGGAAAACCAGTAAGGGGTTATTTAACTCTCTCAACCACACACTTGAGGTGACTGTAGACTTTGTACCTAGCGTTCACTGAGTACTTGTTATGCTCATGTCACTCTGTTAAATGCTTGACTTGTATTATCTTATTTAATCATGTTCAGTCCATGAACAGGTAAACAGTATTTTTATTGACTGTTTCATTAAGAGGCAGTAAAATGCGTAGTTAGGTCATGAACTCTAAAGACTTAGATCACAGCTTTGCTCCTTATGAGCTGTGTGACTGTGGCAGCTCACTTAACTTTTCTGTGCCTTAGTTTCCTCATTTTAAAGTGAGAAAAATAATAGTACCTACCTCGCTGCATTGTGTGTAGATTAAGTGTAGAAACATATGTGAAGGCTTAGAAGACTGGTTGGCATATAATCACTATATGGGGGGTTGTTATTAATTATTGCTATTTTGGATGAGAAAATAAAGGTCCAGAGAGACAAAGTAGCCTGCAAAAATTCACAGCTAGTTAGACATTGTGGTATCTGGGTAAGACTGCAGTAGCATCCAGTAGCTTAGTTAGCCCAAGGATGAGATCATACAGTGAGGGCTGTAGACCAGAAAGAAGGTAAGAACCAGAACCTTGTTGATGTCACTGAGCTCTGACTTAGCCAATCTTGGAATTTCTCTGCCCAGGGACTTTTATTATGGGAGATAACATGTTGTTTTAATTGTTCAAACCAGTTGAGATGTATTCTTGCAGCTCAAAGCACCCAAATCAATTCAACTACCATATTAAAGTCTTTCTATTTAACATGGGGGAGCAAAAGACATTGTGCCATTGGATCTTTGACCATTGAAGGGCAGCCCCAGATCTATGTTTCTGTTCCTGAGAGTAGGAAGTGGGGTGTGGGAGCACAGGATGGCGGTGGAACTTCTTTTCTCACACACCAAACTAGAAAAGGCCATTCCATGAACTGGGTCGTGAGCTGCAGGAGAAGCAGAGTCCCCCCAGCTCTTTAAACTGAACAGCTCCTGTAACAACTAAACAAGCAGGAATATGGGGGTTCGGGGGGATGACAATGCTTCCTACTTAGATTAAGATGCATGAAAGTAATAAAAACCACCCCAAAGGAACTGTGAAAAGAGACCTTGGGAAGCACATCCAAGAGAGTGAAAAGGGGGGAGAACAGAAGGAACCCGTGGCAAGAAAATCTTCCAGACCAAATGATCGTCCAAAAATAATGAGAGCAAAGTTCAAAGAAGTAACTTAAACCAAATATTGCAGGGGAAGGCTGAGCCAGCAAGGGGCGGGCTCACTCTGCAGGGAGCAGGGAGCAGCAAGGATGGAGCTGAGCAGAGTTCAGTTTAGGACAGCCCATGGGTCAGAACTGAGAAAGGCGCTCATCTGATGGCCTGGAGATCCCACAGCCCAGGTCAGTGAAAGGGGTGGGGGTAGATGGTGTGCTAGAACATCCCCTGCAGCAAGGGGATTGGGTCATTGTCTCCACACCCACCACGGGCAAGGCTGCTTGAGTTTGCAAAGCTTGTCCCATCTGGGTGGGCTTGCTGTCCTTGCGAGACAGAGCCCCTGAGACCAGGCAAATGATGAAACCTTACCTGCTTAGAGCCAAGCTTCTTTTAGGCCCTATTTGACATTTCATTTCAGCAAAGAATTACAGGGATGCCAGGGATGATGGATGCTGAGCTCATTAACTGCCTGCTTAATTTTGGACTCAGGCTCTTGCTGATCCTAGATTCCAGGTAATTTCCCAGCAGCTTAGTGTCAGAGCATACATCTGGTTCATTTGTGCATTCTGCATGTGGATATGTGTGTGCATGTACACAGTGGAAAACATATTTCTATTTATAGCTATTAACCATAGTCCCTATTCCAAATTTAAACTCCGTATCTTCTACCACAGCCTTTTTTTTTTTTTGCGGTACGCGGGCCTCTCACTGTTGTGGCCTCTCCCGTTGCGGAGCACAGGCTCCGGACGCGCAGGCTCAGCGGCCATGGCTCACGGGCCCAGCCGCTCCGCGGCATGTGGGATCCTCCCGGACCGGGGCACGAAACCGTGTCCCCTGTATCGGCAGGCGGACTCTCAACCACTGCACCACCAGGGAAGCCCTACCACAGCCTTTCGAGCCATAACGTTGAGTTAACACAAACAAACAAAATTAATGTTTTCACAATTATTGAGGATTTAAAGAGGTAATGAAACAAACACGGAGAATTTAAATTCCTAAATAGCCCTATAAGGTCTCCTTTCTATGTGCCTCCCTTGATTAGGATCTCTGATATTTATTCTGCGATAGAGGACAAAACTGAGCTGTGTATCATGGTTACCAATTGATGCACACTGCGCTCAAACATACAAAGGAAATGTGGCTCGTGTAGCTTTTAAAATTCTTCTGTGACTGATCTTATATGAGTCCCTATGACACAGGCTAATGGGAATGCAACCTTGCCACCTAATGATAGCTCAGTCTCCTCCAGTTAAGTAACACTTATCCCAGAGAGACTCAGAGCTGTTTGGAATTCTCCTCCTTCCACTGCGCCTCTCCAGGGTGGCACCTGGTGGTTAAGGGGAAGTTAAGGAGACTTCATGGGAGAAGAAAAGGAGGGTGTTCTGAGCCAAAATGATATCATGGATTCCCACTACTCTCCACTGTGGTGTGGATGGTCTGGACTAGTCCCTGGATTGGTGACCCTTGGTCTCAAGTGGCCTATGGGGCCAATGTGGCACCTTCTCAGCACCTCCTTGGCCTCTCTCTGGAGCATTTGCGAACTTCTGGGTACACCGCTCACCACCAGGGTTCTGGGTAGTGGGAGAAAAAGAACGCTATGGGCTTTCCTACCTAGGCACTTCCCTGCTGAACTGCTAAGCTATTGCCCAGGACACACTGACTCTGGTTTTGTGAGCGGCTCTGCCAAGAGGCTCACATGCTCCTCCAGGCTGTGCTTGGGGAATGGTGGCCCTGGTCCCCTACCCCAAATGTTCTCAGGTTCCTTCCATACCTACCTAAAAGTTTCCACCGTGTCTCCTCTGGCCTTGGGGTTCATCCCAGGAGTGGAAAATAAGGACATGAAAGTCTGATCTCTTTGCCCTACTTCTGTCTTTCTTTTGTCCCACTTGGGACATGCAGGTAATTTCCCTTCCACTCTGGTCTGCAGGGTACAGTGTGTTTGGAACCTTCCTCTACTCTCTTCCCACCTCAGATGTTCTTTGCCCTTTCTTATTTTCTGAGACATAAAGGCAAACACGGTGCAAAGAATGAGAACTTGTTTTCACAGATAAGTGTACATTACTTTTGAAATGTTTAGAAAAATGTAGCAATTACATTAACATATATAGACCCTTGAGGTTGGCTGGATCCCTGCACAGACAAGGAGCTTAATAAAGGCTGCTTTCTGGCTGAGAAGGGAAGGGAAGGGGGAGGAGATCAGACAGCATTTAGTAACATCTTTAAGATTTCTTCCAGTTTCTTTTCTCTCTGAAATACAGGACTCTTGACTGCTGGTACTTTCTTTTAATTCCAAAATAGCACACACGTCTTCATCTCTTACTCTCCCTCGTGGTACTATAGGAGGTTCCCAGGATCAATCACCCCATGGATTAATTTCTAGGCATCACGTGTGCAGGGTGGCATGAATGAAGATGCCTGCAGGAAAGACTCTCCTTTTTTTTTTTTAATTCAGAAAAGTTAAGAGATAATATAATATACACATACATCTACACACTCATATTTGAAATGTTTACTTGCTGTCACTTTGCCTTCAGATACTTTTTAAATATGTGTGTGTGTATAAATGATCTTACAGTTAAAGTTGAAAACTACTGGACTTTATTCTTCTTTCCCATCCCAGTCCCCTTCCGTTCTCTCCAGAGGCAGTCACTATCAAGAATTTGATGTGTATAAATCAACTATACTCCAATAAAAAAAAGGAATTTGATGCGTGTCATTCTGGTCCATGTTTGTATTAGCTTATTACAGGTTTACATATCAGACAATAGACAGCATTGCTTTATATGTTTAAAAATTTTCTGTAAATGATTCATATCGTGTGCATTGTTTTACAACTCATTTTTTTTTCAGTTAACAATGTTTTTGAAATTTATTCTTTTTATGCATGTATGCCCAGTTCATTCTTTTTAAACTTGCAAGTATTTAATTTGTGAATCTATCACATATTATTTATTAATTTTCCACTGAAAATATTGAGGTTTTATCCATCTTTTCTCCTGGTATTTTATTTAAATAATAGTAACTACTGGCTCATCCTAATGCTTTCATTTCAGGCCAAAATCGGCCAGAAGACTTTGTTATCTAATTGTCCACCGAGCTACTGTCAACCAGCAGGTATTTGAGCATCCACATGGGCCCCACACAGTTATAGACTGCATATCCCCGGACCTCTCTCTGACTCAGTTCTCTCATCTGGAAAATGGGATAATTGTTTCTATCTACTTGAGCTGTTGTGAATCTTGTGTTAATGGTAGAGTATACAGTAATTAATACCTGGTGTAGAACTAGAAGCTAGGCACCTCCTGACACCCTGGCCGATTTTCTTTCAGAGACATTCTCTGCCTGTGTTATCATGGTAGGTAAAACCCTGTCTCAAATAGTTTATGGTCTGTGAGGACACAAGTCCAACCCATGGGAGGCAGGGGCAACAGGCAGAGGCAGTAGGCTGCCGTGGTAAGTGCTGGGCTAACAACGCCGAATGCTATGGAGGACTCACAACTGCTGTCAGCCAGCAGCTGTACTCTGGATCGCTCTGAAGTACAGCCTCGCAGGGCCTGCTTGGACCTGCTCCAGTTCAGCTGCCTGCAGGAGCGAGGACTCACAGCCCTTGCTCAGGGCCTATTTGCACAGCTCTAGCCAATCAGAGCTCTGTTGCTACGCGGCCCCTGCAGGCAGCGCCTTCTCTCCAGCTCTGCTCACAGGCATCCTACTGGCCACAGACATCCCTTTGCTGTTTTTGTTCGCACTGATTTTTTTAAAAGCACCTGATACATACTTTTCATTGTTTTCCTCTTTTTCTTATTCCATTCAACCCCCACTGAAAGCCCTACTACACACACACACACACACACACACACACACACACACACACACACACACACACA